>NC_090196.1:31212057-31574557 GCF_024679245.1 Pseudorasbora parva | reverse complement strand
ATCTGCCCGCAAGTGTAGTCTAGGAACTCTCAATACCCAATACAACCTGGACGGGCCAATCACATTGTGTATAGAGTCGGCGGGCGGGGCCATAAGGACGACGGCCGAGTTGCGTTTGCGTACTTCTAGTAAACACAGAAACTGGCGAACGGCGGTCTTTCGAATCAGCTTTGACCGCGACTCTGGAAGACTTGGAGTTAAGCTTTTCTCTGAGAAAAGAACAAAGAACGGCACTGAAGTCATTCTTAAAAAGGGAAGATGTGTTCGGAGTTTAGCCGACCGGATACGGTGAATGTTTAATCTGTTAGCTAGCTCCGCTTCACGCTGCTCTGGTTGGTTGTAGCGCTATCCTATCGCGTGCAGAGGGAGTTTGAAAGACAACCGTTTATCCGCCCCTCGGATTGAGCTGTCAATGGTGAGTTTCCAGACCAAACATCTTGATGTGGGTCTGGCTTGTCAGGCTAGAAAAACGCATCCAGGCCAAAAACGGAAATTTCCGGGTTTCTGTGTTTTCACTGGCAGACGCTAGGGGGCGCTATTACACATCTTCTGAATGAGTGCTGAATCTCCTGATCAAAACACGCACGAGGAAGACGCAGGATAACGAGTGCTCGTGTGTAATCATATGCATATGAAAAATATTATATCATTAAAAATCATATAAATCAAAACTATCTAACGTTCTAATGTATCTAAGGGTCAGCTCTTTCTTTTGATATATTGCATACTCAGATATTCATAAATAAAATAAAAAAATTCTATGGGCAATTAAATTTTGGTGAAAATGTTCAAAAACCCAGGCGGTGACTGGCAACTTTTTTTTAAAACGTTGGTGGGGAAAGAGTTAACATACACATTTACAAGACATTAAAAAGCACAAGAGTACAGATGGGGTTTCAGAAGACTTTTAAACTCTGATACTGTGGTTGCTTCCAAAACCTGGGGCCAGCTACTGCAAAAGCTGTCACCGATGCATTGCTGTCTAGATCTGGGTACTCGTAGTTGATGACTGTGATCTGAGCAATCTGGTTTGTGTTCAGTAAGCAACTCCGAGAGGTATTGAGGAGCGAGACTGTTTAACGCTTTGTACACAAAAAACTACATTTTAATTCAATGCGATATCTAATAGGTAGCCAGTGCCGTGAGTGTAGACTAATGTGGTCCAGTTTGCGTTTGCCTAATATTTGAATGCACAGTTCCATAACTAATCAACGAAAGGA
Source organism: Pseudorasbora parva (assembly GCF_024679245.1). Lineage (NCBI taxonomy): Eukaryota > Metazoa > Chordata > Actinopteri > Cypriniformes > Gobionidae > Pseudorasbora > Pseudorasbora parva. The sequence continues at coordinate 31,573,337 of NC_090196.1, read as the reverse complement.
GGTCTCTCCAGCGCTGTAAAGCTTTAAAGCTTTTTCTTTCCTACAGCTCTTGCCTGATCATAACCAGTGATATTCCTCTGATCTTTCATTTTTTATAATGTCTCTCAGCCATCTCTCTCTCTACAGTCTTTCTTCAAATCTCTCTCTCCTCCCCATCATGAGTGGACACTCCCCGTACTGCTAATTGGTTACAAATGTGGTGTGGTGCTTGGTCCAGTCCGCTTTCACCCGCCTTTCTCATAACTTATGTACTGCAACTTTAAGTGACTTCAACTTTTCATATCTAAATGACTTTTCACACTTTTACACTAAATGAACTTCACACTTTTACACTTTCTTCTTCTTCGTCTTCTTTGCAAGCAGCAAGTACCAGTATATTTTCTAGGATGTTTTTTTTTTTTTGTGTGTGTGTGTTTCTGTGCAGTTGGCAGGCTGTTCTGAGAGTCTTCCAGGACTGTGGTTATCAGGGTGTTTTCAGTACAACAACAAAAACAAAAAATCCAAGAAGAAACATTTTAAGGGAGTTTTGTACTCAGATATGGTGATCATCTTTGTCAGGCCGTGAGAAATGTTTTCTCTTACTAGTCTTTGTTGTGTTCTGCTCATTCACACACACACAGTGCAGCTCTAATGTATGTTCATATTTATCCTCCTGTAAAGTTTCTTTCTCTCCTTTCATTAAATTCTACAGCTTCACATCAAAGTCTCGCAAACACTCTGTAAGTCACGTCTGACTGCGCTGGGAATTCAGTCAAACCTTACATTTCTCGTTTATGTGATTTACGAATGGACTCAAATTAGCTGCGAACGTTCCATGTTCCTCAACGTGTTTTTGATGTGTATTTTTAGATTTGACTACTAGTTCAGTAAACATGAGCATCAGTTCAGGTGTATAAGTGCGTAGGTTTGTTTTCATGTGTGAGAGCTCACATCTGTGATTCGTCACACAGCATCTCTGTGGTTTCAGAGCGTTTGTAACCCTTCGGTTCTCTGGCATCCCATCCAAGAAGCCTCATGATATTCTCAACCTCATGTAGACTGTAGACAGAGACAGCATATTTAATTTGATGTGAAAACAAGACTGTGAGGCAATAAAGTCCATATGGACTCTTTTCAGTTACTGGGATTTTGCCAAAATATATTATAACAACATTTCCGTTTGAAAATGTATGGAGGAAGATAGAGTGAGTCAGTCAGCTGATTGGCTCCCTTCCCCCCATCATGACTGGACACACCCCCACTGCTGATTGGCTCCACCCATCATGAGTGGACACGCCCCCACTGCTGATTGGCTCTCTTTCCCTCCATCATGAGTGGACACGCCCCCACTGCTGATTGGCTTTCTCCCCCCCCCCCCCATCATGAGTGGACACGCCCCCACTGCTGATTGGCTCTCCGCCCATCATGAGTGGACACTCCCCCACTGCTGATTGGCTTTCTTTCCCCCATCATGAGTGGACACGCCCCCACTGCTGATTGGCTCCCCCCATCATGAGTGGACATGCCCCCACTGCTGATTGGCTCCCCCCATCATGAGTGGACACGCCCCCACTGCTGATTGGCTTTCTTCCCCCCCATCTTGAGTGGACACGCTCCCACTGCTGATTGGCTCTCCCCCCCATCATGACTGGACACTCCCCCACTGCTGATTGGCTTTCTTTCCCCCATCGTGACTGGACATGCCCCCACTGCTGATTGGCTCCCCCATCATGAGTGGACACGCCCCCACTGCTGATTGGCTCCCCTATCATGAGTGGACACGCCCCCACTGCTGATTGGCCTTCTTTCCCCCCCATCATGAGTGGACACGCCCCCACTACTGATTGGCTCTCCCCCCATCATGACTGGACATGCCCCCACTGCTGATTGGCTTTCTTTCCCCCATCATGAGTGGACACTCCCCCACTGCTGATTGGCTTTCTTTCCCCCATCAAGAGTGGACACGCCCCCACTGCTGATTGGCTCCCCCCATCATGAGTGGACACGCCCCCACTGCTGATTGGCTCCCCCCATCATGAGTGGACACGCCCCCACTGCTGATTGGCTCCCCCCATCATGAGTGGACACGCCCCCACTGCTGATTGGCTCACCATTATTTTATTGTTGTGAACATTATAAATGGTATTGGTATAAATTGGTCCATTACCCTAATTATATTCAATAGTTTGTTCTTGTCAAACCTGATGAATTTAAAATTCCTTGAGAAAAATAGTTTTCTTGTGGTTTTTTTTTTTTATATAATAACAGAATGATCAACACATTTAATGGCTTGTACATTTCCCCCTCACAGTGTTTGTATCTCATTTTTTCCTTGCTTCTCTGACCCTAAGGTGCGTTCGAAACTGTTTGCCTGCTCTTGGTTTCGCCTCCCACTCAGGTACAAGAAGATTGAGGTCATAAATGAACACGACTGGTGTCATTAGGGTGTGAGAGGCATTGATTGTTTCCTGATTGGTCTGATTTGACGGGTCTCTAATGTGTGATTGGTGCAGAAGCGTTGTTCGTGGAGGTGTTTTTACAGAGCTTGTTCAGCTCAATAAACCTCTGCTCCTTTAAACCTGATTAAATGAGTTTACCCGATTGTTTATCGAGAGCTATCGGCCCGGCTGCTGGAATTCCCATGGGTGTGTTGAGCTCACAGTAATGTGCTCGAGAGAGAGAGAGGGGAGGTAAACTGCGTCAGGGAAACTCAGACGACTTGAGGTAATTGTTCCATAAAGTGTGTATTAATGGTTCCCTGGTCTTAGATGAGCCGCCTACAGATCCAAACTCTGATGCTAGCTACCGAAAGCTTGAATTGGCTGATTTTGTGCTACTAAGCTTCGCCTTGTTCTGTCAGTTTTTAATTTTTTATAATTTCCACCTTTATTAAAAAAATTTTTACGTTTGGTTGTTTTTTTTATAAAATTTTACATTTTCTCATTCATTTTTATATTTTTTTGATTGTATTATATTATCTTAATATATATATATCATCTTCGTCTCTTCATCTTCAAGAAAACATTGTAAACAAGTTTTAAACTATAAAAAATTATAATTTTATGGAAAATTGTATTTTACTTAATTAAAATTGTATAGCCATCTTATAGATATTATAATATAAATATTTTTAAAATGTTTATTTAACATTTTATTGTGTATTTTATTATTCTTTTTATTTAATTACATGTTTATTTTTATCAATTAATATTACTTTTTTAAACATTGTAACAAAGTTTGCATGTTTCATTTTTGTTTTCTTTTTTTCTATTTTTCTATTGTAAGTTAGTAAGATTTTAGTACGTTTTTATTTATTTATTTTTTATATAAATTGTTTGGGTGGGTGGGGGTCAGTATTTGGTCACTTTTATTAACTCTTACCCCGCAAGCACTAGCATTTTTGATCACATTCACTTTCATGGACCCCAGAATATTTTTGTTGAATGCTCTTGTAAACAGCCAATATATCGAAAGAATGAACAGAGCGTTTTATTCCTGCATTTTTACCAACACTTCAATGGTAAAGTTTCAATAATATATATATTTAAAAAAATAGCTGAGAAAATAGCATTTTTGCCAGACTTCATCTGGATCAAATTCAGAAAATTTATCAAAACATTGCGTTAAGGATAAAGGAAGAAGTCTCACTGATCCTGGTTTAGATTTTCCACCAACTCGATTATCAATTTGTGAGTCGAAAGACTGATCCTGAGTCAGGAATACATCATCTTCCCTTTGAAGCCTGACCTTTATGATTATAATGATCTAGTCTGATTGACTCCACGTCAGTCATATCTGAGCACAAGGTAGCGGCCGCTGCTCTTCCAGAGCTTGGACCTAACATCAGACTGCTCATCTCTACACTGATCTGAGTGACCTGTGTGCAGTCGTCTGGAGATGATCGCTGACCTTTAGTGAGATGTGGCCTGTCAGCGGCCTCCATCATGGAGTTTAATGATGACTGGATGATCTCTCCACCTCGTGTTCTCCATCGTCCTTGACTTCCTGCTGTGTCCCCACTTTAATGATTCACCTTCAGACTCCGCTGCAGGTATTACAGACCTCCACAATTACTTATAGGGCTGGATAGGGCCCAAAAAAATTATCAAAATATAATTTTCCATATCAGTCGATATTGATAAATATCACAATAAATATAAAATCTTTATTTCTTTAAAGTTTGAAGGCATATTTTTGCTCCTGAGTGAAAGATGTAGAATACAGACAGTTAACTGTGGTTTTTAACTATCCTTTATCGTCAAAACATAAACACTTCCCAAACAGGTGAACAATTTATTAAAACTGAGGTTTAAGACTTATCACTTTTCTATATTGACTAACATTTGCTTACCAACTTTCATCAAGGTAGCAAAACCATTGAACACTACTGTATATAGGCACTTAAAGTCTGTTTGGTCTGGACAGGGAGTTAGACATTGAGTCATGTCTACCTAGTACATCAAACTCAAAGGTGAAAGAAAATTCATTATTTAATGAAATGACCTCTCTTACATCCAGTCTTTCTGCTTTCATTAAGACGCTCTGCTTTTCAATGAAAAACCCCTAACTTGTCCCTGAGTGCCTACAGCTACACGCTATACTTCATCTGTTTTCAGCTAATGCATCTGGACCTTTTTAAAGCGAACACCTCTGCTTTCTGCATTAAAACCGCTCGCTGCTTTCTCCATTAACACTGGAAGTGAATTAATGCCGTGGCCGGCTCCGGGACTCCATTAATGCGTTCTGTAAACAGAGCATATATGTCATTACGCAACCACTGAATATTAAAGATTAACTAACACATGATCGCCGGCTCACATGTTAAACGTTGCAGCTCACGGTTCTTTTGCCTTTAGGAGTTATTTACAGATGGCCACATGTAACGTCAGATGCATTTATTTACATCTTTTAACATTTCTGTTCTATTTCAGAGGAACAGATTTGCAGTAAATACACTGAGGTCTAAAATCAGAGTTCTGATGGCGTGCTGCGATCCCTCTCACTCAGATAATGAGACGGGGTGTTTATAGCAAAAAGAGTGTAAGGAACCATGCCGGGCTCCTTGCTTAAAATAGGGGATCTACAATCAAGCTTCTTTTCTGAAAAACTAGTGTAGTACTCTATATATTTTTAATCAGAGAAGTATTTTTCTTAACAATGAGTTTGTTTTTTTTAAAGAGCAATTCACTAGTTCAAGAGCATTTGGCATCTTTATTGCAAAATCTTTATTTAAATGCAGCTGTACATCAGTATATTTTCAGCTGTTGTTTTCTATTCTCTTTACCAGTTGAATTTTAACTTTAAATTGATTCTCTTTGAAGTAATCAGTTTAGTGAATGTTGATTCATTCAGGAACATAAGTGACTCTGAGTGTTATCATTTTATAAATGAATCAATGACTCACTCATAAATGCATAAATGCAGTCATGTGTACACACACACACACACGTTTGTTTTTGAGAAATGTTCCATAGGGGTAATGGTTTTTATACCGGTCAAACCATATTTTCTATCCCCCTACATTGCCCCTACCCCACACACACACACACACACACACACACACACACACACACACACACACACACACAACACACACACACACACACACACACACACACACACACACACACACACACACACACACACACACACACACACACACACACTACCTCTAAACCTACCCATTGCCTGCAGGAATCATTCTGCATTTTTACTTTCACATAAAAACTCCTCCTGTCTGATTTATAAGCCTTTTGAAAAGTGGGGACATGGGTAATGTCCTCATATTTCACCCTCTCCTGTAATGCCTATGTCACTATACACATTTGTCTCCTGATATTTCAAAAAAACAAGCACACACTCACACTCACACTCACACACATGCATTTGTTATACAAAATGTTTCAGAAACAGCTGAGCTGCTGTTAAACTGCTGAATATATAATAAAGTTAATAGCAATAGAAGTTTTAAGTACTTCCAATACAAAGAAACCAGAATATTCAAGATGTTCTCTTCAAAGAACGAATGCACATTGTTTGTTTGAATACAAAAAAAACCTCATTGCATCAATTGTTGAATCATTTTCTCACACATGTGCTCCAGATGTTTGCGTTGCCATAGTGACAGCTGTCGCAGTGGCACAGTCATTTATATTCAAGCGTATCCTCCACCAACAATGGCAGCTCCTCTTTGTTTCAGTGTTGAGGGGTCTCTTCCTCTGCTGTGATTGATTTTACATTAGTGAAGCACACGTATCGATTTGAGCCGCTCGTTTGTCAGAGCGTCTCTGTCCTCGGGCTCATTACGCTCATGCAGTGTGTCTGTGGTGGTTTTCACACCTTTCGGTGTGTTTTTAGCTCTAGGGCTTGAAAATATTTCTATTACTGCCACATTTACTGTTTCATATCTCTCGTGTGAAGTTTAGCATCTGACTGTATTACGAAGTCTCTGATTTACGCTTCATTTAGGATCAGAAATTCAAGACAGCTCGAAGGAATGAAAATGCTGTCATTTACTCGCCCCTCAGAGACGTTTTGCTGAATCTCAGAGCTGCTATTTTCCATATAGTGAATACATATAATGACCAGGAGCCTTCGATCGAATTCATGCACAACATTCAAAGACGTCTGAAGTCATATGAAAACCCCTTATTTGCTCAAATTGCTTTTGCACATGCATATTTTAACTGGTTGTATATTCACTGCAAATGATATGATCGTTCTACAGATGTATCAAAGTGAATTTATTCATAAAAATACTTTTTTTTCTCCATTGTTTTTAAGTGCAGCTACTATAAATATTACAAAAATGTGTTTTTTATTGGAAATCTAACAGTGAAGCACTGCACTTGAAATGATATGTAGATAAAACTAACTTTTATTAACATCAGTAATGTGCAAAAACCAGGGAACATTTTAATATTCTACTCTTATTAAATGTACTATTGTTCTCTTATATAATCTCACACTGAACTGACTGACAGCTTCAGTGATTATTAAAGGAGCGCTCTAGTTTCCTGTGTAATTCAGTCACAATTTGAAGAAAAGTTTTTGTTTTTCATGAGACTTTGTGACTTCCTACATTTTTCCATATATTAGGAAAGGGGTGTTGAAATGGCGTAGATGTCAAAAAGTGCTCCTATGCCGCCATCTACTGGTTATAGTGGTAAAAAAAACACATTGTGATAACAATACCATGGGGTGGTACTACAGTAAATCCATGGTGAATGTTGGTGATTTGTGGACTGAAACCGAAGATCTTCGCTCATGGCTCACTGGGTGCGTTTACATGCACGGTCTTAAGCCGATTATGCCTAATGAGCCAACAATGAACATGGTCATGTAAACGCGGTAACCTGTTCTCTTCTATCGGAGTACGGTCATAAACAGTGTAAGCATAAACCGGTCAGAACAGGTAGTTTTTTTGCTTTTTTACCCGAATTTCGTGCGGCATGTAAACGCACTAACTTGCTTTCTGTTGGCTTATTTAAATGACAAAAACGCAAACTTAAAGCAGAATTAAATGCATCCAGACAGAGCGAGCTAGTGTTTTTAATGAAATAAGGACGTATATCACAAATGCAGACTCTTTTAAGACCCAGAAAATTGTAAAGATGTGTTCTCATCTCATGCAGCAGAAGTAGAAGAGGTTCAGTCAAAACGCTGCATCTGGAACTGATGAGGGATAATATGATCCGTAAATCTCCCGCTGACACACTTTATTTAACATCACAACTGACGAAACATCTGAAAAACTCTGAGTCAGATATACGGACATTACTATTTTTAACGTCACTACAAGGAAATAACCCGGTTTATTAATAAAGTCATGTAAACGCGGTTTACTTGCGTTGTCAGTTTACTGGTTTACATGTAAACGGGGAAAACTGGTTATTTCAATAAGCTGATATTTTTCAGTTATCAGCTTACTGGTGTGCATGTTAAAGCCCTCACCATTTCTTCTAGTTTCCACGTCAGCTCTGTTTGAGTTGATATCTATGGTTTATAACGGAGAATTCTGTGCCGAGCGCTTCCCACTAGATCCCGCAGTAGTGATGTTATTAATTCTGTGATGAAATCAAACGCTTTCTCTCTGGATTTCCCAGCGCTGTGTAGTACCGGTGTCGCCTGATGGAGATCGGCCCGTGTTTGAGCTCGCACTCAAAGGAATAGCGTGGTTCCGTTCTGCTTTCGTTTCGTTTGCCTGTTCACATTTATCATATGTAACGAAAATATCAGCTCTTAGCAGCTGGGCAGTGTGATTGATCGCACCAGTGCAACCTCTAACAAAATTTAATCGCACCAGCAAGAAAAAAGGTTGCAAAATGCAAGCATTAGGTCGCAGTCTGGAGCAATGTACAGTGAAAAGCAAGTATGTATGAATGTTGTATGAAATTGAAATATAATTCATGTGGCATATTAACTACTTTTCATGCTGCTTCATAGTACCTGGTCACTTATCTCCTTTTGTGTTGCTCAGAAGTCTGATGTTTGGCTAAATACTGATATTTTTATTTTTAAACTATTCCTTTCAAAATATTGCCCTATTTCACATGTAAATCGGGGTTGGATCTTAATTTGTCATAAGACTTTGTAGTTGCAGTACTGTCAGGCCTACTGCAACCGCCATCCGTCACACTGAAAGCTGTTTGTGTGGCGACTCCGAGCCGCGTCGTGCATCTGAATGGGACCCTGTGTGGTCTCGGGAGTGTCCTGTTAGCGCCTGCCCTGTTTACACTCCCCCCGTGAGTGTGTGTGTGAGGTCTCGTGTTGCTCTTGGAGCGTTCGGACCTGCGACGGTCAGTGTGGGGGTGCGAGGGAACCGGAGGAGCAAATGTTTGCGGAGGGCAGATGAAATCCACGGATGAATGGAGAGGCTTTTTCTGTCTGTTTGCTCGGCGGTGGAATGTGAGGAGGGTAATGAGATACAGAGGAGGTGGGGAGGAGGAGGTTTCAATCCCAGTATTTGGAAAGCCGTTTGCATGCAGGTTTCTGGACTTTTTTGAGGGTGACATTCATTTAAACTTACATGTGTCTTTAAACATTTAAACTCTGGGAATGTGATCACAATTGGACAGAACTGAGGAGAGGTGTTCAATGTGTATAGATGCAAGAATTAAACATGAGGTTTATATTTGCTAATAAATGAACTATTGAATTGATTTCTGGATCTTAATATAATCCCCCCCACCCACTTATAGGCAAGGCAAGGCAAATGTATTTATATAGCACATTTCATACACAGTGGCAATTCAAAGTGCTTTACATAGAAAGTAATTCAATTAGGGATACAAATGCATGAGAAAAAGAATACAATATAAAGAGAATTAAAAATAATAAAATGATGATAACCAAAGAATACACACACACACATCCCACCAACGTTTTAAAACAAAGTTACGCCACTGTTGATATACAGTGTGTACATGGATACAACTTTTATTGATATTATTGGTTTCTTCAATAAAACAAACTTATTGCTGCCTTGAAGAACAAGCGGGTGAAGAAGATGATGAAGATGAAGCCGCCGCCGCTCCATGTCTCTCCTGAGAGCTCATCTTTACGAACTAGCACAAAGCACCGCGAGATCATTTCACCTGTCCATCAAAAGCTCTTTATCCAATCAGAGTAGATCACTGTTAAGCTTGCTCCCACGAGAGGTTTGTGTCAAAACAGCAACCGAAAAACTGAGAAACTAAACGAAATCTTTGGCAATGCATTCAATCCACGATTTGTGGAAACGAATCTTTGAAAAACCTTAACTAAGAATGAAGCACACTGAATATCGTGTTACATTTGTACGACTGAATTCATTTTTTTCATTTTCAATGTGTTTTTCTTCTTTTGTATTGGCATATTTTTAATAGTTTCGGATAATGTTTCGTTCAGTTTTACAAAGTTTCGTTCAGTTTTATTGAGACAAAGGTAATTCCATATGTGTGTGTCAGACAGAGATGAGAATAGTATGGACTCATCTAACTTACGGTGAATAAGCTAGTCCCAAAAAGTTGGCATGTTCCTTCAACATTTTGTTTGCGTTGAAGTCCATTATATGGAGCAACATCCTGAAATGTTTCCTTTTTCACTGAAGAAAGAAAGACATGAACATCTTGGATGAGATGAATTATCAGGAAATATTCATGTTAAAGTGAACTAATTCTTTAAGTTACTTAATATCAACTTGTTTATTGGACTTATGTACCCGATTAATATCACATTTTATTATACATCCATTCACAATAATCGGTCACTCGCACACGTGCGCCTAAATATTTTTTTCACATTGACAGTGTAGAGCCCTGCATGCCAAAAAGCAGGTACATCCACCAATAGTTATAGGAACTATGAAAACGTTCCTCCGGTGCGAAAGCCCCTTATGGTATCACTGCTAAAACCCTCATACCAAAGTGCTTCCTCATACCATATTCAGAGGTTAAATGCTAAATGGATCTCAGATAACCCATAACATACAAGTGTTCATGAGCTCCATCCCATAAATACACAAGCCCTCACAGAGCATGTATCCACATTGACATGCAGACGGATGTAGGAGATGTCTAGTGGTCTCAGGAGAAGCGTTTGAGATGCTTTTTATTACCAGCTGTCTCGACTGACTATCCATGATCAGATCTCCTGAGACCAGTGTTATTATCAGGTGTAAATGTGACCTGGTGCTACACAAGCTCTAAAGTGTATAATCTTACATGTTGTGACCGCAAGGAGCAACAGGACATTTTGTTGGGCGGGTCAGTGTGGCAGCCGAGGGAAAACAGCAGACCAGTTGTCCAGTTGTGCATCATGTTATATTAGTCGTTTTTTTATTATACATTTTTTATTATAAATTATTAAATAATTTTAAAAATGTATACTTGTCTCAAGTCTTTTTTTTAAATATATTACAAATTTGGTCAATTAATCTTAGTCCAACAATTTTATTCTTTAATTCAATTGTCTAATTATAGTATATTTGTTAAAAAAAAAAAAAAAAAAAAAAAAAAAATTGAATTAAGTCAATGAATGACATTTAAGATGACAGTAAATTATTGAAAAATTATATATTTATAGAAAATGTAAATACATAAACATTTTATATATTATCTAGAAAATAGAAAAAAAATATGATTTAACCAAAAAAAATAAAAATAATGTTATTTAAAAAATAGGTTTTGCAATTTTATTTTTGTGTTATTTTCCTCTAGCCTGAAGTGGTCATACTCAATTCTAGTCAGAATATGAGTCTGATGCTCCATTGGGCTGTGATTGAGGCGTGTTTCAACCCAACCAGGAAAGACCTCGATTGGACAGACCGACAACCAATCAGAGCAACGAAGCGACGCATTGTCAAATGTCAACAGACAGAGCTCAACAGCACTGTGTTGCCAAGTCCGCGTTTTTTCCCGCGGTTGTTTTCCATGTCCGCGGGTTGAAGCGACTATTATGTGATATATAGACCCATGAGTGCGAATTTTAGCAGAAAACCTTGCCAAAATAACACACATTTTACCCCCCAAACACCCTTTTTCCCCCGGAGTACCCCCCGAGAAGCTATTGTTTAGGGCTAGTAGTTGGCGGGTTTTGTTGTACAAACTTGGCAACCCTGTCTGCACACGCGCTGGAATAAACGATCTTAGCCGGTGTTGTAAAAAAATAAAAGAATTTATTGATACACAGAGTACTTACCCAACATAATCATCATCTTTGAGAGAAATAGTGAAGGTGAATGCAGATACAAACAATCTCTCCGTTTAGGATTCAAACAAATATAATCCAAGCCCCTTTGATGACGTGATGATTACGTTACTGTTGATCATCTGTCCGTCATCGTCTAAAGCCCACCCTGATGATTTCATTGGTCAGAACAGTTTCTGTTCGGAGATAATTACTCCTCTATGGAGCGATGCCAGACCGAACCACCCGACCTAAAATTTTGTGGGCGGGCTAAGTTCGGCTGGCATCCAGGCTAATTTTCCTCTGCAGTATATTTAATATAGAATCATTTAATCACCATAATGGATTTTTTTTGTCATTATGAAATAATAAAAAACCCTTCATTATCAAACATTTCCATCAGTAATTTGGCCTGAGCACTGAGACGTGTTGTGAAGCTCTTAGTTCTTAAAAAGTCTGTGAAGACCTTAAAAACAGCAGCTGTTCATTCATAACTCACGAGTGAAAGATCAGAACAGAACCACACGTTCAAGTGAGAGAAATATGAACTGTCCTTGGAGCTGTTTGTGCTTGTGTGTTTGTTTATGTGTTGTGTGTGTGTGTGTGGATGAATTTGTCTGCCTTCAGGCTGTAGACGGCTCCAAGCTGTGTTTAATGATTCCTCTCTGGTGTCTCTCCGTCACAACGGGGATGGAGGCAGTGAGATACGGAGACCGGATCTGTGCAGATGTGCTCCGTCTTCCACTCGCTGCGTTCAGCATGTGTCCGAACATGTGTATGGATCACACACGGCATTATTTGCTCGAGCTACACACACACACACACACACACACACACACACACACACACACACTGAAGTTTATTTTATATGTGGGCTGCAGGCAGCACGTCTTTGTTGCGGATACACTGGCATCTCGACTCTTTGAGTGTGTGTGTGTGTGTGTGTTTTGTGCCTGTGGTGTGCTAGGATTTTTATGTATTCCCTCTCTAAAAACCAGCAGCCTGACAGAGCAGCTATTTGATTTTCAGTTGCTCAGCCACATGTTTGGTGCTTTAAAACTCGAGTGAGAGAGGTTCTGTGTGAATGAATGTGCTGGAGTGTTACTGTACGTGCTGGCTTGTGCAAAACTAGCCACCACAAAAAAAAAATGTTATGCATGTTACTGGGGTCTTCTGGGTAGTTTATTGGGAGGTTCAAGAGTTGTGTCCCAAACAATGCACTATACTCTATGCACTTATACAAGTTTACAACGTGCCACACTTCCGTGCATTTAAAGTGCACTTTTTCTTTTTGGACTTTTCAGTGTGAACACACTACTCGCACTATTTATATTTGGGAATTAGGACTCATCTTAGGTCGTTTACACCTGCTATTAAAGGGATAGTTCACCCAAAAATGAAAATGACCCCATGATCTACTCACTAGGTGTAAATGACTTTCTTCTTTCAGTCAAATACAATCGGAGTTATATTAAAACATGTCTTGGCTCTTCCAAGTTTTTGTAGCGAATGGCAGCCTAAAATTTGAAGCCCAAAAAAGAGCATCCATCCATAATAAGTGCTCCATGCGGCTCCAGGTGGTTAATCCTTAAAGAACGAGACAGCCGCCCGTGGCTAAAAATAATAACTATCGGCCATATTTGTGTTTTACACCGTTTTCAATCCGTATATTTTCCTCATTTTGTGTTTGAGAAGATTATTTGCACCGTTTGTTCATTTACTGTATATTTACTGTTCATTATTTGTATATTTTAATTGCACGGTTTGTTGTCACAACTTGTTGCATTGTTTGCATTTGTTTTTTTTATCTTTAAATTATAATATTTTTCTGAAGAATTTTTTTTGTTTCAGTGTTGTTATTATATAACAATCTTTCTATTTATTTTACTCTTTTAACTTTTTAGGACACATCTACATTGTCAATAAATAAAATACACCTGTTTTCCCCCAAAAACCTAGAAACGCCTAGAATAATATTATAATAAATGGCTATAACTTGTTACATGTAGAATTTTTTTTATCTGGAAGTCTAAAACAACAACCAAGTTGTAAAAAATCCAAACTTCATGAAATTCTGTTTGAGATCACAGTAAAAACACCACATTTTTGCTGCCGTTTTTCTTGAAATTATATGATTTTAATCCAATCTCAGAATAAATAAATGTAAAATTGGGACATCAAATGAGCTAGATAGAAACTTCCGGTTTTCCTATTTAAAATGATATATGACACTTGAACTGCTAGAATGGTTGAGAAAAACAAAGAAAAGTAGAGGCAAATCGATGGGTTTGTGGATGAAAGATAAACATATTAAACACAGTATAAGTCGAATATCTAGCTTCTGGTGGACCACCTTCCGTATTCAACTTACAAAAAAGTGTAACTGACGTGATGTAGGACGTAGCATACACGTTTTGAATGGCAAAGGGTGTTACACTTTCAATAAGGGCTGGTGGAAGCTAAATATTTTACTTTATAATGTGTTAAATATGGATATTTTTCTTGCAAAATTGGATGGCTTCGTTTCAGAAGGCCCTTATTAACGCACAGAGTCTAGGGTATTGTTTGTAATAGATGGATGGGCTTTTTTGGATTCAAATTTTGGGCTCCTGACTTTTTCATGAAAAATGAATTTTTGTTTTTGGGTGAACCATCCCTTCAAGATGCGTTTTGGTTGATCGGATCACAAGTGGACGACGCTGAATACAGGTGTAAACGGGGTCTAAAACCGTTTTGAGCTTGTCCACTTTTGACCACTTCCAGAGGTAGCCGAAAACACATTTGACCGGATTGCTTTTGTGGTGTAAACGCTCATGTGGTCAAATGCACTCAAACAGCCACAACAGACCTACTCTAGTCTACTCGCCACTGTTGACCTAATGCATGAACATTATTGGACGTGCACTAGCCGGGATTTTAACTGTCGGCTGAAGACCCAAGTTTGGTTTGTAGATTAAAAATATCCCAAGCTCAATGTTCTCTCTCCTAACTCTGGGGTTGTGGTGAATAAGCCCCAAAAAGTCGGCATGTTCCTTTAACAGTGCATTGATTTAAACCTTCAACATTTTGGTTGCCGTTGAAATCCATTATGTCGAGAAAAATCTTGAAATGTTTTCCTCAAAAAACGGATTTTCTTCCTCAAAAAACGTAAAATATCATAATTGTCTTACACTGTTTTAACGATGTGCGATCTGACATTATCTAGAAGTGTATCCCTCACACACACACCCAGCGTACACTGCGCGTACACTACGTGATGTAGTCTTAAAGATTAGACTAGTGCGGGTACAGGCTTTCACCGCATCTATTTTTAATAAATATCAGCGGAAAAATCCAGAAATCAGCATGATAACACATGTGATATTATACAAGTTTACTAAACAAGAATTTAATAAGTGACTTACATTTTAGACACCATATTGCCCATTTTTACTCTATCTCGCCAACGAGAATAGTTCAAAACAAAGTCACAGCACTGTAATTTCGTCACTGAACAACACCTTACTGAATGAATCAGCTATTTGAATCATTTGAATCAATGATTCATTGAATAAGACAGATTAATATAGTCAAATGATTTGTTCCTGAATGAATCAGTTGACTATCAATGACTCACTCATTAACATGTTTAAAACATCAAACCATTTTTTATGTTTTACTACAGGTTATTTGTCACCTCTAAGCTCATTAAACAGTCTGTGTAAATGCCACTTCAAATGCACTTCAAAATATAAATAAAGGTAAAATGCTCATAAAAGGAAAAAATACATTTAAACTTTTTGGAAAAGATGATATCTGTCACTGCTGTGAACTGACCACCACGCAGAATATGAAGAATATTAAAAACTTTGAGTCAGCTTATCACCAGCACCAAGGTAGCATTAGGCCGGGGACACACTGCAAGCGTGCCGTGAGCGTCTCGGCCGCGTGGCGTGTCCGTTTTTATTTCGGCTCCCATGTTAACCGGTTAGAGCTTGCATACTGCCTGCGTCACGCGCGGTCCGAGCCGTGCGGAAAACGCTTGCATGCTTCAGATAGAAGAGACGCCTATTTTTCACGCGACACGTGAGAGTATTGGAAGCGTTTCTAGGCAAAATACCATAGGAAAACATGTTTATTTGCCATTTTGACACAAATACATATTAATAAATTACATTTTCATGTTTGAAAGTCTGTAGGTTAACATAAATGCAGATATAGGCCTAATTGTAATAATAAAAAACAACATAATTATCGATTTTGAAATATTAAACCTGTCAATACAGAACGAAATATTGTGTAGCCTATTTTGCCGTCAATACCATGGTCAATAGGCTTCTGCCGACGTTGTCTTTGCTGTATCAATAAGCAATATATTTATATTTAACATGAAGTATAGGGCTTCCCTGTACATCAATATCCGCTGCAGCGCCGTGTCAGACACGCTTCTGGTGTGCAAAGACAGAGAAAATGCCAGGCAGCCGCCTCGCGGCTGACACGCAACAGAAACGCCACGCTCACACCACGCTTGCAGTGTGTCTCTGGTCTTACAATAACACACTCAGCAAAATATTGTCTAATTATTGTTATCGAGAAAATCCCAGGAAATATTGAGATATCATTTTTTGTTAATATCGCACACCCCTACTTGTGATCTGATCAACTAAAACCAGCTGTAACGGCCTGATATGTTTAAGGTGTTCTGAGTGGCTTTATTGAATGCTGAAGATTGCTGAAGATTTGAATACTGAAGACCCCAAGTTTAGTGCTAGACATGCTTGACTTAAACTAGTTTGTGTGGTCGTGTGTGTGCATATGAGTGCATGTGTTTCTGTGTGTATTGGTAGTGAGTTTGTCAGTGTGTGTGATTTGTGTGTTTATGATTTGTCTTTCAGTGGCTTATCATGCTCAGACACACGCTCCAGACAGAGTATTTGTGTTTGTATAGTGTGAATGTACGTTTGTATATGTTAACTGCGCGTTTACATATGGAGTTTCTCTCTGACAGGTTTTGTAAACTGTTTACACACAGTAGCTCTGCCCGCCAAAGGCACATTGTTCTGTCCTTATTTGCCCAGCTTGAGTCCTGATGAAGGCGCACATCTTCACTCTCTGCTAGGGAAGGCAGACCGGTTGAGTGTCGAGTCTTCAGGCCTGTTGAATTGGCGCACTGAGATTGTGTGTCCTGTTAAAAGCACTGCGTGGGTATGCCTCTAGTTCGGGTCGCAGGCTGAGGCTAATTTACAGACCTGTCACACACACACACACACACACACACACACACACACACACACACACACACACACACACACACACACACACACACACACACACCACTCTGGTGCTTCTAGACCAAAACAAGTCCTACATCAGCCAGGACACATAAATAGGCCAGGAGAACATTAGGATGTCACAGACGCTCTCAGCTGTTAGAGAGAGTGCGGTGTACGGTGAATTATAACACTCTCCCACAAACTTCAGGAGCGTCTTAGAACTTCTGCAGACTTCTTACCGCGAGTTTAGAGACGAGAGGGAAATAACAATTTCAAGTCAATGTCTGAAGAATCCTCAGCCGTGTTTCAGAAATGTTTGGTTTGTTTAATCTTTTGATGTTATTTATTATCCGAGTTTCAAAGCAAATTAATGGCACAAAGAATTCTTTTTATCCTTTTATTTGTGTATTTAGATTTTTTTATGCAAAAATCCTACACTCTTGTCATTTACAAAATAAAGTAAAAAGAAAATATTATAATTTAAAAGTTGTGTGCATGCATGTTTTTGTTGTTGTTGTTGTTTTCTCGTGTATGTGTTTGTTTTGTGATATAAATCACTTATGTAAATATTTATATTTACCATTGATATTTAGTTATTTTCTAAACTGTGTGTGTGTGTATTAGTGCTGGGCAATTGATACATCGTGATTAATCACATCCAAAATAAATGTTTGTGTTTACATTGTGTGTGTGTACTGTGTATAATTATATATATATATTCACACACATACTGTATATAAACAAACTTTTAGGTTACATGTGATTCATTGCGATTGACGCCTTGACATCACTAATATGTGTGTGTGTATTTTAATACACACATATTGTTGCGTAAACCCACACGTAAATGATTTGTCCTTGCTTCAGTCATAAATATTAATGCAGTTTTCTTACATTCACTTAACCTCTCCTAATAATTCAGGTCAAGGTTTGAATAAATTGTTTTTTAATTCGCAAATTTGTGAGTGAAACTGATTAAAATTCGGAGACAAATCAGTTTCTCTACATTGAAATGTTCCTGTTTAATGAATTAGGATGCATTAATCAGTGTATTAATAAAATAAATATGAAAAAATAAATATGGAATATGATAGCAAACAGACCCTCTGCTGTGCTGTTCAAACATGCTTAATGGCTGCTCGTCTCTTAAGTTTATTTGCTAATTGGTATGACAAGACCATTAGTGTTATTTACTTAATTTCTCCAGAGTTAGCAAAGCATCTAATCCCCATCTGTAGCTCCTCAGGGTTCGTTGTTTGAATTGTTCTTTCTTTTTTCTTTTTTTCTCATTCCATTCGCTGTAAAGGTTTATATGAGGTTTACTTCAGTAATGTAACACAACTCATCTGTTCTTGCAGGACTTCCGCGGTTCCTCAGCCAGCCGGAGGGCGTGTCTGTGCGTATGGGCGGCAGTGAGATGCTGAGCTGTGAGGTGACTGAAGAGCTCGTCCCATTTAGCCGCTGGGAGAGGGACGGGCGGGCCGTGGAACCAGATGGGAGAGTGATACGGCTGCCCAGTGGAGCTCTGGTCATCAGCAACGCCTCTCAGAACGACACCGGACTCTACCGCTGCACAATAGATGGTCTGGGGCCGCCGAAATCCACAGAGGAGGCTGAACTACAGGTGTCCGCAGGTACAGATGCTGAACACACAGTGTGGTGTGATTGTAAAGTCACGGGAATGTTTTAAAGGGGTCCTTCGCTGGCAAAATGGCCTTTCAATTAAAGGGTACTTCAGCTCTGGGAAGATGAATCTGTATTTAAACTGGGTCATTAATGTAAAGTAAAGTGTTTTCTCACGTATAATGGGAAATTCTATCCTGACAAGCCAGACCCACATCAAGATGTTTGGTCTGGAAACTCACCATTGACAGCTCAATTCGAGGGGCGGATAAACGGTTGTCTTTCAAACTCCCTCTGCACGCGATAGGATAGCGCTACAACCAACCAGAGCAACGAAGGTGAAGCAGAGCTCGCTGACAGATTAAACATTCGCCGTATCCGGTCGGCAAAACTTCCAACACATTTTCCCTTCTTAAGAATGACTTCAGTGCCGTTCTTTGTTCTTTTCTCAGAGAAAAGCTTAAAAGGGGGGTGAAACGCTCAGTTTCAGTCAATCTCATGTCAATCTTGAGTACCTATAGAGTAGTATTGCATCCTTCATATCTCCGAAAAGTCTTTAGTTTTATTATATTTATAAAAGAAATATGGGCTGTACCGAGTCTTTCCGAAAAAAACAGAGCGCCTGGAGGCGTATCGTGTGGGCGGAGCTAAAGAATGACGAGCGCACACAAAGCGGTGACGTCCTCAAGCGTGGAGAAGAAAACGCTACCCAGATTCAACTAATACAGATATGATCCAGAATCAGATCCGGAGGCTGAAATAAATTGAACAGGAGAAACAGCAGCATCAGGACGTCCGCCTCTGTGGTATGGACTGTATTTAGTGGCCTGTCAACATTTCTGTGTGTTTACTCGCAGTTTATGAGGACATGATTCGGTTTATGGACTATTGCGACTAAACCTTAGCAGTAGCAAGCAAAACGGTTTTGCACGTCAGACTAGTGTAACGTTATACAGAGAACAACAATGGAGTAACGTTAGCGCATTTGAATGACGAAGCACGCTTTGTGTGAACGTCCCCTAGCGTTATGTTTGGGTGGTTTTACAATAAACAAACTGACACCTATAGTGGTCAGCTAAACAAATGTATTTAAACACACACCATAGATCGCATGCTCCATTGATAAATTAACTAACGTTATACATGATCGTGTTGTTTACTGATGTTTACTCAAGCGACGATCGCAACAGCACAGACATTTGAAGCAGTTTTACTCACCGCCTGTTTCCACAGCAGGACCGAACCTTTATCGCTGGGACCGCTCCGTCAAAAACACACTTCTTTGGTAACTGTGTATTTGGTGAAGTCCTGTGACAGCAGTGACCGTGGAGATCCACTTTTGCGATGCGACTGAAGCGATGTTGTGAAGCTTCCCGTCATTTCTGCGTTCAAATCGGTTCAAATGCAGCGCTGCCTTCCCGGAATGCTGTGCTGAAGCGTTGAAGTCGCTCGACGTCACCCACAGGAATAAAGTGGAGCGCGGCGCGGACTATAGCGACGACTGGATCTGCAGCTGAGCGAGTGTTTATGGGCGTGCATTTCCTCTCTCTCGCTCTAGTCACGCGCGCGCGCACCCTACCGGGAGAAGAGCCCGTACGGCCCATACAAGGACCTTCGGCTCTATCGACGTCAAGCCGACCCATACTCGAAAACAACTCTCTGAAACTTGTGAGAAACCGGAAGGAGTATTTTTGACACAGAAAACGCCCGACATTAGTTTTTGAAACTTTGTCTATGTTTAGGATGGGAATCCAAGCCTTTAACAGTGTAAAAAGCTCAGTATGCATGAAACAGCATTCAGAGTTGCTAGAGTCTAAATTTTTAGGCTAGGAAAATTCAGTGTTTGGCAGGAAAAGAGTTAATTTGCGGCCACATTCAAAATATTAAAATATCATACCTATGCATTTTTTGTATTTTTTTGCATTAAATTGTAAAGTATTATTATTTTTATTGATTGATTGAATCGGGAATTAAGTGTGAAATGTTCACTGGGTGTTTCGCTTTATTTGTACAATCACGTGTGCGTGTGTGTGTGTTCACAGATTCGGGTGTTGAAGAAAAACTAGAGACTCTTCAGGGCCCGGTTGCCGTGGCAAAGGTTGTCGGGGAGAGCGTGTTGTTGCCATGCGTCATGAAGGGATACCCGGTGCCTGTGATTCGCTGGACGTTTAACGACCAGCCGATTGACGAAGGGTAAGTGCATCAGATCTGTGTCTTTGCAATCCTAAACCATCTGACTGACAGAACCCTTGAGATAAAAGCAAATACTTTTAAAAGTGTGTCATGTTGGCAAAGAGAATCTCTCATTTTCCTGTCGAATCCTTGAAAGGATGCAAGAAACGTGTGCAGGTACAAGCTGAGAGCACTGCAGTGGGATGGGAAGTCTCTCCTCCTCAGATCCTGGCAGCAGTCGCCCATCCTCGTGTGGCTTGGCATACTAACGCAAACTCGCTGCGCATCACCACACAAAAAGAATCCATTCAGTCGCTCTTAATCACGCTATCGACTATTCAACGTCTGTCCAAATTCCTCAGTGTAAAATATCCTTATTATCCGCCGGAGGCAATTACTGATGCCTGTGTAAATGGATATTTTGGAGGCGGCCATTGTGTAATTTTTGTATGTGCGCGGCATAGTTATGATGCTCTTAACTGGAACACGGCTTCATCTAAAGTCACGCACGCCATTTACATGCTGTAAATTGCCTTGCATAGTTTACAGGATAGCTGGTATATTTCTCTCTCCTGATGTGACCGCTCTGTTTTCCAGAGGATGTTTGGCTGTTGTCTTTGGGTGGACATGAATAATGTAGCAAGGACTGAATTGTCACACAGCATGTAAATCGGCTGTCAGGGGTACAGCGCTCTATCATTCATTATTACGCCCTCTCTGTGCTGGAATATTTACCCTGATGTGATTTCAGCCGTGGGTTTGGTAATGTTTGCATTGTGGACATGGACAAAAGCGATTACATGCTTTTTATTGCCACTTTGTCTCTTTTCATTTCCTAGCCCGCTGTGTTTTATTCACTCTCACTAGGATTATCATGTTCTTGCATAGATCTGATCTACAACCTGTGTCCAAATGCACATCATTTTCAAGGTCTACAGCAAAACCGACCAATGTCTTCCAGCATACAGTGGCTCAGATTAGTAGTACTCCTGCCACTACGGCTGAAACGGCTGAAATCACGTGACTTTTTACGCGATCCGAATCATGACTCAATACGCTGATTCATAACGTTCAAGTCTTTATTTTGAAATCAGCCATCACTATATAAGTGCTTCATAAAATGATTGTAGAGCCGCTGTAGTGAGATGGGCTTTGTAACGACGTCTTTAGTGCCTTTATGGGTCTTGAGAGAGGAAATGACATTGGTGTCAATGAAGGCCTTTCTGAGCCATCGGATTTCAACACTAATATCTTCATCTGTGTGTGAAGATGAACGGAGGTCTGACGGCTGGCCAACCACAGGAGGAATTAATCACACAATTTACATTTTTGGGGGAACTATCCCTTTAAGTACTTGAACTTAAGTCCTGGTAAACCCTTAAAAATAGCCATATTTATGAAGAGATACTTGAAAGTGCTCGACTTATTTAAAGGGTCATGAAACCCTGTTTCATCAGTTAATAAAAGTGGGCATAGTTTAGCTGCGGAGTGAAGGGGAATGAGGGCTTTTGATTCAGTTTTATTTCACTCTCAGTAAAATCATCAAAGCTTCCCCCAAAAGAATTGCATGCTGCAAAATTTCATTATGTAACACAATATACATATGGTGTTGTAAGCTCACCATAAATAACAAATACATAAAGAACATTTCCTGTGACAGCTATCAATTACTGCACAAATAAATGCTCAGTCATTTGCATGTCGAACATACTATTGCATCATTTATAACTTTTGAGACTTATTTTGCAGCGTTTTGTGAGTCTTAAAGGTCCTGTTCTTCGCGATTCCATCTTTCAAACTTTAGTTAGTGTGTAATGTTGCTGTTAGAGCATAAATAATACCTGTAAAATTATAAAGCTCAAAGTTCAATGCCAAGCGAGATATTTTATTTAACAGAAGTTCCCTTTCAAAGCCTACAGCGAACGGCCGGTTTGGACTACACCTCTGCTGTAATGACGTCACTAGAACCGTTTGTTGACTAACCCTCCGCCCACAAGAACACGCAAAATAGGGGGCGTGGTTTTGAGGCGGGACCTTTCCGGGTAAAGTGCGCTAAGCTGCTGTCCAATCACAACACGGGAAGCGCTGGCCCAATCAGAACTCGTTACGTGTTTCTGAAGGAGGGACTTCATAGAACAAGGAAATCATCAGGCCGTTTTAAGCATAGATATCCATAATAAAGGCTAGATGTCTCGTGCGCGCTGTTGGCCAATGGAGGTCGCCGTCCGCAACTTGCGGCCATCTTGTCACAGGCAGCTCGCTCACTCGTAACAGTGTGTTTTAATGGTGCATGTACTTTTAAATAACCATAACTTGCTCAATTTTCAACCGATTTTCAAACTGTTTCGTTTGTTATAAATGTCAGAGATGTAGTTATGACATACATACTTATGAATAATTATAACCATGGACTTTGATATGAAAGTAACATTAAACAGAACAGATGGGTGCAATGAATACACACACACACACACACGCACACAAGGTATTTATGTTAAATCAATATATAGGCTACTAAAACTGTGTACCGAATGGCAACATGACAAATGATATATATTTATACACATATACAGCTCTGAATTTTTTCCCCAGAGCTAGCTCTATATATATATATATATATATATATATATATATATATATATATGTGCTTTTTTAATAAGAATATAATAAAATAATTTGTATTTTAAAAAAAATTAAACAAACAAAAAAACATGCCAACTAAGTTTATTTTAACTAGACAAAAGATTGGTTGTCATAAAATCGTTATTGGTGTCAATAAAACTGAACAGCTTTGAACAGCTCGATTGTGGTCTCAGCCCCCTTGATAACGTGTATGTAAGTTAGCCGTAACACACAAGCTGCACGATTAAGTCGTTTATCGAAATGAAAAGCTGCAATTTCAACGTGTTAAAGCATCCTGATTTGTAGCCATGTTTATAACGTTTGTAAGAAACCAAACCATTTGTAAATCCGTCAAGATTTCAGCGAGATAAGAGTATTTATGTTCGGACAGATCACTCATCTTACATCAGGTTCCACAGAGCCCGACAGAAAGCCTGCCTGTGACAAGATGGCCGCCGGTGATGCCGATGGTGACTCCGCCGTAAGACATCTAGCCCTTATTATGGATATCTATGGTTTTAAGGACAGAGGAAACAGCGCTGTACAGATAAGTCAATTGTGTGAAAAATACTGTGTGTTTTTTACACGCGAAACATGAACTCATGTTATATTGCACACTGAAAACATAATCAAAGCTTCGAAAACACGCGAAGAACGGGACCTTTAAAGAGCGGTTAAACTCAGCGTGGATGAATCGCTTTTGTTTTGTAGACTCAGGAAGAGTCTTGTACTGAAGAGAACTTATGCGATGCAGAAACTCTTGCAAAGCAAAAACAAACACTCGTTTTTGATCCATTAATGCATCTCTCACTAACTGAATGCGTTCTCACTCTGTACCGCATCTGAAATGTCCCGCTCTGTCAGTGCGCAGCCTCACGTGTCAAAACAAACTCCATGAGGCATCAGTGATCTTTTTTATTTGACCTCTAGAGTCGCTCTCGTGCTGTTTAATGTCAGTGGATCCTTCTCAGCCGCTCCACAACCCGGAAAAGCGATCGGGATTGATCTTTGCCGATAGTTCCAGCAATCGGTTATTGGTGCCGGATCGAGGATTCGTTCATTTCAAAATGAAAATTTCCTGAAATTAACAAATTATTTTTTTAAGGAAAACATTTCAGGGTTTTTCACCACATAATGGACTTCAGTGGCAACCAAAATGTTAAAGGTCCAAATCAATGCCGTTTCAAAGGAAGAGCTTCAGAGGCTCTGCACGATCCCAACTATTAAAATGACACCAGTCTAGGGCTGTGCAATATATCGAAATATCGCAATATGCATACCGCAACGGCACGCAATATCTGAATGATTTTAATAGGCTACTTCAACATTGTGAAAAGTGTATGTTTTAGGTCGACGTATAGAGCAGAGAATAGACTGGGCACACGACTGTTACTTTTGGGACTTGCTTGATGTTAAAAAGAGTTATTAAATGCAATAATTTGCAAAAAACTTGCAGTCTTGCGATGTCGGACACACCGAAACGTGAACGATTTGTGCCATAAATGTTTGCTTAAACACTGCTGGTCACTTTCAGAAGTTGTAGCGATGCTTTCTTTTCCCAGAAAGAATGTGAAACACAAATGGTTTTTAAATAATTTTTAAAAATATAATTTAAATAGATTTTACACACTAATAGCAATATAGTATCGCATATCGAATATCACATTATTTAACAAGATATTACATATCGCATTTTTCTTCCATATCGCACAGCCCTACATCAGTCATTTTAAAAGACGTCAGTGTCGCTCCAATTATGCTTTTTTCATGCATTGAATACGGAAGGCGGTCCACTGGATGCTAGATATTTTACTTTACAATGTGTTTAATATGGATATTTTTCTCACACAAACCCATCAATTCACTTCAGAAGGCCTTTATTAACCCCTGGAGCCGTGTGGAGCATGTTTATCATGGATGGATGCACTTTTGGGTGCTTCAAATTTAGGGCTGCCATTATAAAGCTTGGATTAGCCAGAATATTTTTGATATTACTCCAACTGTATTCGTCTGAAGAAGAAAGTCATGTATACCTAGGGTGAGTAAATCATGGGCTAATTTTAATTTTTGGGTGTATTATCCCTTTAACAGATTTTGGAGGTATTGTATGTAAGATCACAGGAAACGGCCTTTAGATTTGCTAATGAATGGCAAACGCTCTGCCTCTTTTCTGAAAGTTGCTGCCCTAATAAGATTGGGGATAAAGCTCCTTCCCTGCTGCGGCCCATGCAAAATTAAAGATGTTTTTTATTTATCTTTTTTACATTTTATTTTGGAATATAATTTGGGAATTGTGGATGGAAAGTGCTTTGAGGAAAGAAATTTAGAAAGGGAAAATAAAAGTGTGTATGGATGTCTGTGACCATCCTTGCGGAGCATCATTCGGTGCCTGTGTATGAAGAGCGTGCCAGTGGTGCATTCAAATGCTGTTTACGTAGGCAGCTGATTAGTGTTTGGACCAGAGCCATTGTCTTCACAGAATTATCATTGAAATGGGTTGAGATTCAGCTCTGTTCTGCTGTTGTCTGTTTTAATGCATCCTCGCCGTTTGGATCCCGCCCACCGTAATTTGAAACGATGCTTTCCATAAAGATTGAATTGATCGTATCAGCAGCTGAGCAGACTAATCATGACCTGTTTAAGCGGCTAACTACCCCCTTCAGCTCGCGTGTTCTGCATCGCGTCCTTGTCTCTCTCGGCCTCCTCCGATGAGGCTTGATGTCAGTTTGCGCTGTCGATTGAAAGCGGCTAAATGTCTAATTGCGGTCCTGTGCTGGTTGTCTGTGCAGGACTGATGATTGCTGACAGACTCTATTTACAGCGTAATTGCTTCTCTCATGGTCTTCGGGCGATATAATGTATTCCTGATGCTGGATACATTCTAATAATGCCATATTACCCACAATGCCCAGTCCCTCAGAGGGGCAGACAGAGTCAATCATGGCTCAGACAACATCTATAGTGTGTGTGTGTGTGTGTGTGTGTGTGTGTAATCCAAATCTCCCCTTCAGAGTTTAATTTTTCCCTGTAGAGTTTTAGTGCTTTCTCTGATAAAAGCCCCATTGTGAGTGAAACCGAACTAGATTACGCTGCTTCTCATAGGAGATCTGTGTGCAAATATGTTTGAGACCTAACATTAATATAGGATGTTTGCATGGCTCTTTTCTATACAGTTACAGTACAAATTATGTAATAGCTTTGGGTGACAAACGGACCAAAATTGAGGTTGTCATTCACTAATAAATGCAGGGCCCTATGATTTCCGTGATGAAGAAAATGTGGACCGAAATCACAGATGATGAAATCACATTTTAATCAATGTTTTATGCCTTTATTTGATTCAGAAACTACACAACATAGAATTTGTGGGGGAAAAATAAAATTTCATAGAAATTATTATTATTTTTTAATAAAATTGTGTTTTATTAGAACTAAATAATAAATTTTATAAATTAATTAGACATGCTTTTTGAATATTTAAACTTCATTAAAATAGAATCTAAAAACAGAAAACACAGATTTTTTTTTTTTTTTTTTTTTAAGGGATTTGATTGGGAAAAGTAAACCTAAACATTAAAAAAAAAATCATAAATTGTATAAGTTTCATGATTATTATTAATTAGATCATTTTTAGATTTTTTTGTCCCTACAAATTTCATTTGTTTTGTTTTGTTTTAAGGTGCCCTAGAATGAAAAATTGAATATCCACTTATTGACTGTTTAAACAATTTCTGATTAAATTAAACGTTTCTTAGAGAGAACGCATTATCTAGATAACGCAAGATGCTAGTACAGTAACACTAGGAAACTCCAAGTACCATACTAAACTAAATAGTGTGTCTAATGACAAAGGGTAATATTATTTTATATTACAAAATACAACCATAGATACTTTGCTTACAGATCGTTCACTCGATCCTTCTAGCAAACGTCACCTTTTCCACCATATAAGTTAAAACGACAGTCATTTGACAAGGCTTTTCATTGTGTAAAAATATAAGTTATATATTAATATTTTTGAGAACTGAAGTATGGTGTTTCCTATGATGTTTTTGCCTATTTGTATTTCAGATTAGGCTACATCACAGTCACTGCGTAACGTTGCCTACATCGTGACTAACGTTATATAAACATGCAATTGTTTGACGAAAAAAGTCTAAAATGTCGACTGAATGACACTTTAAGCAGAACATCTCAAATGGAGATTGATAAAATGCAGATTAGTTGTTTATTGGTGTTTTCAGATCGTCGTTGCGCGAGAGAGAGCTCACGTGCATATGGTTGCCAGATTGGGCATGTTTAGGTATAACACTGGATATCATACAGGTTTCTTTTCACAGAAAAGCTCTGTTTGGGGGATTTAATTACTGAAATCTGGCAACCGCACGAACACGAGCTCTTTCTCGTGCACGGATGGTCTGGGGTCGCCAATAAACAAGTAAGCTGCAATATCTCGGTTTCCATTTGAGATGTTTTGCTTGAAGTGTGTGTCATTTAGTTGGTCTGTGTTATGTCAGGACGGTCAGAACTCACGAGCCGCTTCACTGAACTCCTGTGAGCGGCTGAAATAAGCCAATCAGAGCAGAGCTCAACATTAATATTCATGACTCTTCCAAATAAGGATTACATCCTAGGGACAATTTATAGGGTTGTAAATGGACCTGCAAAACTGTATCTGGACAATTTTTGCCCTTAAATAAGCCACATACCCTCTAGATATCAGAGAACAATTTAACAAATCATTCAAGGGCACCTTTAACATATAGGTCTAATTTTGATATATATATATATAAATATATAATATAAAATGTGTGCCTGTGCACGCGTGTGTGTGTATGTACTTAATGTGTATTATATCAGTGATATTGCATATTTAATTATGCATTTCTTCTATTTTTACATTTCATTTCCCATCATCTAAAGATTGGTTAGTCAATAGTTAACATGTAATTTCAACAATAATTTAAAAGCACATCTCTTACATATCTTACTGTATTTGCTGTTTTCATACTGTACATTATAATTTGGTGATGCTGAAATTCACTTGAATTGTTTGAGATTTTATTGGTTTCTTTTTATTATTTAATTATTATTTATTTAAATAGTATACCATTTATTATAATTGTTTTATATAAATGTATGATTTTAATATAACTTTTTTGGTTTGTTTTATATAATTTATTTTACCTGTTTAAAGCTTGGAGTTCTGAATAGAAAAAGTAGAAAAAATTCTTTAAAATATAATTTTTTTGTTGTTGTTCTATGTAAAACATTAATAAATAGCCGTGTAAAACTAGATGAAATGAAGGGATGTTTTGTGAAAATGTCAGTTTTTGCTTTGTTTATTGTGTGAACTAAGCTTTTAAGATAGAAGAGAGATGCCAGGAATAAAGACTGAGATCAAATCATCTTGTAAACTTGTGTATTTAGAGGATTTAGATTTCAATATGGAGAACTAGTGTTAAATAAGTCACATTCTTCACCCTCCTCCATTGTTTGCTTCTCTGGCATGTTGTTGCAACTCTAATCTGAAGATTGTCAGATGGCTCGCAGGAACTGAGCAAACGAATCACCTCTTTATCAGCTCAGCCGCTCATTCATTACAGACCATGCCTAAACACTCATTTAGAGCCCAATCCCTCGAGTGCTTTCTGTCCAGTCTTTTTAAGACAGGTCAGATAAATAGTTTGAGTGCTGTTGCACTGATCTGAGGCCAGTTTCTCCATGTGTTTAATTATTTACGGGGTGTTGGGATGTGAACAGGAAGCTGGCGGTAGATCAGTGAAGCAGGCCGAGTCTTATCTCGCGTTTGAATCATGTCTCCGGATTAGAGCCGGAATGTTGTTTAGTGCTTCGCAGAAAGCCAGCGGATCACAGAGGAATTCTTCGGATGAATAAGGATCGCCTGCTTCACTGACAGAAACACCTTTTGTCCTCGCTGACGTGGATCAAACCAGCCAGAGACGGAGCAGTTTTGCGTATTCCGGACGGGACGGGGTAAGATGGATGTGTTGATGGCAGATACTCAACCTCCTCTCAACACAAACATCAGGCTGGAGTATTTGCAAGGGGAAATTTATAATAAAAGTATATTGTAAATCCAGTCAGGCTTCGCAAACAAACACACTTCAGCAAATCAAGCAGCTTCTACTGAGGCGTCTAGCATCGGATGAATGGGCATACGTTACACTTCCTCTTTGTGCAATACTATGAATTCTTGTGTTTTTTTCCTATAGTAATATCATGCATCCTGTGTTTATATTTATGACATACAACATCCTGGAAGTATGCTTTTTGGAAGTATGCTCTCATCCTTTGCCTGCATTTTAAACTTTTTATACCGAATTGATTATATTTTAATGGTTGAACAGCATTAGCAAACAGCAGTGCTTTGTACTGGGGAATTCTGGGGAATGGAGGATAATAAATCCTAAAGCAGTAGAGAATCTTTAAGAAATCTGTTGATGTTTCGATATCTCAAAGATAAAGTTTAAGAGAATGACATTTTTATTGAAGCTAATTCTTCTAACAACTTTATTTACTACTTTTTAAATATTTAAATGTAGAACACACACATTTAAAACACTGATCAGACATAACATTATGACCTAATATTGTGTTGGTCCCCCTTTTGCTGCCAAAACAGCCCTGACCCGTCGAGGCATGGGCTCCACTAGACCCCTGAAGGGTAGTGCTGTGGGATCTGGCACCGAAATGTTAGCAGTAGATACTTTAAGTCCTGTAAGTTGCGAGGTGGGGCCTCCGTGGATCAGATTTGTTTGTACATGGTCTCAACAATGTTTAGGTAGGTGGTACGTGTCAAAGTAACATCCACATGGATGGTAGGTCCCAAGGTTTCCCAGCAGAACATTTCCCAAAGCATCACACTGCCTCCGACGGCAAATATTAAAAGTAAAGATGAAACATTTAGAAGTATTTTAAGTGTAATTCATAGTGCATCCTGGGGCCATGTGTTCCCCTGGTAAGCGACGCGCACACACCTGGCCATCCACGTGATGTAAAAGAACACGTGATTCCTCAGACCAGGCAACCTTCGACCAATGCTCCGTGGTCCAGTTCTGATGCTCACGTGCCACTGTTGGTGCTTTTGGCGGGGTCAGGGGTCAGCATGGGCACCCTGACTGGTCAGCGGCTATGCCGCCCCATACGCAACAAACTGAGATGCTCTGTGTATTCTGACAGCTTTCTATCAGAACCAGCATTAACTTCTGGAGCAGTTTGAGCTCCTGTAGCTCGTCTGTTTGATCGGACCACACGGGCCAGCCTTCACTCCACACGTGCATCAATGAGCCTTGGCCGCCCATGACCCTGTGGCCGGTTCTCCACTGTTCCTTCCTTGGAGCACTTTTGATAGATACTGATACACTGACACATACACATACAGATTACACGTTATTAAATTACAATAACAAAATTAGAGAAAAAAAGGAAGTTGCTTTGCATTGATAAAGTAATCCAAACCACATTTATAATTGGAAACTTATAACGGTAAGCAGTTACATTTCCAAAGTAGCCTTTCTAACACTGAATGTATTTGCGATTCAGCACATTGTTTCTGTTGAGTGACTCTGGAATTTCTTTGAATTTAATTTAATATATATATATATATATATATATATATATATATATATATATATAATTTCTTAGGTTGATTAATCAATTTGACGGCACTAATTTAGTTTGAGGCAATTGGTACAAATTGTAAGTATTCATGAATAGGATCTAACAGTGATTTTAAGGCATAGTTCACCCAAAAAAGATAATGTTAATTTTTTTATTTATGATAGTGTTTTTCCAAACACGTATTATGTATGATGCTACATTTGCATCAAAACAGATTTTTTGCGCATTTCTTTTCTATAAAAGAGAACTCTTTCCAAGTTGGCATAAAGTTTTGTCGTGTTTGTGATGACATGAGTAAATAATGCCAGAATATGCTGAACTGTTCTTTTAAAAACACTTTTTTCGCATCATGCTCTGTTACCCTCCTCCATTCTGGAGTTTTAATGCTGTGCTAAAAGACAATTAATGAGGCTCTTTGTACTTTATAGACTTGTCTTGTTTTTAATTTCTTTTTTAATTACCTGGTCTTCGACTGTCCCTCCTCCTCAGGTCTCTCAGGGGCTTCCCGTAGTTTCTCGATCGCAGCATCATCTGACTTTTGCCATATCATGCGTTTAACGAATCTCTCATTGGGTTCAGGGACCTCGTTTCTCAGAGCGGCGGCTGCTGTCTTATTGCAGACAGACAGTAGCTGGAGATGCTAAATATAGCCGCCGCTGGGGTGAACGGGCGAGTGACGCAGGAGTCATCAGGTGCTTTGAGAAGGGAAAGCAAGTTATGAAATGTTAGGCTAATGTTATGTGAAAGTTTTGAAAATGCTCTGAGCAAATGTTCTGAATTGTTTATGGATCCTTACACTCTAAAAATCACTGGGTTACAGACAACCTAGTCAGGTTATTTTTAACCCAAGGGCTGGTTAAATATTAGACAGAAAACATGTTGGGATAATATCACCCATCAAATTATTATTATTATTATTATTTTTTTTGCTATACTGCTGCTAGTTAACACTGTTAACATAAGGCTTCCTTTTGGCACAGTATAGTTTTAACTGGCATTTGTGGATGTAACTACGAATTGTGGTACTTGACAAAGGTTTGCCAAAGTAGTCCTGAGCCCATGTGGTGATATCGCTTCTAGATGAATGACGATTCTTGATGCAGTGCCGCCTGAGGGATCGGAGATCACGGTTGTTCAGCTTAGGCTTGCGGCCTTGTCCTTTACACACTGAAATTCCTCCAGATTCCTTGAATCTTGTAATTATGTTATGCACTGTTGAATGTGAAATATCCAAATCTCTGGAAATATCTTTCTTTGAGGAACATTGTTTTTTAAAAATTCCAATAATTTTCTCACATATTTGTTGGCAAACTGGCGATCCTCGGCCCATCTTTGCTCCTAAAGGATTAGATCTTGGACGCTGCTTTTGTACCAAATCATAATTTCAATCACCTGTTGACATCACCTGTTTCAAATCACATCATTAGTTAACCCTTTTACCTCAGTACTAGCCCTAAATTGCTCCTGTCAACACCTTTTTTTGAAATGTGTTGCAGGTCTGAATGACAGGAAAGGATGCATATTTACAAATGACATGAAGTTGACCAGACAAAACATGAAATATTTTGTGTTCATATTGTCTGCAATGAAATACAAGTCAAAGTAAATTTAGAAATCACTACTTTCTTTTTTTATTTGCATTTTCCAAACTGTACCAACTTTTTCTGATTTGGGGTTGTATAAAAAGTTATATTTGTATGAGTCTGTTCTATTATACTTTGCTTATTTGATCTAATTCAGTTTGTCTTTTCCCCTTTACTGTATTTTCCTACTTGTACAGTGACATTTGTTGTTTTTGAATGTGCTTTATAAATAAACTTGAACTTGCATTAATGTCTCAATTTCTATAAGAACAGCACCAGTTTACAGCTAAATTGGCTCTGCTCCTTAATAAAGCCCGTTGTCATTGTCTTTTTGAGCTGTAGTTTGACGCTCGGCTGTGTTGGAAGAAACTTCCTGACGAGTGAGCCGGTGGATTTTGCTCTCTTAAAGAGGGAAAGTTATTGTTCCTGGATGGTGTACTTGCCATTCTTACTCAAACTCACTAATTGGTTTATTTTTTATATATATAGTAAAGTGAAGTGCAGGGGTTTTGGAGGTCTGACAGAGTTGCTGTAGACTCTTCCTCTTTACTTTCTCTCCTATCTCCTTTCTTATCATGGATTACCTCGTTTTTCTTCTGTCTCATCCTGCCTCTGAATCATTGAAGAGGAACCAGGACATTAGTTTGTTTTCCTCTAGAAACCTCACTCCAGGGAGGTTACTTTCAATCCAGTGAAACCATAAAGGAAAAGCCACAGGAAATGAAATCCATACTGTATCCTGTTTTTAATCCCATATCTGTTCAGTATTACTGTGCCAGGCTCGAGATGCCTGGCGTTCCTGAGAACTAATACATTTCCTGAAAGGAAAAGCCATCTCAACATCTCAACACATCCTCATCTCCTTGTATCTCTTTTTTTTTTTCAGCCATGAGCGTTTCTCTGTGATTGGCGGGGGCAGCCTGCAGATCATCAACCTGACCGAAGAGGATGGTGGGGTGTACGTCTGCCAGGCGGACAGTGGCAACATGACCAGTGAGATCCAGGCAGAGCTCACGGTGCACGGTACGGACTTCAATAACACGCATGAAACTCTGCCGAGAATCATCTGAAATGCACAAACAGGCGCATTAAACATCCCCGTATGTAATTATTGAACATTGTTCAGCCTTTTGAAACTCACGTGTCTAGACAGCGTTTTCCTCTGCGGAGGAGGAACTTCAAAGTGTTGTTTTTATTTTTTATGTTTTCTTTTTCTCTCGACTGATCATCAGTTTTATTTTTTAGAGACTCAATGAGAACGTACAGCTCTTTCTACTGTTTTGCATTGACTCTTAAAAGTGTCTGCTCTTTAGATATGATTGCACGCACAACTCAAACCCATACTTTTGACAGGACGTGGCCACCTTTATTTTTTACATTGTGACGCAAGAAAATAGGAGGCAGATGATGCCACAAAAATAGCCTGACATGCAACAGAGCGCTAATTTGTTCAAAAAGCGCTGCGGAAATGTGCAGAAAAATATTTTGCTAATATTGCACAACAGGTCTTATGTAAAAACTGTATGTCATCTTTGTAACATTGGAGTGAAAAATACAATTTACATACAACGATTTTACATGGTTTCTCATGATTTTTTAACACTTACAGTAGAAGTTTTCATGTTTGAAGTGCTGTATTTCTGCAGGGTTTTTTGTTGTTTTGTTACTAAAATCCGTCAGGGTAATGACAATGTAGTTACTGTAAGTTCGTAGTGTTCAGTTAGTTCCTTCCCAACACTGGTTCAAATAATATGGATTATTGACTTGACTTTTTGTTGGCCAGCCGCTGAGTCACTAGCCACTCAGCATTTTCACTGGTCATAATTTTGACATTGGTATTATGGGGAAAAACTGCCATATAGATATTTTTAATATTCTCTCATAATCTGGCAGCAGGTTTATTAGGCTGCTGTCACTTTAAGACCTGACGCACGGATCCATTACGCTGTTACACATGCGTTTTCTTTCTCAACTGTTTACATTCACTTAAAAGAGAACTGACTGTGTTCACGTGAATACTCACCAAGACTGGCTTTTTTTTTTTTTTTTTTTTTTTTTTTTTTTTTTTTTTTATTGACATACAGACATACAAACCACAATAGTGCAATAATTGACAATCGAGTAATTACATAATTCTAGAAGTGAAATAAAAGTGTGTTAATGTATAAGGTGTGTGTGGGTGAGTGTAGGTGTGGGTGTGTATTCAAAAGCAAAATTACACATTTATTATTTATTATATTATCACTACCACTTATCATCATCATACCATCGTCATCATCATTGTAATAATCAGTGTCCCTTTTTTATTTTATTTTATTTTTTTATTTTCCTATGTAATATTTATCATTGTCACCACTTTCAATGGGTCAATAAGTTTCACATAGTATAATAATAATATAAGATAATCCTCCCCCCACATCTTTTCAGTCCCTATACTTTTTATTTTATTTTTTATTTTATTTTTATGTTGTGTGTAGTGTCTAAGGTGCATTAAAAGAAGGGGGACATTGTGCGAGTGTCTCAACTTAGGACAGAGATGCTGTCCTAGAGAAACCATTTCTCGCCTGTCCTACCTGCCTTAGTGTTTATGAGGTTTTCCAATTTAAATATACATACAAACACACATTTCTCTTCTACATTGTGGTGCATTAAAAACACATGAAAAGATTAGGGGGAAAATTAGAAATAATCAATCGATTTTACTATAGTAGTAGTGGTGACAATGAAAACCAGGTTTGAAATTCCAAAACAGCAATAATAATAGTTGATGATAATGATGATGATGATGATGATGATGATGATGACGACAA
This sequence comes from Pseudorasbora parva, assembly GCF_024679245.1. Lineage (NCBI taxonomy): Eukaryota > Metazoa > Chordata > Actinopteri > Cypriniformes > Gobionidae > Pseudorasbora > Pseudorasbora parva. The sequence continues at coordinate 31,537,985 of NC_090196.1, read as the reverse complement.
TGATGAAAGCAAAGACAACAATGGAAACAGCAACAATAATAAAAATAATAATAATAAATAATAGCAATCATAACAATAACAATAATGAAACAATGAAACAATATTGACAATAATTGGAATTATGCAGTAATGCCTGTGGATTGATTAAGAGATGGGAGGAGACGGAGTTACGGAGAGAGAGAGGATTCAGAGTTGTAAGAGGTCAGAAAGTGTTGGATGGTAGAGGTCGCTTTCAGATGAGGGATTATAGGGCTGGCTTTTAAGACTGGCTTTTTGACATTATTGTGTGTATTTGACTGTTTAAAAGCAATAAGCAGCGCAAAAAAACCCATACATTTAGCACGGAGAGGCTACTTTATGTGTGGCACTTTGTTTGAGCACAAAATCTGAGGGAATGAGTAAAATCATGCACAATACGTGCAATCCCACGGCAAAGCCCTGAAACATCAACAATATTCATCCGGAGCAAATGAAGCGAGTGATTGAGAGGAGGAGGGTTTGTGTGTCAGAGAGAGAGAGAGAGAGAGGAGCAGGGTTTGTGTGTGTGTGAGAGAGAGAGAGAGAGAGAGAGAGAGAGAGAGAGAGAGAGAGAGAGAGAGAGAGAGAGAGAGAGAGAGAGAGAGAGAGATTTTCTGTGGATGAGAATTGGAAGCATTTCAGATATTTCAGCAGCTATGTATCGAAAACTACATTGAACTAAGTGTATTATTATTATTTGACATGCCTGTTTATAGACTACAGTTGAAAGATGTTTATATTATATATAAATTCTACCCACCAAAGGGGCCAGTAGGAGTGACTGTGTTACACGCCACTGCTGAAACACACACGTGTTTGGCGGGTGTTAATGTCAAGCCCTGAACACAATTCTCTAATCTCTATTCCGTGTTTCTAAATTAAGCAGTTTATGTAAATGAAGATGAGAGTGCTTTCAGGAAGGTTATGCTAACATAATAATTATGTTCTTTTCCACCAGAACAAAACTACCGTAGACTTTTTAATGTTTGCTGGATGTAGTTCATATATATTTAAACCGTAAGAAACAAGCAAATGATCGTGGTGTTATTTCACAAAGCAGAATATTCACTGTATAATCCAGCAAACAAAACGCTAACTGTTGTGGGATTCGTTAATTAATGCCCAAACGTTGAAATATTCAGCACCTAGTTCTTCCGCATTACCTAAATGACATTAAAAAGCATTCGTCTCAATTCTAATTCACAGTATTTAATCACATTACTGCTCACGTTACACATAATTTAACGATTTCCCCAAAGAAAAATGGCAGAGAAAAAGATTTACACTGTCACAAATCGTTCCAGTCCTTAAAAAATAATAATAACCTAGTGTGTTTTTAGTACTTTGACCACCTTTTGATTTGAAAATCAGTGTTCATGGAAATCTCTTATTCTCTTCTCTGGGATGTTCTGTAAATAACCAAAGGTGGTAGATGGTCAGTTGGTTTCATGGCAAACTTATAAAAAGTTATTCATGGAAGTTGCATAAAATCTCAGTCAGTATGATTGGAGCTTGAGGCTTTTTTGTGCAGACCGTCTGCATGAGACGGTCTGTAGTCGTGCCGTCTGAAGCTGAGGCTACCTTTTGATCTGACTCTGGAAATTGAGCCATATCATAATTGGATTTTCTAATGAGGTTTATTTTTTCTTGTGAGACACGAATGCTAACAGTGACACAAGAGATTTTTAATGCAGTATCACATCAAGAGTGAAGTAAGATAAAGCCGACAGCAGTGGGGTGTGTGTTCGTGATCTCTTCACCTCCCTAATCTGAGCTGTTATTTTCACTCCCTCCTGCTGATCCGAGCCGGAATAGATGCGGTCGGCCCGTCCAGACACATTCTGATGTTTTTTCCATTAGCTTTTTTCACCTCTTTTACAGGTATTGACGCACATATGGAAAGGTTTGTGACTGAGCTCAGGAAGTTGAATCTCCCGTGGGGAGTCAGGAAATCTGATTTGGGTTCTGATGGGTAAAAATAACCCTCTTTGTGTCAGACGGTAACACACACACACCTAGGGAGGAGGTCTTTAGGTGTGTAAAGTTGCATGTTTTGAAAAACACTGATGCAGGTGCGTGTTTGAACATTTATACTGTTCCTGTATGTGTGTGTGCCAACGCATAAATCACCTACTAAAGGATTTTTGGAGATAGCAATCTGTTAAACTCTATGGATAGGGTTTTTGTTGTGTTATAAAACTGTGTAACTTCTTTTCTAGGTGTATGAACTTGAGTTTCCTGTGGTAATCGACAGCATGTCACAGATGCTGTGTACAGATCTCAACTCACTCCGTTCATATTTTTAGCTCGCTTTCATGCTTGCTTGTGCTATTTTCATTGATGTGATTAATTTATGCTGCACTTTCAATGCCAATGAGTTGTTTTTTTCCCTTTTTCAAGAGATATTTCTTGTGTTTGAGTCATTATCCGCCTATCTTTTGCAAGGCTTTGGCTGCGACTTTGGGTGAATAAGTAACACTGTGGTGTTTTTAAGAGCTTTTCTAGGAGATAAGAGAGAGTTATGGAGTGAACGTTTCTTCCCATCTCTGCTGTGAAACGCCCGGTTGGGTTATTAAACACTGGCATTTTAATCTCTTAATATCTGCATGTGAAGTGACTCATAACTCTTGTGCCGCGGTTATTTTAAAAGCTGGTGTTCACATGCTGAGATTTTACCCGGATTCCCTCTCAGATTAGCAGGATTGTAGAGAGCTGTGTAAAACGTTGTTAATACTGGCTAGGGTTACACTTCAAAAGTTACTCATAAAATGAAAAGGATGTGCTGGAAAAGGCTGTGTTCTGGTGATCTGTAATCGTATTACTTTCACACGCACATGCTTCAGTAGTGCACACTTGAGTCCTGCATTAGGGGTGTAATGGTTCTTGTTTCTGAACTTTGTTTAATATGAGTGCCGTTTGCTCTAATATGAGCAGTCATACACTGTCATCACCCTGGTGTTGATAGTGTGCAAGCACAAGAAAAAAAACTAAAGGGTGCTGAGAGAAGATTTGTGTGCGCTCTCATCCAAAGTACACACACAGAAAGTCGCATCTCAAACAGTGCACAGTATTGAGTTTTCTTCTATTTCAAGTCGTATGCTTCAACGGACAAATTCACATGAAAATTATGTCAACATGCCTGTCTTGGTGAGTATCCTAGCAAATGTAGTAGGTTATGTCTTGAGTGAACATAAACAGTCGAGAAAGACAATGCATGTGTATCAGTGTGCTGGATCTGTGCATTGTCTTAGAGACAGCAGTGTAATATTCCTGCTGCCTGCTTTTAACTGCTTAAAGGGGCGGTGAAACACTCAGTTTCAGTCAATCTCATGTCAATCTTGAGTACCTATAGAGTAGAATTGCATCCTTCATATCTCCAAAAAGTCTTTCGTTTTATTATATTTATAAAAGAAATATGGGCTGTACCGAGTCTTTCCGGAAAAAAACGAGCGGCTGGAGGCGTATCGAGTGGGCGGAGCTAAAGAATGACGAGCTCGCAAAGCGATGACGTCCTCAAGCGTGGAGAAACAGTGTTGCCAACTATATTTAGCGGCTTTTCAGACCCCTCTAGCGACTTATTTTCAAAAAAGCGACTAGCGACAAAACTAGCGATTTTTTTTGGACAAACTTCAGCTACTTTAGTTTACAAATGTCGCCAGTACTGTCCTGCGAGCGCGAGGTCTTTTTTCCCCTCTGCCGTCCTATGCTGCCGTCACACACACCTCTCTCTGCGTCTGCCCTTCAGTGAATGGCTGAGGGGAGCTGCACGCGCACACAGACAGCAGCTGACAGACGTGAATGAGCGAGCTACACATGAGCACACAAGGTTGCCATCGATTTCTCACTTAATGTTATCTGCTTCTTTTGTTTTATATTTAAATAAATTAGTTATGATGAGTTCCATCTCTTGTGCTTATCACTTATATTACTCTCTCACAGAGCTTTAGTTCATCCAGTTTCTCAATTCAGATTTTACACAAAATTTTTTTTGTAATTCACTATATCATATATTGTATGACAAAAAGGTATAGGAAATGAAAACATTTATTGGACAGTCGGCTGCATTATATTATTGTAAAATATAGTAGGCTAAATGAAAAAACGTTAGGCAGGCTGAACGCAAGGACGGCGTGATGACGTCACTAATATGCTAATTAACGCATGACGTCATCTAGCGACATTTTTTTTTGGGCAGGCTTTAGCTACTTTCCTTGGAAAATAGTTGGCAACACTGTGGAGAAACCCATCGCTATCGATCTCAGCTAATACAGATATGATCCAGAATCATCTGGAGGCTGAAATAAATTGAACAGGAGAAACAGCAGCAGCAGGACGTCCGTCTCTGTGGTATGGACTGTATTTAGTGGCCTGTCAACATTTGTGTGTGTTTACTCGCAGTTTATGAGGACATGATTCGGTTTATGGACTATTGTATGCGACTAAACCTTAGCAGTAGCAAGCAAAACGGTTTTGCACGTCAGACTAGTGTAACGTTATACAGAACAACAATGGAGTCCGTTAGCGCATTTGAATGACGAAGCACGCGATCGTGTTGTTTACTGATGTTTACTCACGCGACGATAGCCGACAGCACAGACATTTGAAGCAGTTTTACTCACCGGCTGCTTCCAAAGCAGGACCGAACCTTTATCGCTGGGACTGCTCCGTCAAAAACACACTTCTTTGGTATGATTTGGTGAAGTCCTGTGAGAGCAGTGAACGGTGGAGATCCACTTTGCGACGCGACTGAAGAGATGTTGTGAAGCTTCCCGTCATTTCTGCGTTCAAATCGGTTCAAATGCAGCGCTGCCTTCCCGGAATGCTGTGCTGAAGCGTTGAAGTCGCTTGACGTCACCCATAGGAATAAAGTGGAGCGCGGCGCGGACTATAACGACGACTTGATCTGCAGCTGAGCGAGTGTTTATGGGCGTGCATTTCCTCTCTCGCTCTAGTCACGCGCGCGCACCCTACCGGGAGAAGAGCCCGTACGGCCCATACAAGGACCTTCCGCTCTATTAACGTCAAGCCGACCCATACTCAAAAAAAACTCTGAAACTTGTGAGAAACCGGAAGGAGTATTTTTGGCACAGAAATACTCCATCAAACGTCCAACATTAGTTTTTGAAACTTTGTCTATGTTTAGGATGGGAATCCAAGTCTTTAACAGTTTAAAAAGCTCAGTATGCAAGAAACAGCATTTCACCTACTAAGAGAAACAATGTGAAGTTGAACGTTTAGCCACTGGTTTGATTTACTGACACATAGACACAGAACATATGACTGTACATGAATCATATTAGAAATCACTGGCCTCAGATCAGGCATTAGAGTTAACACACGGTCACTTACATGCTGTGGCTTTACTGTCGAGTCCATATCGGACCTGTGCGGAATACCTGTGCGGAAATTGCGACTGATTTACCAAAGAATCCACAGTGAAATGAACCAAATACAAATAAATAATGCTCAACTGAGACATGCACATTTTAGCATTAGGATCCTGTGGAAGGTAATGTTATTTTTAGTGCAGTGATCCTGTATCTGTCTGTCTGTCTGTCTGTCTGTCTGTCTACCTACCTATCTATCTATCTATCTATCTATCTATCTATCTATCTATCTATCTATCTATCTATCTGTCTGTCTGTCTGTCTGTCTGTCTGTCTGTCTGTCTGTCTGTCTGTCTGTCTGTCTGTCTGTCTGTCTGTCTGTCTGTCTGTCTGTCTGTCTGTCTGTCTGTCTGTCTGTCTATCTATCTATCTATCTATCATAAATAGGGACATTCCACATTGAGTCATTCTCTGGGCTTTGTTACAATAAAAGCAGCTCTGAAACTCATAGGATATTCTTACAGTATGTTGACCTCTTATATGCCAAAAGCTCAAGGAACATTTTTATTTTTCCGTTCATGACCCCTTTAATGTTACTCAAACAAAAAAAGACAAGGAAACCACTCACTGCTCTCGACTCAAGTTCATCCAAACAACCAAACCAAGTTTTGAAAACAGCATAATTTACCAAGGCTGATGCTGGAGAGAAAGAAGAGTGTGATTTTTGTGCTTTAGAGAATTGAGATCACACCACAAACAGTCACTGCCAGAGATCGTTAGCGTAGCAGAGTTCAAGGAAATGAATCTTTCTCTGCTGACAGCATGGAGCAGCAGATGGAGGGCTGTTGGTTTTCTTTGTCTCTTGTTGATTTAAGAAGGTGAAGCTAGGCTTAAAAAATACAGAATCAGTCATCCTTGACGCACTTTTGTCTGTTGGCGATATGAAAACTACCTCTGAGTCTGAAACTCCTGTTATTTTTAGCGTCTCTGTATTCTTCATCTGTTCTTCTCAGCTGAACATCCTCCAATACCTGCACAAGTTATAAACATCAGGAGAGGTTGCAAACTAGCTTGTTCCATGACGGAGACAGTTGCCATAGGAACTACAAAGGCATATGAGTGGAAACGCATTTACCCTGTGACCTCCTCTCAAGTTCATACCTGCATTTATTCATTTTCTTCTTCTAGTTCCTCCACGGTTCTTGACGAGGCCCTCCAACACTTACGCCCAGGAGTCCATGGACATCATCTTTGAGTGTGACGTCACCGGGTCGCCGCCACCCACCGTCAAATGGATGAAGGACGGAGACACGGTCATTCCCAGTGATTATTTCAGGATAGTGGTATGTTAGACCCCTCCTTCCTACATACTACACTTATTGGGCTGCCAGATATCCTTTTTTTGGTTGGTATGGACAGATGTATGGACAGATTGATGGATGTATGGATGGATGTATGTATGGACAGATGGATGGACGGATGGATGGATGGATGGATGGATAGATGGACGGATGAATAGACGGACGGACGGATGGACGGATGAATGGACGGACGGACGGATGAATGGACAGACGGACGGATGAATGGACGGACGGACGGACGGATGGATGGATTGATGGATGGATGGATGAATGGATGGACGGACAGATGAATGGATGGACGGATGGATGGATGGATGAATGGATGTATGGACGGATGGATGGATGTACAGACGGACAGATGGATGGATGGATGGACGGACGGACGGACGGACGGACAGATGGATGGATGGATGGATGTATGGATGGACGGACGGATGTATGGACAGATGAATGGACGGATGGATGGATGGATGAATGGACAGATGGATGGATGGACAGATGGATGGATGGATGAATGGACGGACGGACGGATGGATGGATGAATGAATGGATGGATGGATGGATGGATGGACGGACGGACGGATGGATGGACGGATGGATGAATGGACGGATGAATGAACAGATGGATGAATGGATGGACGGATGGATGAATGGACAGATGGATGAATGGATGGATGGACGGACGGATGGATAGTTTTTTATTTTGTTATTTAGTCCTGATTTTACTTTATTTAATTTTTTTGCTTTTATTATTATTAAATTATTCAATTGAATACAGTTTTAAATCCCAATTTTCGTTGTTTTGTGGCAATAAATAATACATAAACACCAAATACATGTGAAGAACAGCTAAATTCCTTGTAATGTCAAATTAGTTTCTAACTTACGTTTTTTCCAGAGCTGAGTATTTATATATACACAGAGCTCTGGTAAGAATTAAGAGACCAGAGAAATCCATGTTAAGTGGTCTCTTAAAATCATCTGTTTTGTGGTTTGTGTCCCCACAGAAGCAGCATAACCTGCAGGTTTTGGGTTTAGTCAAGTCAGATGAAGGTTTTTATCAGTGTTTAGCGGAGAACGACGCCGGGAACGTCCAGGCCAGCGCTCAGCTCATCATACTGGATTTAGGTAAACTCTCATTGCGTATATATATATTTACATTGCATACGTGTCTGTATTCCTGATAGTTTATGCAGAAATCCTCATCTTAACAGAAAATACTTCATTAAACGTGAGCAGGAAAGCTCAGACCAGCTTCAGAGCCAAATCCCTTTAGATCTGGAGTGTTTATTCTAGTTCAGTGATGGGCTGAAGACTTGCCAACAGTCATCGATTGATCTTTTGACAGGAATTAAACACAGCAGTCATTATCACAGGATGGGTCACTGATGTTTTCTGGGGATGAGTCCAAAAGCTTTTGTGGCTTTAATTTGATTATAATAGTTTTACAGCATGTCATAAGCGTGACATCTACATATTTACACGTTCTGGATCAAATGTCAGCACGTTTGCCTGTTGAAACTGTGGGTGGATGCGTTACTACAGTCTGCATGTTTCCTGGTGTTTTTTTTTCAGCATAGTTGAGTCTATCCTAGTGTTTTTCAGCAGTGTCCCTCTCAGTCCCAGGCTTCACACACACGTTTCCGTGCACTGAATGAAGGCTTGAACACATGTTGTCACACGTCGAGCACAGGCGTAAATGACGCTGCATTGATTGGATGGCTGGTGCGAGATCTGTTTCGCACCTGGCGCGGGTGTGAGTCTCCAGTGCTCATAGAGATCTATCTCGCCGTCAAATGTTTAATTAACCGTACCGCTTTATTAGATCCGATTGCATGCTTTTCATCTTCAGGTGCACTGTGTTGCGTTAGCTCCTCTTGACAGAGCCCTGCGTTATGAATGTAGATGTCTTTTAATAATGCGGGTTCTCTGAGGTTCAGAGACCAATGAAGCACCAAATGGATTGCAGTGACACCTCCTTAATTACTGATCAGATTCCAGTATGGATGGATGGATGGAACAGATAGCTAGATAGATTGACAGATGGATGGATGGATGGATGGATGGATGGATGGATGGATGGATGGTCGGATGGACGGACAAATAGATACATGGATATATGGATGGATGGATGAATAGATAGAAAGGTGGATGAATAGATAGAAAGGTGGATGATGGATGGCTGGATGGATAAACAGATTGATAGATGGATACACGATTGGATAGACGGATGGATGGATGAATAGATAGACAGGTGGATGATGGATGGATGAATGGACAGATTGATAGATGGATACACAAGTGGATGGATGGATGGATGGATGGATGGATGGATGGATGAATAGATGAATAGATAGACAGGTGGATGATGGATGGATGAATGGACAGATTGATAGATGGATACACAAGTGGGTGGATGGATGGATGGACGGATGGATGGATAGACAGGTGGATGATGGATGGATGGATGGATGGATGGATAGATAGATAGATAGATAGATAGATAGATAGATAGATAGATAGATAGATAGATAGATAGATAGATAGATAGATAGACGGGTGGATCATGGAGGGAGGGATGGATGGATTCCAGTATGGATGGATGGATGGATGGATGGATGGATGGATGGATGGATAATTGCAATAAACATCAAATGGCGTGAGTTTGGGGCTGGGCTACCTTTTTAGATAGCCAATGACAGTTTGTTTTCCTCAAGTATGTCGTGGTGACCTTTATAATTTTAATTTTAAAATTAAATGCTTGTATGTGACCATCAATCATCATTTTTAATTATTTATTTATTTATCATCTTGTTTGTTAAAAAGTATAATTCATTTGTAAATAAACAATTATACTTAACATTTAACCCTTAATTTTTAATTAATACTTTAACTCTTTTAATTATAATATTGTTAAAGCTCATTTTAGTGTGGTATTGAATTGTATTTCATTCTTAATGCTACTGCTGTAGTTGTGATTATTAGTAAGTTTCCTCAGAGTTCCCGCTGTTGTTTCCCATCAGCCCCTCTTAGAAACGGGAGCACTTTATCATGACGGGGAAAGAAGGGAAGAGGAAATGAGATCCTGAGGTCAACAGGACGATCTGTCACCGTGGAGTTTAGTGGACAATAGTTGCCGGCTGATTTCAGTGATTGAAGCATCGCTCTCTCTCTCTCTCTCTCTCTCTCTCTCTCTCTCTCTCTCTCTCTCTCTCTCTCTCTCTCTCTCTCTCTCTCTCTCTCTCTTGGGTATTGATTATGTTTCTGGTGTAGTTTGGATTGGAGCAGGAACCGTCTCTTCATTTAATCTCTGTTGTTTAAGAGAAGAGAAGCGGTGTAATAAAAGCAGGCGTCTAGATGGAGTGGAGCTCAGCGAGTGAACTGTGTTTTTCATGTCTTTCGCTGCATGAGATCTTTATTTCCTCTGAACATTTGCTCTCAACCTCTCCAATTACACGAGAGCTTTGTTTTGATTAAAGGAATAATCCACTTCAGGACACTCGCGCATCAGTCCCAGGCCCTTGTGTTGATTTCCCGCTGTGTGTGTGTACGACCCTTCTCAACTCATTTGCATTGGAGGTTCTGAGAAAATAAACATTAAGGGATAGTTTACCTAGAAATGAACGAGCTGTGATCATTTACTCATCCTCAAACCCAAACGACTTCCTTTCATCAGCAAAACTCTGTTACAGATGAAAGTCAGTCGGGTCCAAAACAACATCCCTTGGAGCCCATTGATTTCCACTGGACAAAAAATGCTGAGAATTTTAAATAAGTGTGTTTTTTTCTTCTTCAAATTATTATATAATGGCATATGAGAATAAGTAAATTATAAATAAATAAAATTATGAGAAATATTTATTTTAAAGGGGGGGTGAAACACTCAGTTTCAGTCAATCTCATGTCAATCTTGAGTACCTATAGAGTAGTATTGCATCCTTCATATCCTTGAAAAGTCTTTAGTTTTATTATATTTATAAAAGAAATATAGGCTGTACCGGCTCTTTCCAGAAAAAACAGAGCGCCTGGAGGCGTATCGTGTGGGCGGAGCTAAAGAATGACGAGCACACACAAAGCGGTGACGTCCTCAAGCGTGGAGAAGAAAACGCTACACAGATTCAACTAATACAGATAATGATCCAGAATCAGATCCGGAGGCTGAAATAAATTGAACAGGAGAAGCAGCAGCAGCAGGACGTCCGTCTCTGTGGTATGGACTGTATTTAGTGGCCTATCAACATTTGTGTGTGTTTACTCGCAGTTTATGAGGACATGATTCGGTTTATGGACTATTGCGGCAGTGGTTCATGTAGGTTGTCTACAAACCGGAAGGTTGGTGGTTCGATCCCCGGTTCCACCTGACCAAGTGTCGAGGTGTCCATGAGCAAGACACCTAACCCCAGCTGCTCCCGATGAGCTGGATGGCGCCTTACATGGCAGACACCGCTGTCGGTGTATGAATGGGTGAATGTAAAGCGCTTTGGATGGCCATAGGGTCTGTTGAAAGCGCTATATAAATGCAGTCCATTTACCATTTACTGTATGCGACTAAACCTTAGCAGTAGCAAGCAAAACGGTTTTGCACGTCAGACTAGTGTAACGTTATACAGAGAACAACAATGGAGTCCGTTAGCGCATTTGAATGACGAAGCACGCGATCGTGTCGTTTACTGATGTTTACTCACGCGACGATAGCCGACAGCACAGACATTTGAAGCAGTTTTACTCACCGGCTGCTTCCAAAGCAGGACCGAACCTTTATCGCTGGGACTGCTCCGTCAAAAACACACTTCTTTGGTATGATTTGGTGAAGTCCTGTGACAGCAGTGGCGTGTAAATCCACTTTGCGACGCGACTGAAGTGATGTTGTGAAGCTTCCTGTCATTTCTGCGTTCAAATCGGTTCAAATGCAGCGCTGCCTTCCCGGAATGCTGTGCTGAAGCGTTGAAGTCGCTCGACGTCACCCATAGGAATAAAGTGGAGCGCGACTATAACGACGACTGGATCTGCAGCTGAGTGAGTGTTTATGGGCGTGCATTTCCTCTCTCGCTCTAGTCACGCGCGCGCACCCTACCGGGAGGAGCCCGTACGGCCCATACAAGGACCTTCAGCTCTATTAACGTCAAGCCGACCCATACTCGAAAAAAACTCTCCGAAACTTGTGATAAACCGGAAGTTCAAGTTCAAGAGTTTTATTTGTCACATACACAGTTATAAAGAATTAGGGATGCACGATATTATCGGCAGGACATCGGAATCGGCCGATAAACGCTTAAAATATAAAAATCGGCATCGGCCGAAATGAAAACATTATGCCGATATGCCTTGCCGATATGATAACGTGTTGATATGTGCCTGCAATAACTCACGTGTGCAAGGAGTGCTACAGATGAGACCATGTCAGCACTGCTGTCATTCTTCAAGTGAAAACAAGAAAATACATTGCATGTACAGTGATTTATATTGACTGTTTTTAAATGCTGCCTTGAATTTCTGAATGCATGTACAGAAGGACGTGACCGTCAGCAGCAGATTTGCCACGTTTTCACAACAAAACGAACCCAAAACAAGCCCAATCGCGTCTCCCCACTCTCTAGCGCGTGCGGCAGCCTCCACAGCAGCAGAAGCTCCTCCAGGTCCTAGTGCCCTCCAGCTAGACCGCTATATATTTATACATGTAGTGGGTGCACTGTTGTTACATTAATACAATGAAAAGTAGAATACACAAATAAATTGAAGTTACTTCTTGTTCAGAATAAACAAATCAGTAATGATGTCATAAATCACAAGCATGACACTTGTAAATTAAATACTTTTATATACAGTGTATTAATCTGTAATAAAATTTTACAAAATGGATGATGAAAAATAATCCAAGGAGCTCTACAATAATTGTAGAATTAAAAGACAGCATCAATGGATGTCATGCCACCCCCACTTCATGTGCACAAACGTTAAATCCAAAAATACAATATTTAGGTTACAGCTGCATCTGGGGTGAAAAATGACTGACTTTATTATTGTTATTTTCAGAGCTTTTAATATACTCTTATCATAAAAAGAACTTTAGTAAAATTTATTTATCTTCAACAAGAATCCTTTTATTAAGGAGACCTCAGAAATCTGAAACCAGAATGAAAAAAAATTGTTTTTGCTCAAAATGGTGTTGTTTCCAAACAAAGGGAAAAAATAGACATATATCGGCATCGGTATCGGCATCGGCCAAAATGAGCTGAAAAATATCGGCATATCGGATATCGGCAAAAATCCAATATCGTGCATCCCTATACAGAATACAACCGGCAGTGAAATGTAAACAGGTCCGCTCCATGGACAGCAAATAACAATTAACAAAAAAAGCACAATAAATTATAAAATAGGGATAGGATAAAATAGGAATAGGATAAGGTGCTATATATATATACATATGTAGAATTATGAATAAATCAAGTAAAAGAAATAAGAGATGTGGAATAAAATAAGTGAGATAAAGTAAACTGGAGACTATAAAAATAAATCTGTGGATAACAGAAGTGCAGGAGTGTAATGTGCAAACAGCATTATAATGAGTAGTTACATGGAACACAAGAATAAAGTGCAGTGCAATATCAGTATGTGAGTTTGTTAATACTGAAGTGAGGTGAAGTCACATGTAGTTAAGTGACAGCGTTCAGGAGTCTGATGGCCTGTGGGAAGAAACTCCTCCTGAGTCTCTCAGTTTTGGCCATCAGGCTACGGAAGCGCTTACCAGAAGGCAGCCGGGTGAAGTGGGGGTTGGCCGGGTGATTAATGTCCTTGATGATTTTTGTAGCTCTGCCTGTGCATCGTTTGATGTAGATGTCCTGCAGAGACGGGAGAGCTGACCCTGAGATGCGCTCGGACAAGCGCACCACTCTTTGCAGGGCTTTGCAGTCGTGACTGGTGCTGTTACCATACCACGCTGTGATGCACTGAGTTAGTAAACTTTCTATCGCCCCTGAATAGAAAGTTTTCAGGATAGCTGGTGAGACCCGGAATTTCCTCAGCTGGCGCAGGTGGTACAGTCTTTGCCTGGCCTTTTTCACCTGAGACTGGATATGTGCAGTCCAGGTCAGGTCCTCGGAGATGTTGACACCCAGGTATTTGAAGCTGCTCACTCTCTCTACTGGTGTCCCGCTGATCATGAGAGGGGAATATGACCGCTGCTGTCTCTTCCTGAAGTCCACAATCAGTTCTTTGGTCTTGTTCACATTCAGAAGGAGACAGTTGTCTTGGCACCATGATGTCAGTTGCTCCACCTCATCCAAGTATGCGGTCTCATTGTTGTTGGAAATGAGGCCCAGGACAACAGTATCATCCGCAAACTTGATGACAGAGGTGGAGCTGTGTGTGGACAAACAGTCATGCGTGTAGAGAGAGTAGAGCAGGGGACTGAGGACACAGCCCTGTGGAGCTCCCACACTCACGGTGATGGAGGTGGAGGTGAACTGTCCTGGAAGGAGTATTTTTGACACAGAAATACTCCATCAAACGTCCAACATTAGTTTTTGAAACTTTGTCTATGTTTAGGATGGGAATCCAAGTCTTTAACAGTGTATAAAGCTCAGTATGCATGAAACAGCATTTCACCCCCCCTTTAAGTATTCCCCCATGTGGTAGCTAGGGAGACACTTTATCTCTGTGGTTCAATGTATTCAAAATAAAGATTTACCAATAATAATAATCTGCTGCTATTGTTATTATAAAATGTATGTACCAAATTTAGGGTTCAACTTATGATTATTAATACATTTCTTTGTTAAGATGATGATTATTATTATTATTATTTTTACATGTACATTATGTACAAGTCAGTTCTCTAAATGGACCTGACACAAAAATATTTATTTATTGTATTAATTTTAATTGTATTAATTTAAATTATGAAATTTAAATGGTAAATGGTAAATGGACTGCATTTATATAGCGCTTTTATCCAAAGCGCTTTACATTTTTGCCTCACATTCACCCATTCATACACTGACGGCGACGTCAGCCATGTAAGGCGCCATCCAGCTCATCAGGAGCAGCTGGGGTTAGGTGTCTTGCTCATGGACACCTCGACACTTGGTCAGGTGGAACCGGGGATTGAACCACCAACCTTCCGGTTTGTAGACAACCTACATGAACCACTGAGCCACTGCCGCCCCAAAGTGACTGTAGTGTAGGGGTAAGATGCATGTCATCAAGTTTTGACACAAATCAATCAGAGGTTCAAATCTGTCTTTTGCCACACTCGCTCTATTCCCTTTTCCCATCACATATTAGATCGGAAAGGCATTTATTTTCAATAAATAATTCAACCCTTTCTTTTTAATTCTTTTTGTAATATTTTATTATTATAATAATTATTATTAATGTACATTTATTGTTCTGTATGATTTTGAGATCCATCTTTTCACACTGAGGACGATTGAGGGACTCAAACACAACTATTATAAAAGCTTCAAACATTCACTGAGGCTCCAGAAGGAAACGGTGCATTAAGGTCTGGGGGTGAGAACTTTTGAACAGGATGAAGATGTCCACATTTTTCTTATTTTGTTTTTAAATATATATTTTTTTATTTAGTTCTGCCCTTCAAAAGCAAACAGAGATACTAACATGCTTCCTGGGAGACAAATTAAGTACAATTTACCTTGATCTTCAAATTTAATAAGTTCTCACCCCCGGATCTTAATGCACCGTTTCCTTCTGGAGCCTCTGTGAATGTTTGAAGCTTTTTTAATAGTTGTGTTTGAGTCCCTCAATCGTCCTCAGTGTGAAAAGATGGATCTCAAAATCATACAGTCACTGCTGGAGAGGGTTCAAATATGCAAAAGATGTGGACTATGTAAAAAAAAAAAAAAAAGAGTATATGCAAAATATCTTATTCAGGACAGAACTAAATAAAAAATAGCATGGATTTTGTATGATCTCTGTTATTTAGTTGAAATTATTCCCATTTTCACAGATTCTGCAAGCGGTTCACATACTTTTTCTTGCAACTGTATTTTTATATTTTGGAACTTGGCACGCAAACCTTTCCATCAAACCATATTTGCATTTAAATAATAATGCTTTTAAAATGATTTTAAACGATAAATATGCAGCACCGCACATGAGCGAGTCTCTAAATACAGCTGTTACAAAAAACATTTTTTTTAAAGAAATTATAGTAAATATAATAATATTATTTATTTTTTAAATTTATTTTGCATTAATATTGTAATAAAATTTGTTTTTAATTATTATTATTATTATTATTATTTTTATTACAGTAGTCATGTACAATAGCCGGTTTCAGTATCTAGATGCACCTGTCACCTCTCAAAATTATTGTTTTAAATGTTATTATTAATTTGTTAAATTCTAAAAAATTAATAATAATTCAGCCCTTTCTTTTGAATAATTTTTGTAATAACATTTTATTATTATTATTATTATTATTATTATTAAAAATGTATATGTATTACTGCTGACATCAAGGGTCTAAATGCAACCGTTACAAAAACATTATTTATTTTATTTTAAGAAATTATAATACATTTACATAATTTAGTTAATATTGGTAATAATTATAACTTCAATGTTTCAATATTGTTATTACAATTGTTATTTGTATTATCATGTACACAAGTCATTCTCTAGATGCACCTGTCACAAAAACATGGTTTTATTTATTTTGTATTATTTTAATTAATTTTATTTGTAATTAATATTTTTGTAATGACTTATTATTATTATAATAAGTCATTAACTCTACCCAATAGCCGTGTGAATTATTATTATGTGAATGTGTCTACTGCAGTTTAAGCGCTACACCAAAATACTTCTTGACGCATTTCAGCCGTCACAGTACACACCGTCCTACATGATGGGAATGAAGAGATATTTATGCCCTGAAGCTCGTCACCATGTACCATTTAAAGTCCTTCCCATCTAGACCTGTTGTCGGTGATTATGAACGTGTTTACCGCGGTGAACCCTCCATCTGACAAGCCTCTTGATTGGGATGTGATTTCTGCCTCTGGAGGTCTGCGGCGTCGGTGCTGCTGATGTTGTGCTCGATTGATGAGCAATCAGATGTTATTGGATTGTGTGAATGGCTATTGATGAGCTGGCCGGGGTTCCTGGCAGCAAACGAAGGGTGGATGGATAGAGAATGTGAGCGAGTGTAAGAAAAATGTTTATTTTACCCCTGCTGTGCGATTGTACGATCCTTAACACCTCTGTTTCTCCCCTCCAGCTCCATACAGGAAGCGCTCTCTGTGTGCTTTTGGGCCTTTCGGGCCTCAACAGGAAGTGCCACACGCGCTATCCCTCGCCGTCTCCACCCAGCTAATGATGGCCAAGTGATCGTAAACACCTTTCCATAAATAACAGGACAGATATAAGTAGAGGTGTGAATCGTTTAGGCAGGCAGGGCATCCCTTTTCCTGAGTGGCGTGCCGTACTCAATCTTCCTGTGGGTTTGAGGTTACTCAGACAGACCCGTCAGCTGTCATCAAGCGTTTTATAGAGGTATAAAGTTTATAAAGGTGTTTTTAGAACAAGAAAAGACTGACAAGCTGAAAACCAGAGACTCTTGATAAAAGGCAAAGTTGGTTTGAGTTTTAAGGTGGTTTCTAGAAGGTTTCTTACGGCAGGGGTTTTCAAACTGGGGTCCGGGGACCCCCAGGGGCCCTCCAGAATTTTCTAAGGGGTCCCCAGAAACTTTCAGAAAATAAAAAGACAGAAAAAAACTGAATAAAGTCTACTAATAGAGTATCGTGACAGAACTTTCTATTAAAATGACTTAAATCTCAAAGGACAACTTCGGTGCAAAATGACCCTAGGGGTAATTAACAGATGGTTAGCGAGTAGATCGCTGGGATTGTTTTCATGAAAATCGAATGTAAAGAGTTTAATCTCTAAAAACAGATTAGCTTATAACGCGAGTGTATGGGGCATAGGATAAGTCAAATTAAATGGCTAGTTAATATCACTAACAAGACTCAAAATAGCCTCACAAAACACTGAATAAAGGCTAGTGAATATTCTAAATGTTACATTTCTAAATGTTTCTCTGCCGTTTACATACCAGACAGGGCCGGCGTTTGCTATAGGCGAGCTAGGCGGTTGCCTAGTGTTAGGGGCGCGAGCGCGCTCTAGTGCCGCCCATTACTTTCCATTAAGCAAAGAATCGGAACAAGCGAAATACAACATAATGTTTATTAAACATGACCATCATAGGGCGCCCCCTCAGCCACACGTTTAATTACTTATCAACCTGATTATTAGATTGAATTGATGGTGATTATTGATTATTAGTTCAGGTGTTAGGTCAGGCAAGTGCTCATCTTGCGCGTTCATCAAAAATGAGGCGTCTAAACCCGCGGATGCATAGGGACGGAAAAAAAGAAAGAAAGAAAGTAAGAAAATCGAAAGAAAGCCCAGTATAGAGGTTAGTCTTCTTATCTCAGCCAACAAGTTGTCAAACTTAATAAAATTACTTAGTATTATCAATATTATCAACTAATATTTATTTTATAAATATTATTAATATTGTCACTAAGCTATCACTTGCTAGTTTTCTACGTATTACTACGTATTGCAAACATAACTTCACTGACAATAATCTACAATAACCTACATGCATGTCATTTAAATATCAAAAGTCCAGTTCGTTATGAATATGGATAACGTATGCATGCTAATTATGAAAAGTACAAATGCTCTCTTATTTACATTAAACACAAATATGCTGTGTTTTAGGCTACTTAAAGATTGATTGGGCCAGACAAAATTACGGAAATCACCAAATTCTCTACAGTAAATAGTAAATGGACTGCATTTTTATAGCGCTTTTAACAGACCCTATGGCCACCCAAAGCGCTTTACATATTGCTTCACATTCACCCATTCATACACCGACGGCGGTGTCAGCCATGTAAGGCGCCATCCAGCTCGTCGGGAGCAGCTGGGGTTAGGTGTCTTGCTCAAGGACACCTCGACACTTGGTCAGGTGGAACCGGGGATCGAACCACCAACCTTCCGGTTTGTAGACAACCTACATGAACCACTGAGCCACTGCCGCCCCAAAGTGACTGTAGTGTAGGGGTAAGATGCATGTCATCAAGTTTTGACACAAATCAATCAGAGGTTCGAATCTGGCTTTTGCCACACTCGCTCTATTCCCTTTTCCCATCACATATCAGATCGGAAAGGCATTTATTTTCAATAAAAAGTGAGCAAAACTCCATCTCATCTAGGCCAACCAAAGAGCTAGAGCCGGCCCTGATACCAGAATTGTATATGTTTGCTGGGTTTTTCTCACCATAGTCCCGTTATTCTCGCTCACTGGGGTTGTAAGGCATTATTCTTACACGAGCTGCTTACATACATTTATTGTGAAAGTTGGTTATTCTTCTTTAGGTTTATACATCCAATATTAATAACCAATTTAAGTTTGGAAGCAATATGTTGTATTTTTAATGTCACACTATTATTTAACAGTTACATTATTTTTTTATTTTTTTTACATAAAAAAAGATATTAGGGAGGGGGTCCCTCAGAAAGGTTTATGATATTTATGGGGTCCTTGGCTTCATAAAGTTTGAAAACCCCTGTCTTACGGTCCTGTGTGTTCACCCTCACAGTGCTGTTTCTAGGAATAGGCAAACTAGGCGGTCACCTCGGGCGTCAACAGCTGGGGGGCGCCAGTGAGTCCCCGCCCCAAAAAAGATTTTTTTATTTTTTTATTCATATATATATTATTATTATTATTATTAATATTATTTCATACTTTTGTTATTTCGAGGCATTATGATTACTTGCAATTATTGGAGTGAAGTCGCCATGCTGATAGTGGCGCTGCTGTAATGAAATGAGATCATGTAGAGGGCGGCAGGGAACGTCGTCATCCGTGCTTTAGTTTCATCATCATGAAAAGGTCAAAGCCATCAGGGGCTCAGTATCGTCAAAAGAAAAAAGAGGAAATATATTAAAAAAAGTGAAATATACAGGTATGTTACTAATTGGTTAATTGATCTCTACTACGAGCTGAACATGACACTGAATATTAGCACGGGACGGATCGACCATACGTCATGCTCTTTTATTTCAGCTGCAGAACATTATAGCATAGTTCATTTGAATAAAATTATGGGGAGGGGGGTCTTGCCTAGGGTGCTAGAAACGGCCCTGCACCCCCGTCTCGAGTTTTAAACTCAAGAATAACACCAGTAATGGGGATGTTTGACTCTTGGTAAACACCACTAATTAATTGTCTCAATAGCTTTGGTTGAAGCAGCAGTTCCTGGCTGAAGTCAAACTGCACTAAGGAAACATTCTGGTAAAATCGTCCCGTGCTTTCATCTCCATAAGCAGACGCATTTAGAGCGCTGAAGATCAAGGCTCGGAGAGTTTTCCTCTGGAAGTGAGACGAGTGTGTCGGGTTGTAACCTTTGTAGTGCCAGCCTCTTTGTGCACGACGCCATTTCATCTTCAGAGGAAACACTTTAATGCCATTTTTACATCAACTTCAGCCATCACATCAGTCCTTCGCCTCTTTTATCTTCCTCACCTCTCTCATTTCCTATCCATATTTTCTTTCCGGCAATTTCCAGGAATGATTTGCTGCAGTCCTGACACTGTGTGTTTTGGCTTTTAGATTTAAAATCAAATGCCTTTATTAGGGCAGAACGATATATTGAGTATTTGCAATACACATATTGTTTGTGTCTTTTAAGTGATGAAACATTTTAATCTAATTATTCGCACATCAAATTTGGCTGAGAAATTACCCCCAAAAGATTAAAGTCATTATTGTGTTAAATGAGAAAAGCATCAAATAGACATATAAAAAAAAAGTAGCTTTAGAAAAAAAACTAATTTGATGGCTTTAACGGCCATCACCATGTGGTGTATATATATGACATGATACTCCAAATAAGAAACTTAAACTGCCTGTAGGTGGCGATAAATGTCTAATTGTGTGTATATTTATATACACACAATTATGTATATGTATATATATATATATATATATATATATATATATATATATATATATATATAGTATATGCAAGTTAATATTGCTGTTTATTACTTTGTGGTTTTATATTAGTGCCTATAAATATATATATATATATATATATATATATATATATATATATATATATATATATATATATATATATATATATATATATATATATATATATAAAATCTTACAGTTTTATTTCTTTTTAATTAAACATTATGAATCTATTTTGGCTTCTTTTAAGTAATTTCAGAGCAGACACATAAACAGTGTGCTCTATATCAAACGGCTGGAAATATAGAGATGTAATGTTTAGCTGTAGCGCTCAGCCATGCATACCCAATGAGAGGTACAGAACTTCAAAACCAAAAGTTTCCCGGCATCCAGTTTTGATCCTAATTCGATTGAATCCACACCCTCGGGTCTGCCTTCGATTTCTATTTCTTTTTTTATTTCATAATGCATTTTTGGTGCATATCTAATAACAATAATAATATCCCAGGGTTCCTTCTTTGCTTGATGTCATTTCCTGACTTAAGATCTTCCCTTTGAAGGGCAGTGTGAGCGGTTCCCCCCAGCTGTGAAGCCCTGACGGAGAAGCGAGGAGATTTGAGATTAGTTTTTCATTAGGGTGTTAAATAAATAAAGATATTAATGCAGCGGGATAAAATCATAAAGTTGCAGTTATTCTTTGAAGTCTCATGCTGCCATTGTTTTCATCATCAGGGGTCATTCATGATATTTGTCTTATCTTTCCCACATCTGTCTATCTGTACTCATGCTGAGTCAGGATATGAGCAGTAAGCTCCATTCGGTGGGCGGCAGTGCCCAGTTTGGCTCTGCACCGGCTCCAGCTGGTCTCCGATGCCCGTTTTTCTGCCAGACGCGGCAGGCTGACAGACACCTCGCCCACTCGCGCCCTCGCCGTCCCACTGTCCCTCGAGCAGGTTTATTCGGGCGCTGAAAGGGTGTCACTCACACCTCTGAGGGTGATGCCCAGACACAAGCTGTGAGGGGATGAACTTTCATTGTGCTCTATTCGCTTTAGTTCTACTCTATTCTCATATTTACATCCAGTTATGTTTCTTGAAGGGTTCTCCTCATTGGTACACTGGGCTGGTTTAATCGCAATCGTCCTGCAAACAAGCCTTCCTTCAGTTTCACAAGAATCATTTTCCAATCACCACTTCCTCTTAGAGCCGATTAGCCCTTGCTAATGTCTTTGTGATTGTAGGTTGGAGTTCCTTAAAGCAAGACTCATCCCCAGGAGTTAATTTTTTTTAAAGAATATTTAAAATTATATAAATTTAATATTAAGAGTAATAATCAAAAATATATTTGGATGGATGATATCTATATAGGATGCATTATTTATAGATAGGATGGATGGATGGACATCTACATTTTGAATAGATGGATATCTATTGATAAGATAGATGGATGGATTAATATATATAGTTTGAATGGATGGATGGATAGATATATATATATTTTGGATGGATGGATATCTATAGATAAGATGGATGGATGGATTAATATATATAGTTTGAATGGATGGATGGATATAGATAATGTTGATGGATGGATGGATGGATATCTATAGATTATATGGATGGATATCTATACATAATATGGATGAATATGTAAATAGATAATATGGATGAATATGTAAAGAGATAATATGGATGAATATGTAAACAGATAATATGGATGGATGGATGTAGATGGATGAATATAGATAGATAGGATGAATAGATGTAGGTAGGTAGGTCGATTTTTATTCTTTTGCTGTAAATAATCCTGCACATCACCTCCAGATTCCTCTGATTTGCATCTGCGACCCTTTTGCAGAACATGGTATTTTTAGCAGCTTCAGATGTTGTCATCAGTGTGTTTTAATTGCAGGGACAGATGTGAAAGTGTAATTAACATTGTGCTCACTGATATGAATGTTAATGATATGCCTTCCCCTCAGTGTTCGTAACATGTCGTGGCTGCATGTTTAGCCTGCCGTCGAGCCTCCATCTCCTGCTCTGTTTCATAGTAAACTTGCTGTTTCCTTTTAATTTCCAAGTCATTGTAGTTGTCTTTTCATTTACGTCAATTATTTTATGTTCTTTTTTTTCTTTTTCTTCCTTTTTTTTCTCGCCCTCCCTCCCCCCTGAACTCTTTATCTATAATTTACCCCCTTTTTACCCCCTTGTTGCCTCTCCCATCACAATCATCCTCCAAGACGTTGCCCTTCCTTCTACTGTCCCTTCATTGACCGATGCCACTACTGACCATGTAGCGTCCAGCCCGTCCGAGCGCAACGGCCCGCCCCCCTCCGCCCCGCGTGATGTTGTGGCGTCTCTGGTCTCCACCCGGTTCATCAAACTGACGTGGCGTCTTCCGGCCGAGCCGAACGGGGAAAACATCACCTACTCTGTGTTCTACAGTCTGGACGGCACTAACAGGTTAAATATGCTAAGTTGTACATGTCTGCAGGCTGTTAAAGGTGCACTATGTAGTATTTTTGCAGTAAAATATCCAAAAACCACTAGGTCAGTGTTATATATTTTGTTCGGTTGAGTTCTTACAATATCCCAAATGTTTCCAACTATTTGTAAATTGTGAGAAAATTGCTATTTTAACCAAGAACCAGGACATCTAAGGGAGTTGCCTGGCAATTGCATCATATCTGAGTTACTCTTGGTTTCGGTTTTATTCTGCAGAAGCGCTTTACTCTTAGCAGTGTGAACGTGTCACAGCAGCCGCTGAACGAACGCACGCACAGAGTATCGTCAGAACATCATTTTAAACACACTTAAAGGGTCACTTCAGCGTTTAGCATATGGCTTTGTATCAGTAGAAGTGGAGTATATTCAAATGATTGTGCTTCCGCCCTCACACCCCCCTGAGACGAGAGATTTATGCGTTTTATTTCTGGAAAAATTCCTCCTATGGCGCAAATTGACGATATTTGCATCATAGGAGGAATGTTTGGCCAAAGGCTAAAGACTACAGCCAGCAGAGGGAGCCATTTCCGCATGTTTTGAACCCACAAATGAGGAATGTGAGATCACACTCACAGCTCAGCTCTCATTTAAACGGAGCTATGGTGAGCAATGTAAGTCTTTTAACTTCTCAAATAAATTTCTATGAAAGTTAAGCTTGCAAAGGCATGAACTGAAACGCGCCAGACTGAACTTGCGTTGTGAATGTATGCCGCGAGTGTAGTCGCGATTACCTCAGCTCTCATCACTCCTGCAGTTAGTGCTCAGTGCTGTGATACTCGCGCGGCGACTCACTCATTATATTGAACACACACGTTCAGTTTTTAATTGTAGTGTCTTCTCCAACTCCGTCACAGTAATCAGGTTGGTGGCTTTGGGAATGGCCTCACAGGGCAGCGAAGCATTCTGGGAATTGTAGTCTTTCATCCCCATGAGACAAAAATACAAGTCTAGAAGGCACCAAATTCAAAAATTTCACATTTTTACTACATTGATGACCCAGTTTAAATACGGATTCATCTTCCCAGCGCTGAAGTACCCCTTTAAATATATCTAATATGATAAACAGAGCTGCGTTACCTCACACTCATGACCGGAAAAGCGTAAATGGTGCCAGTGACTGTGTCATAATAAAAGTCCCACTGATCGCGAGGCGTGTTTGTGTATCAATCACTCCAGCGGCCTTGCTCAGCTCCTCAACACTCCTGCAGCCCTGCTCTGCTTCACACTACAGTAACGTTAATAATCACATAATAATAAATCATTCTTTTCCACTGGATGAGAGGTGAAGACCAATGTCACAAGATTCTGCACTCAAACTTGCCGTCATCAAACTACGGCTTTGTTTTGAATAGGCGACCTCTAGCAGATGCATAGTGCACCTTTAAAGGAACAGCAACAGGAAATGCAAATTGTAACACTGGGCTAATATTTGGAATAGCATACTATATATACTTATTCTGCTATATGCACTAGGATTTGGGGGTATAGAAGGTAGAATTGTAAGAATTGGTCATTAAAAACATCGATCGACCACTTATCTAAATATTTGATGAGGTGTATCCTCAGTATGTACTCAAGTATATTGTGTGTGGAGAATGAGAATTTTCTGAACAAAACACGGATATACTACTAGATTAGGCAAAATAAGCAGTATGCAACCAAACCATAGTGCGAAGGGTACTACCAATCTATACTATAAACAGTTAGATATGATCATATATATAATTTTGTTTAGCAAGATAGTGTTCAAACTGTTTCTGTAGAAGAAGATTAATTGCATTCTGACTCATTTCGAAACACGGTGACATAAAATCAAACTAGAAACCTGTGTTCACGTAGTTTGACTAGCATGTCTCAGTCCTAGAAATAGAGATCAAATCTCATATTACTGTTGTTTCGCTCACAGGGAGCGTGTGGAGAACACCAGCGGACCGGGAGAGATGCAGGTCACCATTCAGAACCTCGCACCCGACACCAAATACACATTTCGGGTGGTCGCGTCCAACGCTAACGGCCCAGGCGAGAGTTCTGCCCCGCTCACCGTGGCCACCCAGCTGGAGGGTAAAACACCAACACACATTTATTTACTTTATTTAACCAGGTAAGTCAGTTGAGAACAGGTTCTCATTTACAATGACAACCTGGCCAAGAGGCAGCATAAGAAGCAGGTATAAAACATAAAATTAATACAAAAATACAGCGATAAACATAACATATAAAACACACCAAATAACTAAAAGCAAGTACAGCGGGCTTGAATCATTGACCAAATTAAATTCTTAGAGGAGGATAGTGAAATAAATGAACTAAGCTTTAAAGTCTGCTGCAAATGATTCCAATCATTCAGGATCAACATTTACACACTTGTTTGACCACTAGCCAGGTCTGAGGTTTCACTTTCGACACCTCTCGGACGACCACACTAGTCCTGTTTGTCTGTGTCCAAACCTACCGCCGGCTTGTTTACAGGAAGGAGTTGATCTGGGGAGTGCTGCTTGTCTTGAGGTTTCTTCACAAACAGGCTCTTTCTGTCTGAACTTTGGCGTACAAGCTGGGTCTCCTGAATGAGTGTGGAAATGTACACATCGGGCAGCATCTGTCAGGATAGTTTTCATGGATACAGGGAGTAGTATTAATGAGACGAGAGCTCAGGGATGCGGGTATGGTCGGAGCTGTCAGGAAGGATGCCGTCAGAGCTGATCTCATGGGATGAAAGGAGACTGTTGCTCCTGGTGGGTGGCCACGGTCGGGTGAAAACGCCAACAGATACAGACAAGAGGAAAAACTGAGAAACTGCATCCCGGCTTGTATGATATCTAACGTATGTGACCCTGGAGCAAACAACCAATAGCACAAAATCTGTGGCAATAGCCAACAATACAACTTTGTATGGGTCAGAATTATCTATTTTTCTTTTATGCCACAAATCATTAGGATATTAAAGGGTTACTTCAGCGATTAGCATATGGCTTTGTATCAGTAGAAACCCTGGAGTATATTCAAATTATTGTGCTTTCCCCCCTCATATCTCCCTGAGACAAGAGATTTATGCATTTTATTTCTGGAAAAATTCCTCCTATGATGCAAATTGACGATTTTTGCATCATAGCAGGAATGTTTGTCCAAAGGCTAAAGACTACAGCCAGCAGAGGGAGCCATTTCCGCATGTTTTGAATCCGCGCATGGGGGATGGGAGATAACAGTCAGCTTGCAGGGAGAGCTCAGCCCACAGCTACAGGCACTCATTTAAACGGAGCTATGGTGTAAAATGTAAGTCTTTTAACTTCTCAAATTAATTTCTATGAAAGTTAAGCTTGTAAAGGCATGAACTGAAAAGCGCCAGACTGAACTCGCGTTGTGAATGTATGCCGCGAGTGTAGTCGGGATTACCTCAGCTCTCATCACTCGTGCATTTAGTGCTCAGTGCTGTGATACTCGCGCGGCGACTCACTCATTATATTGAACACACACGTTCAGTTTTTAATTGTAGTGTCTTCTCCAACAACTCAGTCACTGTAATCAAGTTGGTGGCGTTGGGAATGGCACAGGGCAGCGAAGCATTCTGGGAATTGTAGTCTTTCATCCCCATGGAACAAAAATACATTTTCTGTCTTTTCTCAGTCTAGAAGGCACCAAATTCAAAAATAATTTCACATTTCTACTACATTGATGACCCAGTTTAAATACAGATTCATCTTCCCAGCGCTGAAGTACCCCTTTAAGTAAAGATTTCATTTCCTGAAGATATTTTGTAAATTTCTTACCGTAAATATATTAAACATGTATTTTTAGTTGTATTCATTGCTTCAAGGACTTCATTTGGAAAAATTTAATGGCGATTTTCTCAATATTTAAATTTCAAACAATTGTATCTCGGAAAAAAATTGTCCTACATACTTGTATCATTCATCAACCATAATCATGCAAACCACACATCAATGGAAAGCTTATTTATTCAGTTTTCATATGATGTATAAATCTCAATTTCAATAAAATTGACCCTTATGGTTTTGTGGTCCAGGGTCATATATCTAGTATGCGAGATCAGCATTGTGTGTCCAGAATTAAATAGTAGAGATGAACCGATATAAAAATTTTGGCCATTACTATAACCAATTAATCATTTATATTTGGAAGCCGATGACCGATAGTCTGACAAGCCAGACCCACATCAAGATGTTTGGTCTGGAAACTCACCATTGACAGCTCAATCCGAGGGGCGGGATAAACAGTTGTCCTTCAAACTCCCTCTGCACGCGATAGGATAGCGCTACAACCAACCAGAGCAACAA
Organism: Pseudorasbora parva; assembly: GCF_024679245.1. Taxonomy (NCBI): domain Eukaryota; kingdom Metazoa; phylum Chordata; class Actinopteri; order Cypriniformes; family Gobionidae; genus Pseudorasbora; species Pseudorasbora parva. The sequence continues at coordinate 31,510,466 of NC_090196.1, read as the reverse complement.
AGGTGAAACAGATCTTGTTGATAGATTAAACATTCGACGTATCCAGTCAGCTAAACTCTGAACACATCTTCCCTTTTTAAGAATGACTTCAGTGCCGCTCTTTGTTCTTTTCTCAGAGAAAAGCTTAACTCAAAGTCTTCCAGAGTCGCGGTCAAAGCTGATTCGAAAGACCGCCGTTCGCCAGTTTCTGTGTTTACTAGAAGCACGCAAACGCAACTCGGCCGTCGTCATTATGGCCCCGCCCGCCGACTCTATACACGATGTGATTGGCCCAGCAAGAGTTAGGGGAATACAGCTCAGAAGGGTATTGAGAGTTGCTAGACGACACTGGCGGGCAGATTAAATTGGCTGCCACTAGGGTTTTTCTAGATTTCTAGGCTAGATGACCGATATATTGGCTGATTTTAGAACAGTAAGATTTTTTAATGTTTTCAAAGAAGTGTCTTCTGCTCATCAAGGCTGCATTTATGTTATTAGAAATACAAAAAAACCTGTAATATTGTGAAATATAAAAATATTATTTTAAAATAAAAAAATATGGTAGTACAATGTTACAAAAGCTTGATATGTATTTCAGATAAATGCTGTTCTTTTGAACTTTCTATTCATCAAAGAATCGTAAAAAAAAATTGTTTACACGACTATTTCAACACTGATAATAATCATGTTTCTTGAGCATAAAATCCTCATATGAGAATGATTTCTGAAGGATCATGTGACACTGAAGACTGCTTCACAATATTACAGCGTTTTTGTATTTCTAATAACATAAATGCAACCTTGGTGAGCAGAAGAGTCTTCTTTAAAAACATTAAAAAATCTTACCGTTCTAAAACTTTTGACCAGTAGTGTAAATACAAATTTTTATATAATTTTTGAGAGCCTGATTATAAAAACAAAAGACTCACCATTAAAGCCATGACTCAAGCAGACAGTAATGATGTTCTCATTATAATTTTATGTAGCGTATATGACAGACTTGTGTTGCACTTAACTTTATTTTCCTTTTTGGAGTGATTTCAATCATATTTCAAGCAAGTCAAAGCCATCATGATGAACAGTGCACATCTTAAGTGTCTTAGCTGAAGGAAAAATACATTATTTTTCCCGGGCTTTAATATATCGGACACATTTTCTTATCGGGTCGATAATTATAACATTAATGAACATGTTTTGGCCGATACCGATATGGTGGCCGATATATCGTGCATCCCTATCAAAAAGTAGGCCAAAGGTGCATCGATGGTGCATTGTTTAGTTTGTCAATATATGCTAAAATTAACCATAACCCCTTGCAACACGCTGACCTTGTTCTTTTTTGTCTTAATGTGCATGATTTCCCATGTTCTTAATGATCAAAAACACAAGTTAAAATACTATTATTCCATTAAAATTGCCTGTCAAAAAAAAAAAAAAAATCCAATCCAAGCTCCAGTCCATTTCTGATGGATTCATTGCCAACTTGCATTTTTTGCTTCTTGTTAATATACCTTTCGCAAATACACCACTGTTCAAAGGTTTGGTGTCAGTATAATTTTTTAAAATGGAAATTAAAGGGTTACTTCAGCAATTAGCATATGGCTTTGTATCAGTAGAAGTGGAGTATATTCAAATGATTGTGCTTCCCCCCTCATATGCCCCTGAGACGAGAGATTTATGCGTTTTATTTCTGGAAAAAATCCTCCCATGACGCAAATATCGTCAATTTGCGCCATTGGAGGAATTGTTGGCCAGAGGCTAAAGACTACAGCCAGCAGAGGGAGCCATTTCCGCAGGTTTTCAACTCGCGCGTAGGGGATAGAGATCACACTCACAGCACTCAGCTCGCAGCCTCAGGCATTCATGTTTAAACGGTGCGGCCGGCTGAGCAAAGAAAGTCTTTCAACTTCACAAACTAATTCCTATGAAAGTTAAGCTTTCAAAGGCATGAACTGAAAACGAGCCAGACTGAACATGCGCTGTGAATCTATGCCGTGGACGCGTTTACCTCAGCTCTCATCACGAGCTCATCCATAACTGTCAAAATATCTGACTCCTGCAGCGTTTGGACTGTGTGACTCCCTCAGGGGCTAAATCACATACTGAACAGACACGTTCAGTTTTTAATTGTATTGTCTGTTCTCTAACTGAACTGATTTTATGAAAATGAACGCGGACGCGGTGGCAAGAGTAATCAGTGATTCAGTAATCCAGTAACGGTGGCTTTGCGAATGGCCTCGTGGGGCAGCGAAGCATTCTGGGAATTGTAGTCTTTCATCCCCATGAGACAAAAATACATTTTCTGTTTTTTCACAGTCTACAAAGCACCAAATAAAAAAATAATTTCACATTTCTACCACATTAATGACCCAGTTTAAATACAGATTAATCTTCCCTGCGCTGAAGTACTCCTTTAATCATTTTATTCACCACTACTCTTATTTCAGATAAATACTGTCCTTTTAAACGTTCTATTCATCAAAGAATCCTGAAAAAAAACTTTGTTTTTATATAAATAGGATTTTCAACATTGATAATAATCATAAATGTATCTCATCCTCATATGAGAGTGATTTCTGAAGGATCATGTGACACTGAAGACTGGAGTAATGATAATTTCAGCTTTAATCAGGAATAAATTACACTTTACAAAATATATACACACAGAAAACAGTTATTTAAAATTGTAATAATATTTCACAGTTTTTACTGTATTTTTGATCAAATAAAAGCAGACATTTTTATGATTTATTTTTTCATAGTAACAACCCGTCACATGTAAAGTACTTTGAATGTGCAGATAAAGTTGTAGAAAGCATTTGTTTTTCTGTGGACTTCCTTCACTTCCCGTTTGACTTTTACGGACAAAACGAATTAAGGCAACACAATTTTCTCTTTCTAGGTCAGAACTCCTCCGTTTCCTTTGCATCCCACACGTGGACCACAATGCATTTCACTGGTTTGATGTGTCGAAATATCCTCAGTGGGATTCTGATGCCGCTTTCTCGGCAGAATAGTCTTCTTTTACCATGTGATATTGTCATTATTTAAAGTATCCAGCTGCGGTGGGTTGAGACGTGTCGTCTTTTGTCACTATGTGCTGTTGAAGTTAGCAAAAGCGGGAAAAAAAGTGTCAAACAAAAGAAAAAAGAAGCTTCAAGTAGAACTGTAAGTAGTGGAAGACACTGTGAAGAAATTACTTCAGTGGTCCTTTGTGTTTTCAAACATGCACTTACAGCTGAAGTTCAGACAAACACGCCTTCTGCTTCTCCTAAAACTTTATAAAAACCAAGGAATACTAACTTTAGGGGTTTTGTTTTCATACAAGCGTCAGATTTGTGCAGATTTGTATCTGTTTTTTGAGCTGAACTTCCTCTTGTAAAGTTTCTTCCATCTCTCAGTTCAGGTACCGGGTCCGGCCCCGAATCTGCAGGTGGTCTCTGTCGGCGCCGCCTCAGTCGCTCTGAGCTGGGAGAGGCCGATCACCGGAAACGGGGATATTCAGACCTTCAAACTCTTCTACAGTGAGAAGGGACAAGACTCGGAGCAGGTGAAGTCTTCATGATCACATTCACATATCAGTGCATGTGACCTGACCTGATGAATCACACGCTAACTAAGATTTACCATGATCATTTCATAGTTTTTTTTTACGTTAACATAGTAATACTTTGGACTGTCGTGATAAATAAATCAATTAATCGCACAATTATAAAAAATAAGCTCAATAATTTTTCCGGCCGCGATGCTTGTTTGTTTTCTCGTCTCTCTCTGACTGCGCGCCTCGTCCATTTGAGGAGGTTTTTAAACTCGATGCGCAGACATGGCGTAATGAGACGTAATGCTCGGCCAGATTTGCCAGGAACTCGTGCTTCTTAGGTTGCGGAGCCGCACGCAAGTTTAAAAAAATGTATGTGCACACCGCCAAGCGAAATATGCTCTCGCGAACTCTGCATTGACGTTATTTTTGCCTCACGCACTCTAGCGCTCGTGCGGAGCGTTGAGTATAAACAAGGCTTAAAGCTACACTGAAGTGTAGTGTTAATAAGTGTGAAGTGTTAATTCTTCAGTTCAATCTTTGTGTGTTAAAAAGGCACATAAGTTCCTGTAGAGATAGCAATACGTACAGAACCAAAAACCGTGACCCTAAGACCGCGATACGAGCCGAACCGTGGGTTGTGAACTGTGCCACCCCTAATACACACCTAAAACACAATCATCTGTTGCAGTTTTCATCCATTTTATTAATTGGTATTTTTGGTATTTATTCATGTGCGTTTTTGGTAAACAGACCCATTGCTTTTATTGTTTTTGGTTGTTTTATTCATTTGTTGTGGATATTTAAAATGTTTTCCATTTTAAGTGTTAAATAGGCTTTAGAAATAAAGGTTTATTGATCGTTGAAAAGGTGTATCTGCATTTTTATGCAATTATCATTATTTTAGATGAAACTGGTCACAGAACGACAATATTATCGTTTATCGCAATAATTTCTTGGCCAATTTATCGTCCAGCAAATTTTGTTATCATGACAGGCCTAGTAATACCATGATTTTGTTTGCTTCGATACCATGGATATACTACGAACATTTACTATTGTAATACCAATTTTAGTTTACTATGTTAATGCAGTTTTTTATATTAGTTTATTTTGTACATGTGCTATTGCAGTACCATTTTTACACGTTTTTGCAAACTTAAAGTAATGTATTTTTTACTCATTTATTATGTTGTTTTTTTACATTTACTATATTAATACTTTGTTTTTCTTTTTTACATATTTAGGTAGGTTTTTTAACATTATGACAATACTTTGTTTTTTACATATTTGGGTTGGGTTTTTTAAATGCAATTTTTATTTATTTGTGGAACCAAGCAACACAGCACTTTTTTGTAAAGGCAGTGTGAAATACATCTGTAGTTTTCACACACAAAGATGGTGGGTGAGCATATCAGGGGTTAATTACATAGTTTAAAAGAAACAGAAGCAGAAACTGTTTTAGTCTATCAGTCAGGTCATTAAAACTGTGCCTTATTTCATGCCAGGAGACTCTAAGGCCATGTCCACACTAATACGTTTTCATTTGAAAACGCATCTTTTTCTCTCCGTTTTTGGCCTTCTGTCCACACTGAGGCCGCGTTTTAAGTCAACAAAAATGTAGCTTTTTTAAAATGCTCTTTAAAGCGGATGAATTTGAAAACACGTCTTCGCGTCGTAGTGTGGACAGTGAAGACAGAGGTATTTGAAAACGATGACGAATGCTTAGTCATGTGACGCATATTGTACCTTTATACCGCTATTGTGCCCGTTATGTGCTATCCACGTCCACACAGTTGCTAAAATACATTACTTTGCACACTTCATATCAGAGCCCTGCAAGGAGGACAGAAAATTACTTGCATTTGCTGACCTGTGGCAAAACACGGATGGAGTTGCGTTTTAGACCAAACATAATGGTTGACCGAGTGTGACCCGGACACATCAGTGAATGTGGAGATATTTATTTTGCTAAATAAAATGATCCTGCCAGAAGTATTGCATGATAACTTTGACGTCTGTATCGTCTCAGTCAGCTTTTATGAGGTTCTACGCATATGCAGTGAGTTAAATTTGGTGTTTACCGATGTTTCAGTGTGAATGAGAAACTTTTGGAAAACGTTAGTGTGGACGGAGAGTGTTTTGAAACGAAAACTCCGGATTAATCTATCTGGGTTAATGTAGACGAAGCCTAAAATACTAGAGTAAAAAGTGCAGATTTAGTAATTAATGTTGTTTGTGTTTTTGTTCTGCAGGACATGGACGTCACGGGTCTGTCCTACACCATGACAGGGCTCAAGAAGTTCACAGAGTACAGTTTCAGGGTGGTGGCGTACAACAAACACGGCCCTGGCGTCTCCACCGAGGACGTCTCAGTCCGAACGCTGTCTGACGGTGAGCTTCAGGAAGCCTGGCGTTTAAACGTTACTTTGAACCTCTTGACTTCCCTTTTCCTTTGATTTTTCTCTCTCTGCCTTGACTGGCTCATAAAAGTGCCTCCGCTCCTTAGATGAAGATTTGACATTCACGCTGATTTGTCAGTGAATTGATCTTTGTATTCATGAGCATGTTTTTGTGTCAGCGTTGTCACAAGACTCGTCAAAATACTGCAAAGTGACATGCTAACATGATTGCTTAACGCAAAACAATTAGCATTCAGGAAGGCAAATGTTTTCCATTGGTTGAGTGAAGCTATTTGGTATTACGGCTTACTCGACTGAAACGACCCAGAGAACACCCGTGTCTGTTTTCTCAGCTATATAAAGTCCAGTTAATCTGATTCAGTTATTTGTTTAGTTTTTTTTTGTTATAGTTATCAATTATCTGTTAATAAAGCCCAATCTGATAGTTGAATATTTTATTGATATGTTTGTTTACATTTTAATAAAACATTAAAATTAATTTAATTTATTAAAAAATATTCATTTCTTTATTATGTGACACTTAATGATGTGTAGGGTTGGGAATCGTGAGAAATTTTCCGGTTCCGGTTCCGATTCCGCCTAACGATTCCGGTTCCGATTCCGGTTCCATTAAAATTATTAAACAAATAGTGGTAAAGGAAAAAGGCACAATACGCAACTTTAAACAATCCTTTTTTTGTGTTTATTACTTGCTCTCAAATGAATTTACAGGTTGGCAATGTCAAAAAAAAAGTCCTGTACTATACATATATTACAGGATTAATCGAGCCATATGGAATTTATGGAAATTAAAATAAACATGTTCAAATTTACACCTCTGAAATTGTCTTATTACATTTTCTCTCTCTGTTTTAGGGATGTTAACCGATGACCGTTTGACCCATGGTTGACTGTATCAACGTTAACCGATCAAAGTTGTCGGTTAAAAAAAAAAAGTGATCTCTAAATTAGGCTATAAGGAAAAAAAAAAAAAGTGATCTCTTAATTAGGCTAAAGTTGTCGGTTAAAAAAAAAAAGTGATCTCTAAATTAGGCTATTATAGGCAGTGGACTAAACGCTACTACAGTTAGCCGTCTCATTACAAAATCTTTTTGTGTGAAGTGAACATATCCCTCGCACTCAATTTTTCATAACTCTCCTGTTTGTACTTAACGTTGTACCTAACGCAAACGTTTGGGTTTGCGCGCTCACAAGGTTTGCAAAAAGTAAACAGGCTAAAACACTCGAGGTTAGAGCCAGAGCAGACGACAGTATGAAGCGTGCATTCCACATAAGATGGGCTTACATTTGGAAATATAACTTATTACATCTACATTTCAGTGGTAACACATAAGGTCATCTTTATTATTGTTAGCAATAACTTACCTCGAACTAAAGCGGCGTCTCTTCAGAGCTGTCATTTTCTTAAATGAGCCGCAGCAATGTTTCAAGTGAGCTCATAACGCTAGACAAATGCCTTTATTTTCAACGCGATCAGCTTGTACCCAATCCATTTCGAAACTAATGAGCCATGGTCCTCGGATTACAAACAAGCTCCTCGGCGCCGCGTTTGTGGGACTCGCGCTGTGGGGGATTTTAAAAAAGTGACGTGAGGGGAAGGGAGGCGGCAGCGCTAAGACAGTGTGTGTGTGTGTGTCTGTGAGAGAGAGAGCGGGAGCGCGGCTCGCGGCTATGCTACCAGGGCTTCGCACACACATTGCACCAGAACCGTTTTCGGAACCGACACTCAGGAATTTTGCACGGTTCCGGTATTTTTCAAAAATCAGTATCGGTTCTGCATAAGAACCGGTTCTCGGTTCCCAACCCTAATCCTGAATCACCATGGTGGTACACCTGGCTATAATAAGTGTTTATTCTCTGACTATTTTAGTCCGATGGGTCGCTGCCGCTGTAGCACAGGACCTGGGTGACTCGTCCATAGTCATAAACGGAGAGAAGTAATGCCGGTTACAATTTTCTTCCGCAAGACGCATGCAGTTCTGTTTATTAACTGCTACAGCGGGAAACAAAAACAGAAGAGCGACAAATAAACTGCGTACCTGTGTAGTGCGTACGTGTGTCTCTGTTAAAGTTTATCGTTAATTTGATACTCATTTTAACAATCGAGAGTCGTGTAAACATGACGTCACGTGCGTCTTTTCTGGTCAGTCGTCATGGAAACATGAAGCCCTGGCGTTTGGAGTGAAAAAACTCAAGCTTCTCTTGTGAAATGAATTTGTCATTTAAAAAGTTTCTAAGCCCAATAATAATAATTAAGACATTTAAAATGACACGCCTCTGTGTGCCTTTTGATCATATCCTTAGAATCTGTAAATGGTCTCATGGTCTCATTTTTGTGACATGACAGACTGACCTCAACTCTCCTGCGTACAATATATTTGTGTATGATTGTCAGTTCAAAGGGAAAGAGAGGGAGATGGCGAAGGAGAAAGGGAAAGAGAGAGCATGCAGGAAGAATCAGGTGAGGAAACAACAACAATAAATTGACATATAGTGAATAGTGGCAAGCAAAACAGTAACTACTCCTGTTTATGTGTGTGTACTCCTATACAAACTTATTGGCATTGAGCAGCCTATATTACCATTTTTTTTTGTAACATTATTTTACACCACATTTTATCATAATAAAGGAGGAGGAAAACAACAGGGAGAGTCCATAAGGGATGAGAGGGAATTGACTAGTGAAAGAAATGAAGAGACTGAGGGAGTGCAACATAGAGAGCACCAAGCAAAACCAGAAGAGACAGAAGAGAGCTGTTCAGACTTAGGGGATAAGGACACTGGTCCTAAACAGTTAAAACTGTCTTAATACCCTCATATTCAGTTTGGCACACAAAAAAGAGCCATTCAAGAACAGTGGTTCAAAAGTTTCAGATGGCTGAAATACTCAGCTAGACAAAATGCTGCTTTCTGCTTTCCTTGTAGGCATGGGCGAGGCTAGCCCCTTTTTAGGGGTGCTTCAATAAAAACTTGGAGTAAGAAATTGTGTCATTTAAAATTTATAATTTTAGTATTTTACACGGTTAAATAATGTCCAAAACATACTCTGTAGTTTGTGGTTTAAAATGTATGTGTTAAGGAGGAAAATGAAAACATCCCCGTATAGCAAATGGTGTCATCCTCTTCTCTTCTCTAGGGTACGTGTGTCTCTTGGTCGGTGGCAGTGGGGCTCATTGGGTGCTCAGCACCCCTAAAACTCTGACCCTAGAATCGCCCCTGCAACAGTGTATACTATTACAAAAAAGTCCAAATTATTCAATTATCACATGAAGTCAAAATGGACAAAAAATCTAAATTATGACAGTGTATACTATGACATAAAAGTGCAAATTATTCAATTATCTCATGAAGTCAAAATGGACAAAAATTCAAAATTATGACAGTGTATACTGACATAAAGGTGCAAATTATTCAATCATCACATGAAGTCAAAATGGACAAAAATTCTAAATTACGACAGTGTATACTATTACATAAAAGTGCAATTTATTCAATTATCTCATGAAGTCAAAATGGACAAAAATTCTATATTACGACAGTGTATACTATGACATAAAAGTGCAAATTATTCAATTATCACATGAAGTCAAAATGGACAAAAATTCTAAATTACGACAGTGTATACTATGACATAAAGGTGCAAATTATTCAATTATCACATGAAGTCAAAATTGACAAAAATTCTAAATTACGACAGTGTATACTATGACATAAAGGTGCAAATTATTCAATTATCACGAAGTCAAAATGGACAAAAATTCAAAATTACGACAGTGTATACTATGACATAAAGGTGCAAATTATTCAATTATCACGAAGTCAAAATGGACAAAAATTCAAAATTACGACAGTGTATACTATTACATAAAAGTACAATTTATTCAATTATCTCATGAAGTCAAAATGGACAAAATTTCAAAATTACAACAGTGTATACTATGACATAAAAGTGCAAATTATTCAATTATCACGAAGTCAAAATGGACAAAAATTCAAAATTACGACAGTGTATACTATTACATAAAAGTGCAATTTATTCAATTATCACATGAAGTCAAAATGGACAAAAATTCTAAATTACGACAGTGTATACTGATACATAAAGGTGCAAATGATTCAATTATCACATGAAGTCAAAATGGACAAAAATTCAAAATTACGACAGTGTATACTATTACATAAAAGTGCAATTTATTCAATTATCTCATGAAGTCAAAATGGACAAAATTTCAAAATTACGACAGTGTATACTATGACATAAAAGTGCAAATTATTCAATCATCACATGAAGTCAAAATGGACAAAAATTCTAAATTACGACAGTGTATACTATTACATAAAAGTGCAATTTATTCAATTATCTCATGAAGTCAAAATGGGCAAAAACTCAAAATTACGACAGTGTATACTATGACATAAAGGTGCAAATTATTCAATTATCACATGAAGTCAAAATAGACAAAAATTCTAAATTACGACAGTGTATACTATGACATAAAAGTGAAAATTATTCAATTATCAAATGAAGTCAAAATGGACAAAAATTCAAAATTACGACAGTGTATATACTATGACATAAATGTGCAAATTATTCAATCATCACATGAAGTCAAAATGGACAAAAATTCTAAATTACGACAGTGTATACTATGACATAAAAGTGCAAATTATTCAATCATCACATGAAGTCAAAATTGACAAAAATTCTATATTACGACATTGTATACTATGACATAAAAGTGCAAATTATTCGATTATCACACGAAGTCAAAATGGACAAAAAAATCTAAATTATGACAGTGTATACTCTGACATAAAAGTGCAAATTATTCAATTATCACATGAAGTCAAAATGGACAAAAATTCTAAATTACGACAGTGTATACTATGACATAAAAGTGCAAATTATTCAATTATCACATGAAGTCAAAATGGACAAAAATTCTAAATTACGACAGTGTATACTATGACATAAAGGTGCATATTATTCAACTATCACATGAAGTCAAAATGGACAAAAATTCAAAATTACGACAGTGTATACTATGACATAAAAGTGCAATTTATTCAATTATCTCATGAAGTCAAAATGGACAAAAAATCAAAATTACGACAGTGTATACTATTACATAAAATTGCAATTTATTCAATTATCTCATGAAGTCAAAATGGACAAAAATTCAAAATTACGACAGTGTATACTATGACATAAAGGTGCAAATTATTCAATCATCACATGAAGTCAAAATGGACAAAAATTCTAAATTACGACAGTGTATACTATGACATAAAAGTGCAAATTATTCGATTATCACATGAAGTCAAAATGGACAAAAATTCTAAATTACGACAGTGTATACTATGACATAAAAGTGCAAATTATTCAATCATCACATGAAGTCAAAATGGACAAAAATTCTATATTATGACAGTGTATACTATGACATAAAAGTGCAAATTATTCAATTATCACATGAAGTCAAAATGGACAAAAATTCAAAATTACGACAGTGTATACTATGACATAAAAGTGCAAATTATTCAATCATCACATGAAGTCAAAATGGACAAAAATTCAAAATTACGACAGTGTATACTATGACAAAAAAGTGCAAATTATTCAATTATCACATGAAGTCAAAATGGACAAAAATTCTAAATTACAACAGTGTATACTATGACATAAAAGTGCAAATTATTCAATTATCACATGAAGTCAAAATGGACAAAAATTCTATATTATGACAGTGTATACTATTACATAAAAGTGCAAATTATTCAATTATCACATGAAGTCAAAATGGACAAAAATTCAAAATTACGACAGTGTATACTATGACATAAAAGTGCAAATTATTCAATCATCACATGAAGTCAAAATGGACAAAAATTCTAAATTACGACAGTGTATACTATTACATAAAAGTGCAATTTATTCAATTATCTCATTAAGTCAAAATTGACAAAAATTCAAAATTACGACAGTGTATACTATGACATAAAAGTGCAAATTATTCAATTATCACATGAACTCAAAATGGACAAAAATTCTAAATTACAACAGTGTATACTATTACATAAAAGTGCAATTTATTCAATTATCACGAAGTCAAAATGGACAAAAAATTCTAAATTACAACAGTGTATACTATTACATAAAAGTGCAATTTATTCAATTATCTCATGAAGTCAAAATGGACAAAAATTCAAAATTACGACAGCGTATACTATGACATAAAAGTTCAAATTATTCAATTATCACATGAACTCAAAATGGACAAAAATTCTAAATTACGACAGTGTATACTATGACATAAAAGTGCAAATTATTCAATCATCACATGAAGTCAAAATTGACAAAAATTCTATATTACGACAGTGTATACTATGACATAAAAGTGCAAATTATTCGATTATCACATGAAGTCAAAATGGACAAAAATTCAAAATTACGACAGTGTATACTATTACATAAAAGTGCAATTTATTCAATTATCTCATGAAGTCAAAATGGACAAAAATTCAAAATTACGACAGTGTATACCATGACATAAAGGTGCAAATTATTCAATCATCACATGAAGTCAAAATGGACAAAAATTCAAAATTACGACAGTGTATACTATTACATAAAAGTGCAATTTATTCAATTATCTCATGAAGTCAAAATGGACAAAAATTCAAAATTACGACAGTGTATACTATGACATAAAAGTGCAAATTATTCAATTATCACATGAAGTCAAAATGGACAAAAATTCTATATTACGACAGTGTATACTATTACATAAAAGTGCAATTTATTCAATTATCTCATGAAGTCAAAATGGACAAAAATTCAAAATTACGACTGTATACTATGACATAAAAGTGCAAATTATTCAATTATCACATGAAGTCAAAATGGACAAAAATTCTATTTTACGACAGTGTATACTATTACATAAAAGTGCAATTTATTCAATTATCTCATGAAGTCAAAATGGACAAAAATTCAAAATTACGACAGTGTATACTATGACATAAAAGTGCAAATTATTCAATTATCACATGAAGTCAAAATGGACAAAAATTCTATATTACGACAGTGTATACTATTACATAAAAGTGTAATTTATTCAATTATCACATGACGTCAAAATGGACAAAAATTCTAAATTACGACAGTGTATACTATGTCATAAAAGTGCAAATTATTCAATTATCACATGAAGTCAAAATGGACAAAAATTCTAAATTACAACAGTGTATACTATTACATAAAAGTGCAATTTATTCAATTATCTCATGAAGTCAAAATGGACAAAAATTCAAAATTACGACAGTGTATACTATGACATAAAGGTGCAAATTATTCAATTATCACATGAAGTCAAAATAGACAAAAATTCTAAATTACGACAGTGTATACTATGACATAAAAGTGAAAATTATTCAATTACCAAATGAAGTCAAAATGGACAAAAATTCTAAATTACGACAGTGTATATACTATGACATAAATGTGCAAATTATTCAATCATCACATGAAGTCAAAATGGACAAAAATTCTAAATTACGACAGTGTATACTATGACATAAAAGTGCAAATTATTCAATCATCACATGAAGTCAAAATTGACAAAAATTCTATATTACGACAGTGTATACTATGACATAAAAGTGCAAATTATTCAATTATCACATGAAGTCAAAATGGACAAAAAAATCTAAATTATGACAGTGTATACTCTGACATAAAAGTGCAAATTATTCAATTATCACATGAAGTCAAAATGGACAAAAATTCAAAGTTACGACAGTGTATACTATGACATAAAAGTGCAATTTATTCAATTATCTCAAGTCAAAATTCACAAAAATTCTAAATTACGACAGTGTATACTATGACATAAAAGTGCAAATTATTCAATTATCACATGAAGTCAAAATGGACAAAAATTCAAAGTTACGACAGTGGGTACTATGACATAAAAGTGCAATTTATTCAATTATCTCATGAATTCAAAATGGACAAAAATTCTAAATTATGACAGTGTATACTATGACAAAAAAGTGCAAATTATTCAATTATCACATGAAGTCAAAATGGACAAAAATTCTAAATTACGACAGTGTATACTATGACATAAAAGTGCAAATTATTCAATCATCACATGAAGTCAAAATTGACAAAAATTCTAAATTATGACAGTGTAGACTATGACATAAAAGTGCAAATTATTCAATCATCACATGAAGTCTAAATGGACAAAAATTCTATATTATGACAGTGTATACTATGACATAAAAGTGCAAATTATTCAATTATCACATGAAGTCAAAATGGACAAAAATTCAAAATTACGACAGTGTATACTATGACATAAAAGTGCAAATTATTCAATCATCACATGAAGTCAAAATGGACAAAAATTCAAAATTACGACAGTGTATACTATGACAAAAGAGTGCAAATTATTCAATTATCACATGAAGTCAAAATGGACAAAAATTCTAAATTACAACAGTGTATACTATGACATAAAAGTGCAATTTATTCAATTATCTAATGAATTCAAAATGGACCAAAATTCTAAATTATGACAGTGTATACTATGACATAAAAGTGCAAATTATTCAATCATCACATGAAGTCAAAATGGACCAAAATTCTGTATTACGACAGTGTATACTATGACATAAAAGTGCAAATTATTCAATTATCACATGAAATCAAAATTGACAAAAATTCAAAATTAAGACAGTGTATACTATTACATAAAGGTGCAAATGATTCAATTATCACATGAAGTCAAAATGGACAAAAATTCTAAATTACGACAGTGTATACTATGACATAAAGGTGCAAATTATTCAATTATCACATGAAGTCAAAATGGACAAAAATTCTAAATTACGACAGTGTATACTATGACATAAAGGTGCAAATTATTCAATTATCACATGAAGTCAAAATGGACAAAAATTCAAAGTTACGACAGTGTATACTATGACATAAAAGTGCAATTTATTCAATTATCTCATGAATTCAAAATGGACAAAAATTCTAAATTATGACAGTGTATACTATGACAAAAAGTGCAAATTATTCAATTATCACATGAAGTCAAAATGGACAAAAATTCAAAGTTACGACAGTGTATACTATGACATAAAAGTGCAATTTATTCAATTATCTCATGAAGTCAAAATGGACAAAAATTCAAAATTACGACTGTATACTATGACATAAAGGTGCAAATTTTTCAACTATCACATGAAGTCAAAATGGACAAAAATTAAAAATTATGACAGTGTATACTATTAGATAAAAGTGCAATTTATTCAATTATCTCATGAAGTCAAAATGGACAAAAATTCAAAATTACGACAGCGTATACTATGACATAAAAGTGCAAATTATTCAATTATCACATGAAGTCAAAATGGACAAAAATTCAAAATTACAACAGTGTATACTATTACATAAAAGTGCAATTTATTCAATTATCTCATGAAGTCAAAATGGACAAAAATTCAAAATGACGACAGCGTATACAATGACATAAAGGTGCAAATTATTCAATCATCACATGAAGTCAAAATGGACAAAAATTCTATATTACGACAGTGTATACTATGACATAAAAGTGCAAATTATTCAATTATCACATGAAGTCAAAATGGACAAAAAAATCTAAATTATGACAGTGTATACTCTGACATAAAAGTGCAAATTATTCAATTATCACATGAAGTCAAAATGGACAAAAATTCAAAGTTACGACAGTGTATACTATGACATAAAAGTGCAATTTATTCAATTATCTCATGAATTCAAAATGGACAAAAATTCTAAATTATGACAGTGTATACTATGACAAAAAAGTGCAAATTATTCAATTATCACATGAAGTCAAAATGGACAAAAATTCTAAATTACGACAGTGTATACAATGACATAAAAGTGCAAATTATTCAATCATCACATGAAGTCAAAATGGACAAAAATTCTAAATTATGACAGTGTAGACTATGACATAAAAGTGCAAATTATTCAATCATCACATGAAGTCAAAATGGACAAAAATTCTATATTATGACAGTGTATACTATGACATAAAAGTGCAAATTATTCAATTATCACATGAAGTCAAAATGGACAAAAATTCAAAATTACGACAGTGTATACTATGACATAAAAGTGCAAATTATTCAATCATCACATGAAGTCAAAATGGACAAAAATTCAAAATTACGACAGTGTATACTATGACAAAAAAGTGCAAATTATTCAATTATCACATGAAGTCAAAATGGACAAAAATTCTAAATTACAACAGTGTATACTATTACATAAAAGTACAATTTATTCAATTATCTCATGAAGTCAAAATGGACAAAATTTCAAAATTACAACAGTGTATACTATGACATAAAAGTGCAAATTATTCAATTATCACGAAGTCAAAATGGACAAAAATTCAAAATTACGACAGTGTATACTATGACAAAAAAGTGCAAATTATTCAATTATCACATGAAGTCAAAATGGACAAAAATTCTAAATTACAACAGTGTATACTATTACATAAAAGTACAATTTATTCAATTATCTCATGAAGTCAAAATGGACAAAATTTCAAAATTACAACAGTGTATACAATTACATAAAAGTGCAATTTATTCAATTATCACATGAAGTCAAAATGGACAAAAATTCTAAATTACGACAGTGTATACTGATACATAAAGGTGCAAATGATTCAATTATCACATGAAGTCAAAATGGACAAAAATTCAAAATTACGACAGTGTATACTATTACATAAAAGTGCAATTTATTCAATTATCTCATGAAGTCAAAATGGACAAAATTTCAAAATTACGACAGTGTATACTATGACATAAAAGTGCAAATTATTCAATCATCACATGAAGTCAAAATGGACAAAAATTCAAAATTACGACAGTGTATACTATGACATAAAAGTGCAAATTATTCAATTATCTCATGAAGTCAAAATGGACAAAATTTCAAAATTACGACAGTGTATACTATGACATAAAAGTGCAAATTATTCAATCATCACATGAAGTCAAAATGGACAAAAATTCTAAATTACGACAGTGTATACTATTACATAAAAGTGCAATTTATTCAATTATCTCATGAAGTCAAAATGGGCAAAAACTCAAAATTACGACAGTGTATACTATGACATAAAGGTGCAAATTATTCAATTATCACATGAAGTCAAAATAGACAAAAATTCTAAATTACGACAGTGTATACTATGACATAAAAGTGAAAATTATTCAATTATCAAATGAAGTCAAAATGGACAAAAATTCAAAATTACGACAGTGTATATACTATGACATAAATGTGCAAATTATTCAATCATCACATGAAGTCAAAATGGACAAAAATTCTAAATTACGACAGTGTATACTATGACATAAAAGTGCAAATTATTCAATCATCACATGAAGTCAAAATTGACAAAAATTCTATATTACGACATTGTATACTATGACATAAAAGTGCAAATTATTCGATTATCACACGAAGTCAAAATGGACAAAAAAATCTAAATTATGACAGTGTATACTCTGACATAAAAGTGCAAATTATTCAATTATCACATGAAGTCAAAATGGACAAAAATTCTAAATTACGACAGTGTATACTATGACATAAAAGTGCAAATTATTCAATTATCACATGAAGTCAAAATGGACAAAAATTCTAAATTACGACAGTGTATACTATGACATAAAAGTGCAAATTATTCAATTATCACATGAAGTCAAAATGGACAAAAATTCAAAGTTACGACAGTGTATACTATGACATAAAAGTGCAATTTATTCAATTATCTCATGAAGTCAAAATGGACAAAAATTCAAAATTACGACTGTATACTATGACATAAAGGTGCATATTATTCAACTATCACATGAAGTCAAAATGGACAAAAATTCAAAATTACGACAGTGTATACTATGACATAAAAGTGCAATTTATTCAATTATCTCATGAAGTCAAAATGGACAAAAAATCAAAATTACGACAGTGTATACTATTACATAAAATTGCAATTTATTCAATTATCTCATGAAGTCAAAATGGACAAAAATTCAAAATTACGACAGTGTATACTATGACATAAAGGTGCAAATTATTCAATCATCACATGAAGTCAAAATGGACAAAAATTCTATATTATGACAGTGTATACTATGACATAAAAGTGCAAATTATTCAATTATCACATGAAGTCAAAATGGACAAAAATTCAAAATTACGACAGTGTATACTATGACATAAAAGTGCAAATTATTCAATCATCACATGAAGTCAAAATGGACAAAAATTCAAAATTACGACAGTGTATACTATGACAAAAAAGTGCAAATTATTCAATTATCACATGAAGTCAAAATGGACAAAAATTCTAAATTACAACAGTGTATACTATGACATAAAAGTGCAAATTATTCAATTATCACATGAAGTCAAAATGGACAAAAATTCTATATTATGACAGTGTATACTATGACATAAAAGTGCAAATTATTCAATTATCACATGAAGTCAAAATGGACAAAAATTCAAAATTACGACAGTGTATACTATGACATAAAAGTGCAAATTATTCAATCATCACATGAAGTCAAAATGGACAAAAATTCTAAATTACGACAGTGTATACTATTACATAAAAGTGCAATTTATTCAATTATCTCATTAAGTCAAAATTGACAAAAATTCAAAATTACGACAGTGTATACTATGACATAAAAGTGCAAATTATTCAATTATCACATGAACTCAAAATGGACAAAAATTCTAAATTACAACAGTGTATACTATTACATAAAAGTGCAATTTATTCAATTATCACGAAGTCAAAATGGACAAAAAATTCTAAATTACAACAGTGTATACTATTACATAAAAGTGCAATTTATTCAATTATCTCATGAAGTCAAAATGGACAAAAATTCAAAATTACGACAGCGTATACTATGACATAAAAGTTCAAATTATTCAATTATCACATGAACTCAAAATGGACAAAAATTCTAAATTACGACAGTGTATACTATGACATAAAAGTGCAAATTATTCAATCATCACATGAAGTCAAAATTGACAAAAATTCTATATTACGACAGTGTATACTATGACATAAAAGTGCAAATTATTCGATTATCACATGAAGTCAAAATGGACAAAAATTCAAAATTACGACAGTGTATACTATTACATAAAAGTGCAATTTATTCAATTATCTCATGAAGTCAAAATGGACAAAAATTCAAAATTACGACAGTGTATACCATGACATAAAGGTGCAAATTATTCAATCATCACATGAAGTCAAAATGGACAAAAATTCAAAATTACGACAGTGTATACTATTACATAAAAGTGCAATTTATTCAATTATCTCATGAAGTCAAAATGGACAAAAATTCAAAATTACGACAGTGTATACTATGACATAAAAGTGCAAATTATTCAATTATCACATGAAGTCAAAATGGACAAAAATTCTATATTACGACAGTGTATACTATTACATAAAAGTGCAATTTATTCAATTATCTCATGAAGTCAAAATGGACAAAAATTCAAAATTACGACTGTATACTATGACATAAAAGTGCAAATTATTCAATTATCACATGAAGTCAAAATGGACAAAAATTCTATTTTACGACAGTGTATACTATTACATAAAAGTGCAATTTATTCAATTATCTCATGAAGTCAAAATGGACAAAAATTCAAAATTACGACAGTGTATACTATGACATAAAAGTGCAAATTATTCAATTATCACATGAAGTCAAAATGGACAAAAATTCTATATTACGACAGTGTATACTATTACATAAAAGTGTAATTTATTCAATTATCACATGACGTCAAAATGGACAAAAATTCTAAATTACGACAGTGTATACTATGTCATAAAAGTGCAAATTATTCAATTATCACATGAAGTCAAAATGGACAAAAATTCTAAATTACAACAGTGTATACTATGACATAAAGGTGCAAATTATTCAATTATCACATGAAGTCAAAATAGACAAAAATTCTAAATTACGACAGTGTATACTATGACATAAAAGTGAAAATTATTCAATTACCAAATGAAGTCAAAATGGACAAAAATTCTAAATTACGACAGTGTATATACTATGACATAAATGTGCAAATTATTCAATCATCACATGAAGTCAAAATGGACAAAAATTCTAAATTACGACAGTGTATACTATGACATAAAAGTGCAAATTATTCAATCATCACATGAAGTCAAAATTGACAAAAATTCTATATTACGACAGTGTATACTATGACATAAAAGTGCAAATTATTCAATTATCACATGAAGTCAAAATGGACAAAAAAATCTAAATTATGACAGTGTATACTCTGACATAAAAGTGCAAATTATTCAATTATCACATGAAGTCAAAATGGACAAAAATTCAAAGTTACGACAGTGTATACTATGACATAAAAGTGCAATTTATTCAATTATCTCATGAAGTCAAAATTCACAAAAATTCTAAATTACGACAGTGTATACTATGACATAAAAGTGCAAATTATTCAATTATCACATGAAGTCAAAATGGACAAAAATTCAAAGTTACGACAGTGGGTACTATGACATAAAAGTGCAATTTATTCAATTATCTCATGAATTCAAAATGGACAAAAATTCTAAATTATGACAGTGTATACTATGACAAAAAAGTGCAAATTATTCAATTATCACATGAAGTCAAAATGGACAAAAATTCTAAATTACGACAGTGTATACTATGACATAAAAGTGCAAATTATTCAATCATCACATGAAGTCAAAATTGACAAAAATTCTAAATTATGACAGTGTAGACTATGACATAAAAGTGCAAATTATTCAATCATCACATGAAGTCAAAATGGACAAAAATTCTATATTATGACAGTGTATACTATGACATAAAAGTGCAAATTATTCAATTATCACATGAAGTCAAAATGGACAAAAATTCAAAATTACGACAGTGTATACTATGACATAAAAGTGCAAATTATTCAATCATCACATGAAGTCAAAATGGACAAAAATTCAAAATTACGACAGTGTATACTATGACAAAAGAGTGCAAATTATTCAATTATCACATGAAGTCAAAATGGACAAAAATTCTAAATTACAACAGTGTATACTATGACATAAAAGTGCAATTTATTCAATTATCTAATGAATTCAAAATGGACCAAAATTCTAAATTATGACAGTGTATACTATGACATAAAAGTGCAAATTATTCAATCATCACATGAAGTCAAAATGGACAAAAATTCTGTATTACGACAGTGTATACTATGACATAAAAGTGCAAATTATTCAATTATCACATGAAATCAAAATTGACAAAAATTCAAAATTAAGACAGTGTATACTATTACATAAAGGTGCAAATGATTCAATTATCACATGAAGTCAAAATGGACAAAAATTCTAAATTACGACAGTGTATACTATGACATAAAGGTGCAAATTATTCAATTATCACATGAAGTCAAAATGGACAAAAATTCTATATTATGACAGTGTATACTATGACATAAAAGTGCAAATTATTCAATTATCACATGAAGTCAAAATGGACAAAAATTCAAAATTACGACAGTGTATACTATGACATAAAAGTGGAAATTATTCAATCATCACATGAAGTCAAAATGGACAAAAATTCAAAATTACGACAGTGTATACTATGACATAAAAGTGCAAATTATTCAATTATCACATGAAATCCAAATTGACAAAAATTCAAAATTAAGACAGTGTATACTATTACATAAAGGTGCAAATGATTCAATTATCACATGAAGTCAAAATGGACAAAAATTCTAAATTACGACAGTGTATACTATGACATAAAGGTGCAAATTATTCAATTATCACATGAAGTCAAAATGGACAAAAATTCTAAATTACGACAGTGTATACTATGACATAATTGAATAATTTGCACCTTTATCACATGAAGTCAAAATGGACAAAAATTCAAAGTTACGACAGTGTATACTATGACATAAAAGTGCAATTTATTCAATTATCTCATGAAGTCAAAATGGACAAAAATTCAAAATTATGACAGTGTATACTATGACAAAAAAGTGCAAATTATTCAATTATCACATGAAGTCAAAATGGACAAAAATTCTAAATTACGACAGTGTATACTATTACATAAAAGTGTAATTTATTCAATTATCACATGACGTCAAAATGGACAAAAATTCAAAGTTACGACAGTGTATACTATAACATAAAAGTGCAATTTATTCAATTATCTCATGAATTCAAAATGGACAAAAATTCTAAATTATGACAGTGTATACTATGACAAAAAGTGCAAATTATTCAATTATCACATGAAGTCAAAATGGACAAAAATTCAAAGTTACGACAGTGTATACTATGACATAAAAGTGCAATTTATTCAATTATCTCATGAAGTCAAAATGGACAAAAATTCAAAATTACGACTGTATACTATGACATAAAGGTGCAAATTATTCAACTATCACATGAAGTCAAAATGGACAAAAATTCAAAATTACGACAGTGTATACTATTAGATAAAAGTGCAATTTATTCAATTATCTCATGAAGTCAAAATGGACAAAAATTCAAAATTACGACAGCGTATACTATGACATAAAAGTGCAAATTATTCAATTATAGTATGAAGTCAAAATGGACAAAAATTCAAAATTACAACAGTGTATACTATTACATAAAAGTGCAATTTATTCAATTATCTCATGAAGTCAAAATGGACAAAAATTCAAAATTACGACAGCGTATACAATGACATAAAGGTGCAAATTATTCAATCATCACATGAAGTCAAAATGGACAAAAATTCTAAATTACGACAGTGTATACTATGACATAAAAGTGCAAATTATTCAATCATCACATGAAGTCAAAATTGACAAAAATTCTATATTACGACAGTGTATACTATGACATAAAAGTGCAAATTATTCGATTATCACATGAAGTCAAAATGGACAAAAAAATCTAAATTATGACAGTGTATACTATGACATAAAAGTGCAAATTATTCAATTATCACATGAAGTCAAAATGGACAAAAATTCTAAATTACGACAGTGTATACTATGACATAAAAGTGCAAATTATTCAATTATCACATGAAGTCAAAATGGACAAAAATTCAAAGTTACGACAGTGTATACTATGACATAAAAGTGCAATTTATTCAATTATCTCATGAATTCAAAATTCACAAAAATTCTAAATTACGACAGTGTATACTATGACATAAAAGTGCAAATTATTCAATTATCACATGAAGTCAAAATGGACAAAAATTCAAAGTTACGACAGTGTATACTATGACATAAAAGTGCAATTTATTCAATTATCTCATGAATTCAAAATGGACAAAAATTCTAAATTATGACAGTGTATACTATGACAAAAAAGTGCAAATTATTCAATTATCACATGAAGTCAAAATGGACAAAAATTCTAAATTACGACAGTGTATACTATGACATAAAAGTGCAAATTATTCAATTATCACATGAAGTCAAAATGGACAAAAATTCAAAGTTACGACAGTGTATACTATGACATAAAAGTGCAAATTATTCAATTATCACATGAAGTCAAAATGGACAAAAATTCTAAATTACGACAGTGTATACTATGACATAAAGGTGCAAATTATTCAATTATCACATGAAGTCAAAATGGACAAAAATTCTAAATTACGACAGTGTATACTATGACATAAAAGTGCAAATTATTCAATTATCACATGAAGTCAAAATGGACAAAAATTCAAAGTTACGACAGTGTATACTATGACATAAAAGTGCAATTTATTCAATTATCTCATGAATTCAAAATTCACAAAAATTCTAAATTACGACAGTGTATACTATGACATAAAAGTGCAAATTATTCAATTATCACATGAAGTCAAAATGGACAAAAATTCAAAGTTACGACAGTGTATACTATGACATAAAAGTGCAATTTATTCAATTATCTCATGAATTCAAAATTCACAAAAATTCTAAATTACGACAGTGTATACTATGACATAAAAGTGCAAATTATTCAATTATCACATGAAGTCAAAATGGACAAAAATTCAAAGTTACGACAGTGTATACTATGACATAAAAGTGCAATTTATTCAATTATCTCATGAATTCAAAATGGACAAAAATTCTAAATTATGACAGTGTATACTATGACAAAAAAGTGCAAATTATTCAATTATCACATGAAGTCAAAATGGACAAAAATTCTAAATTACGACAGTGTATACTATGACATAAAAGTGCAAATTATTCAATTATCACATGAAGTCAAAATGGACAAAAATTCAAAGTTACGACAGTGTATACTATGACATAAAAGTGCAATTTATTCAATTATCTCATGAATTTAAAAATGGACAAAAATTCTAAATTATGACAGTGTATACTATGACAAAAAGTGCAAATTATTAAATTATCACATGAAGTCAAAATGGACAAAAATTCAAAGTTACGACAGTGTATACTATGACATAAAAGTGCAATTTATTCAATTATCTCATGAAGTCAAAATGGACAAAAATTCAAAATTACGACTGTATACTATGACATAAAGGTGCAAATTATTCAACTATCACATGAAGTCAAAATGGACAAAAATTCAAAATTACGACAGTGTATACTATTAGATAAAAGTGCAATTTATTCAATTATCTCATGAAGTCAAAATGGACAAAAATTCAAAATTACGACAGCGTATACTATGACATAAAAGTGCAAATTATTCAATTATCACATGAAGTCAAAATGGACAAAAATTCAAAATTACAACAGTGTATACTATTACATAAAAGTGCAATTTATTCAATTATCTCATGAAGTCAAAATGGACAAAAATTCAAAATTACGACAGCGTATACAATGACATAAAGGTGCAAATTATTCAATCATCACATGAAGTCAAAATGGACAAAAATTCTAAATTACGACAGTGTATACTATGACATAAAAGTGCAAATTATTCAATTATCACATGAAGTCAAAATGGACAAAAATTCAAAATTACGACAGTGTATACTATGACATAAAAGTGCAAATTATTCAATCATCACATGAAGTCAAAATGGACAAAAATTCTGTATTACGACAGTGTATACTATGACATAAAAGTGCAAATTATTCAATTATCACATGAAATCAAAATTGACAAAAATTCAAAATTAAGACAGTGTATACTATTACATAAAGGTGCAAATGATTCAATTATCACATGAAGTCAAAATGGACAAAAATTCTAAATTACGACAGTGTATACTATGACATAAAGGTGCAAATTATTCAATTATCACATGAAGTCAAAATGGACAAAAATTCTAAATTACGACAGTGTATACTATGACATAAAAGTGCAATTTATTCAATTATCTCATGAAGTCAAAATTCACAAAAATTCTAAATTACGACAGTGTATACTATGACATAAAAGTGCAAATTATTCAATTATCACATGAAGTCAAAATGGACAAAAATTCAAAGTTACGACAGTGGGTACTATGACATAAAAGTGCAATTTATTCAATTATCTCATGAATTCAAAATGGACAAAAATTCTAAATTATGACAATGTATACTATGACAAAAAAGTGCAAATTATTCAATTATCACATGAAGTCAAAATGGACAAAAATTCTAAATTACGACAGTGTATACTATGACATAAAAGTGCAAATTATTCAATCATCACATGAAGTCAAAATTGACAAAAATTCTAAATTATGACAGTGTAGACTATGACATAAAAGTGCAAATTATTCAATCATCACATGAAGTCAAAATGGACAAAAATTCTATATTATGACAGTGCATACTATGACATAAAAGTGCAAATTATTCAATTATCACATGAAGTCAAAATGGACAAAAATTCAAAATTACGACAGTGTATACTATGACATAAAAGTGCAAATTATTCAATCATCACATGAAGTCAAAATGGACAAAAATTCAAAATTACGACAGTGTATACTATGACAAAAGAGTGCAAATTATTCAATTATCACATGAAGTCAAAATGGACAAAAATTCTAAATTACAACAGTGTATACTATGACATAAAAGTGCAATTTATTCAATTATCTAATGAATTCAAAATGGACCAAAATTCTAAATTATGACAGTGTATACTATGACATAAAAGTGCAAATTATTCAATCATCACATGAAGTCAAAATGGACAAAAATTCTGTATTACGACAGTGTATACTATGACATAAAAGTGCAAATTATTCAATTATCACATGAAATCAAAATTGACAAAAATTCAAAATTAAGACAGTGTATACTATTACATAAAGGTGCAAATGATTCAATTATCACATGAAGTCAAAATGGACAAAAATTCTAAATTACGACAGTGTATACTATGACATAAAGGTGCAAATTATTCAATTATCACATGAAGTCAAAATGGACAAAAATTCTAAATTACGACAGTGTATACTATGACATAAAGGTGCAAATTATTCAATTATCACATGAAGTCAAAATGGACAAAAATTCAAAGTTACGACAGTGTATACTATGACATAAAAGTGCAATTTATTCAATTATCTCATGAATTCAAAATGGACAAAAATTCTAAATTATGACAGTGTATACTATGACAAAAAGTGCAAATTATTCAATTATCACATGAAGTCAAAATGGACAAAAATTCAAAGTTACGACAGTGTATACTATGACATAAAAGTGCAATTTATTCAATTATCTCATGAAGTCAAAATGGACAAAAATTCAAAATTACGACTGTATACTATGACATAAAGGTGCAAATTTTTCAACTATCACATGAAGTCAAAATGGACAAAAATTAAAAATTACGACAGTGTATACTATTAGATAAAAGTGCAATTTATTCAATTATCTCATGAAGTCAAAATGGACAAAAATTCAAAATTACGACAGCGTATACTATGACATAAAAGTGCAAATTATTCAATTATCACATGAAGTCAAAATGGACAAAAATTCAAAATTACAACAGTGTATACTATTACATAAAAGTGCAATTTATTCAATTATCTCATGAAGTCAAAATGGACAAAAATTCAAAATGACGACAGCGTATACAATGACATAAAGGTGCAAATTATTCAATCATCACATGAAGTCAAAATGGACAAAAATTCTATATTACGACAGTGTATACTATGACATAAAAGTGCAAATTATTCAATTATCACATGAAGTCAAAATGGACAAAAAAATCTAAATTATGACAGTGTATACTCTGACATAAAAGTGCAAATTATTCAATTATCACATGAAGTCAAAATGGACAAAAATTCAAAGTTACGACAGTGTATACTATGACATAAAAGTGCAAATTATTCAATTATCACATGAAGTCAAAATGGACAAAAATTCTAAATTACGACAGTGTATACTATGACATAAAGGTGCAAATTATTCAATTATCACATGAAGTCAAAATGGACAAAAATTCTAAATTACGACAGTGTATACTATGACATAAAAGTGCAAATTATTCAATCATCACATGAAGTCAAAATGGACAAAAATTCAAAATTACGACAGTGTATACTATGACAAAAGAGTGCAAATTATTCAATTATCACATGAAGTCAAAATGGACAAAAATTCTAAATTACAACAGTGTATACTATGACATAAAAGTGCAATTTATTCAATTATCTAATGAATTCAAAATGGACCAAAATTCTAAATTATGACAGTGTATACTATGACATAAAAGTGCAAATTATTCAATCATCACATGAAGTCAAAATGGACAAAAATTCTGTATTACGACAGTGTATACTATGACATAAAAGTGCAAATTATTCAATTATCACATGAAATCAAAATTGACAAAAATTCAAAATTAAGACAGTGTATACTATTACATAAAGGTGCAAATGATTCAATTATCACATGAAGTCAAAATGGACAAAAATTCTAAATTACGACAGTGTATACTATGACATAAAGGTGCAAATTATTCAATTATCACATGAAGTCAAAATGGACAAAAATTCTAAATTACGACAGTGTATACTATGACATAAAGGTGCAAATTATTCAATTATCACATGAAGTCAAAATGGACAAAAATTCAAAGTTACGACAGTGTAT
The DNA here is from genome assembly GCF_024679245.1 of Pseudorasbora parva. Lineage (NCBI taxonomy): Eukaryota > Metazoa > Chordata > Actinopteri > Cypriniformes > Gobionidae > Pseudorasbora > Pseudorasbora parva. Next base: position 31,482,274 of record NC_090196.1, on the reverse strand, counting down.
ACTATGACATAAAAGTGCAATTTATTCAATTATCTCATGAATTCAAAATGGACAAAAATTCTAAATTATGACAGTGTATACTATGACAAAAAGTGCAAATTATTCAATTATCACATGAAGTCAAAATGGACAAAAATTCAAAGTTACGACAGTGTATACTATGACATAAAAGTGCAATTTATTCAATTATCTCATGAAGTCAAAATGGACAAAAATTCAAAATTACGACTGTATACTATGACATAAAGGTGCAAATTTTTCAACTATCACATGAAGTCAAAATGGACAAAAATTAAAAATTACGACAGTGTATACTATTAGATAAAAGTGCAATTTATTCAATTATCTCATGAAGTCAAAATGGACAAAAATTCAAAATTACGACAGCGTATACTATGACATAAAAGTGCAAATTATTCAATTATCACATGAAGTCAAAATGGACAAAAATTCAAAATTACAACAGTGTATACTATTACATAAAAGTGCAATTTATTCAATTATCTCATGAAGTCAAAATGGACAAAAATTCAAAATGACGACAGCGTATACAATGACATAAAGGTGCAAATTATTCAATCATCACATGAAGTCAAAATGGACAAAAATTCTATATTACGACAGTGTATACTATGACATAAAAGTGCAAATTATTCAATTATCACATGAAGTCAAAATGGACAAAAAAATCTAAATTATGACAGTGTATACTCTGACATAAAAGTGCAAATTATTCAATTATCACATGAAGTCAAAATGGACAAAAATTCAAAGTTACGACAGTGTATACTATGACATAAAAGTGCAAATTATTCAATTATCACATGAAGTCAAAATGGACAAAAATTCTAAATTACGACAGTGTATACTATGACATAAAGGTGCAAATTATTCAATTATCACATGAAGTCAAAATGGACAAAAATTCTAAATTACGACAGTGTATACTATGACATAAAAGTGCAAATTATTCAATTATCACATGAAGTCAAAATGGACAAAAATTCAAAGTTACGACAGTGTATACTATGACATAAAAGTGCAATTTATTCAATTATCTCATGAATTCAAAATTCACAAAAATTCTAAATTACGACAGTGTATACTATGACATAAAAGTGCAAATTATTCAATTATCACATGAAGTCAAAATGGACAAAAATTCAAAGTTACGACAGTGTATACTATGACATAAAAGTGCAATTTATTCAATTATCTCATGAATTCAAAATTCACAAAAATTCTAAATTACGACAGTGTATACTATGACATAAAAGTGCAAATTATTCAATTATCACATGAAGTCAAAATGGACAAAAATTCAAAGTTACGACAGTGTATACTATGACATAAAAGTGCAATTTATTCAATTATCTCATGAATTCAAAATGGACAAAAATTCTAAATTATGACAGTGTATACTATGACAAAAAAGTGCAAATTATTCAATTATCACATGAAGTCAAAATGGACAAAAATTCTAAATTACGACAGTGTATACTATGACATAAAAGTGCAAATTATTCAATTATCACATGAAGTCAAAATGGACAAAAATTCAAAGTTACGACAGTGTATACTATGACATAAAAGTGCAATTTATTCAATTATCTCATGAATTTAAAAATGGACAAAAATTCTAAATTATGACAGTGTATACTATGACAAAAAGTGCAAATTATTAAATTATCACATGAAGTCAAAATGGACAAAAATTCAAAGTTACGACAGTGTATACTATGACATAAAAGTGCAATTTATTCAATTATCTCATGAAGTCAAAATGGACAAAAATTCAAAATTACGACTGTATACTATGACATAAAGGTGCAAATTATTCAACTATCACATGAAGTCAAAATGGACAAAAATTCAAAATTACGACAGTGTATACTATTAGATAAAAGTGCAATTTATTCAATTATCTCATGAAGTCAAAATGGACAAAAATTCAAAATTACGACAGCGTATACTATGACATAAAAGTGCAAATTATTCAATTATCACATGAAGTCAAAATGGACAAAAATTCAAAATTACAACAGTGTATACTATTACATAAAAGTGCAATTTATTCAATTATCTCATGAAGTCAAAATGGACAAAAATTCAAAATTACGACAGCGTATACAATGACATAAAGGTGCAAATTATTCAATCATCACATGAAGTCAAAATGGACAAAAATTCTAAATTACGACAGTGTATACTATGACATAAAAGTGCAAATTATTCAATTATCACATGAAGTCAAAATGGACAAAAATTCAAAATTACGACAGTGTATACTATGACATAAAAGTGCAAATTATTCAATCATCACATGAAGTCAAAATGGACAAAAATTCTGTATTACGACAGTGTATACTATGACATAAAAGTGCAAATTATTCAATTATCACATGAAATCAAAATTGACAAAAATTCAAAATTAAGACAGTGTATACTATTACATAAAGGTGCAAATGATTCAATTATCACATGAAGTCAAAATGGACAAAAATTCTAAATTACGACAGTGTATACTATGACATAAAGGTGCAAATTATTCAATTATCACATGAAGTCAAAATGGACAAAAATTCTAAATTACGACAGTGTATACTATGACATAAAGGTGCAAATTATTCAATTATCACATGAAGTCAAAATGGACAAAATTTCAAAGTTACGACAGTGTATACTATGACATAAAAGTGCAATTTATTCAATTATCTCATGAATTCAAAATGGACAAAAATTCTAAATTATGACAGTGTATACTATGACAAAAAAGTGCAAATTATTCAATTATCACATGAAGTCAAAATGGACAAAAATTCTAAATTACGACAGTGTATACAATGACATAAAAGTGCAAATTATTCAATCATCACATGAAGTCAAAATGGACAAAAATTCTAAATTATGACAGTGTAGACTATGACATAAAAGTGCAAATTATTCAATCATCACATGAAGTCAAAATGGACAAAAATTCTATATTATGACAGTGTATACTATGACATAAAAGTGCAAATTATTCAATTATCACATGAAGTCAAAATGGACAAAAATTCAAAATTACGACAGTGTATACTATGACATAAAAGTGCAAATTATTCAATCATCACATGAAGTCAAAATGGACAAAAATTCAAAATTACGACAGTGTATACTATGACAAAAAAGTGCAAATTATTCAATTATCACATGAAGTCAAAATGGACAAAAATTCTAAATTACAACAGTGTATACTATGACATAAAAATGCAAATTATTCAATTATCACATGAAGTCAAAATGGACAAAAATTCTATATTATGACAGTGTATACTATGACATAAAAGTGCAAATTATTCAATTATCACATGAAGTCAAAATGGACAAAAATTCAAAATTACGACAGCGTATACAATGACATAAAGGTGCAAATTATTCAATCATCACATGAAGTCAAAATGGACAAAAATTCAAAATTACGACAGTGTATACTATGACATAAAAGTGCAAATTATTCAATTATCACATGAAATCCAAATTGACAAAAATTCAAAATTAAGACAGTGTATACTATTACATAAAGGTGCAAATGATTCAATTATCACATGAAGTCAAAATGGACAAAAATTCTAAATTACGACAGTGTATACTATGACATAAAGGTGCAAATTATTCAATTATCACATGAAGTCAAAATGGACAAAAATTCTAAATTACGACAGTGTATACTATGACATAATTGAATAATTTGCACCTTTATCACATGAAGTCAAAATGGACAAAAATTCAAAGTTACGACAGTGTATACTATGACATAAAAGTGCAATTTATTCAATTATCTCATGAAGTCAAAATGGACAAAAATTCAAAATTATGACAGTGTATACTATGACAAAAAAGTGCAAATTATTCAATTATCACATGAAGTCAAAATGGACAAAAATTCTAAATTACGACAGTGTATACTATTACATAAAAGTGTAATTTATTCAATTATCACATGACGTCAAAATGGACAAAAATTCAAAGTTACGACAGTGTATACTATGACATAAAAGTGCAATTTATTCAATTATCTCATGAATTCAAAATGGACAAAAATTCTAAATTATGACAGTGTATACTATGACAAAAAGTGCAAATTATTCAATTATCACATGAAGTCAAAATGGACAAAAATTCAAAGTTACGACAGTGTATACTATGACATAAAAGTGCAATTTATTCAATTATCTCATGAAGTCAAAATGGACAAAAATTCAAAATTACGACTGTATACTATGACATAAAGGTGCAAATTATTCAACTATCACATGAAGTCAAAATGGACAAAAATTCAAAATTACGACAGTGTATACTATTAGATAAAAGTGCAATTTATTAAATTATCTCATGAAGTCAAAATGGACAAAAATTCAAAATTACGACAGCGTATACTATGACATAAAAGTGCAAATTATTCAATTATCACATGAAGTCAAAATGGACAAAAATTCAAAATTACAACAGTGTATACTATTACATAAAAGTGCAATTTATTCAATTATCTCATGAAGTCAAAATGGACAAAAATTCAAAATTACGACAGCGTATACAATGACATAAAGGTGCAAATTATTCAATCATCACATGAAGTCAAAATGGACAAAAATTCTAAATTACGACAGTGTATACTATGACATAAAAGTGCAAATTATTCAATCATCACATGAAGTCAAAATTGACAAAAATTCTATATTACGACAGTGTATACTATGACATAAAAGTGCAAATTATTCGATTATCACATGAAGTCAAAATGGACAAAAAAATCTAAATTATGACAGTGTATACTATGACAAAAGTGCAAATTATTCAATTATCACATGAAGTCAAAATGGACAAAAATTCTAAATTACGACAGTGTATACTATGACATAAAAGTGCAAATTATTCAATTATCACATGAAGTCAAAATGGACAAAAATTCTAAATTACGACAGTGTATACTATGACATAAAAGTGCAAATTATTCAATTATCACATGAAGTCAAAATGGACAAAAATTCAAAGTTACGACAGTGTATACTATGACATAAAAGTGCAATTTATTCAATTATCTCATGAATTCAAAATTCACAAAAATTCTAAATTACGACAGTGTATACTATGACATAAAAGTGCAAATTATTCAATTATCACATGAAGTCAAAATGGACAAAAATTCAAAGTTACGACAGTGTATACTATGACATAAAAGTGCAATTTATTCAATTATCTCATGAATTCAAAATGGACAAAAATTCTAAATTATGACAGTGTATACTATGACAAAAAAGTGCAAATTATTCAATTATCACATGAAGTCAAAATGGACAAAAATTCAAAATTACGACAGCGTATACTATGACATAAAAGTGCAAATTATTCAATTATCACATGAAGTCAAAATGGACAAAAATTCAAAATTACAACAGCGTATACAATGACATAAAGGTGCAAATTATTCAATCATCACATGAAGTCAAAATGGACAAAAATTCTAAATTACGACAGTGTATACTATGACATAAAAGTGCAAATTATTCAATTATCACATGAAGTCAAAATGGACAAAAATTCAAAATTACGACAGTGTATACTATGACATAAAAGTGCAAATTATTCAATCATCACATGAAGTCAAAATGGACAAAAATTCTGTATTACGACAGTGTATACTATGACATAAAAGTGCAAATTATTCAATTATCACATGAAATCAAAATTGACAAAAATTCAAAATTAAGACAGTGTATACTATTACATAAAGGTGCAAATGATTCAATTATCACATGAAGTCAAAATGGACAAAAATTCTAAATTACGACAGTGTATACTATGACATAAAGGTGCAAATTATTCAATTATCACATGAAGTCAAAATGGACAAAAATTCTAAATTACGACAGTGTATACTATGACATAAAGGTGCAAATTATTCAATTATCACATGAAGTCAAAATGGACAAAATTTCAAAGTTACGACAGTGTATACTATGACATAAAAGTGCAATTTATTCAATTATCTCATGAATTCAAAATGGACAAAAATTCTAAATTATGACAGTGTATACTATGACAAAAAAGTGCAAATTATTCAATTATCACATGAAGTCAAAATGGACAAAAATTCTAAATTACGACAGTGTATACAATGACATAAAAGTGCAAATTATTCAATCATCACATGAAGTCAAAATGGACAAAAATTCTAAATTATGACAGTGTAGACTATGACATAAAAGTGCAAATTATTCAATCATCACATGAAGTCAAAATGGACAAAAATTCTATATTATGACAGTGTATACTATGACATAAAAGTGCAAATTATTCAATTATCACATGAAGTCAAAATGGACAAAAATTCAAAATTACGACAGTGTATACTATGACATAAAAGTGCAAATTATTCAATCATCACATGAAGTCAAAATGGACAAAAATTCAAAATTACGACAGTGTATACTATGACAAAAAAGTGCAAATTATTCAATTATCACATGAAGTCAAAATGGACAAAAATTCTAAATTACAACAGTGTATACTATGACATAAAAATGCAAATTATTCAATTATCACATGAAGTCAAAATGGACAAAAATTCTATATTATGACAGTGTATACTATGACATAAAAGTGCAAATTATTCAATTATCACATGAAGTCAAAATGGACAAAAATTCAAAATTACGACAGTGTATACTATGACATAAAAGTGCAAATTATTCAATCATCACATGAAGTCAAAATGGACAAAAATTCAAAATTACGACAGTGTATACTATGACATAAAAGTGCAAATTATTCAATTATCACATGAAATCCAAATTGACAAAAATTCAAAATTAAGACAGTGTATACTATTACATAAAGGTGCAAATGATTCAATTATCACATGAAGTCAAAATGGACAAAAATTCTAAATTACGACAGTGTATACTATGACATAAAGGTGCAAATTATTCAATTATCACATGAAGTCAAAATGGACAAAAATTCTAAATTACGACAGTGTATACTATGACATAATTGAATAATTTGCACCTTTATCACATGAAGTCAAAATGGACAAAAATTCAAAGTTACGACAGTGTATACTATGACATAAAAGTGCAATTTATTCAATTATCTCATGAAGTCAAAATGGACAAAAATTCAAAATTATGACAGTGTATACTATGACAAAAAAGTGCAAATTATTCAATTATCACATGAAGTCAAAATGGACAAAAATTCTAAATTACGACAGTGTATACTATTACATAAAAGTGTAATTTATTCAATTATCACATGACGTCAAAATGGACAAAAATTCAAAGTTACGACAGTGTATACTATGACATAAAAGTGCAATTTATTCAATTATCTCATGAATTCAAAATGGACAAAAATTCTAAATTATGACAGTGTATACTATGACAAAAAGTGCAAATTATTCAATTATCACATGAAGTCAAAATGGACAAAAATTCAAAGTTACGACAGTGTATACTATGACATAAAAGTGCAATTTATTCAATTATCTCATGAAGTCAAAATGGACAAAAATTCAAAATTACGACTGTATACTATGACATAAAGGTGCAAATTATTCAACTATCACATGAAGTCAAAATGGACAAAAATTCAAAATTACGACAGTGTATACTATTAGATAAAAGTGCAATTTATTCAATTATCTCATGAAGTCAAAATGGACAAAAATTCAAAATTACGACAGCGTATACTATGACATAAAAGTGCAAATTATTCAATTATCACATGAAGTCAAAATGGACAAAAATTCAAAATTACAACAGTGTATACTATTACATAAAAGTGCAATTTATTCAATTATCTCATGAAGTCAAAATGGACAAAAATTCAAAATTACGACAGCGTATACAATGACATAAAGGTGCAAATTATTCGATCATCACATGAAGTCAAAATGGACAAAAATTCTAAATTACGACAGTGTATACTATGACATAAAAGTGCAAATTATTCAATCATCACATGAAGTCAAAATTGACAAAAATTCTATATTACGACAGTGTATACTATGACATAAAAGTGCAAATTATTCGATTATCACATGAAGTCAAAATGGACAAAAAAATCTAAATTATGACAGTGTATACTATGACATAAAAGTGCAAATTATTCAATTATCACATGAAGTCAAAATGGACAAAAATTCTAAATTACGACAGTGTATACTATGACATAAAAGTGCAAATTATTCAATTATCACATGAAGTCAAAATGGACAAAAATTCTAAATTACGACAGTGTATACTATGACATAAAAGTGCAAATTATTCAATTATCACATGAAGTCAAAATGGACAAAAATTCAAAGTTACGACAGTGTATACTATGACATAAAAGTGCAATTTATTCAATTATCTCATGAATTCAAAATTCACAAAAATTCTAAATTACGACAGTGTATACTATGACATAAAAGTGCAAATTATTCAATTATCACATGAAGTCAAAATGGACAAAAATTCAAAGTTACGACAGTGTATACTATGACATAAAAGTGCAATTTATTCAATTATCTCATGAATTCAAAATGGACAAAAATTCTAAATTATGACAGTGTATACTATGACAAAAAAGTGCAAATTATTCAATTATCACATGAAGTCAAAATGGACAAAAATTCTAAATTACGACAGTGTATACTATGACATAAAAGTGCAAATTATTCAATTATCACATGAAGTCAAAATGGACAAAAATTCAAAGTTACGACAGTGTATACTATGACATAAAAGTGCAAATTATTCAATTATCACATGAAGTCAAAATGGACAAAAATTCTAAATTACGACAGTGTATACTATGACATAAAGGTGCAAATTATTCAATTATCACATGAAGTCAAAATGGACAAAAATTCTAAATTACGACAGTGTATACTATGACATAAAAGTGCAAATTATTCAATTATCACATGAAGTCAAAATGGACAAAAATTCAAAGTTACGACAGTGTATACTATGACATAAAAGTGCAATTTATTCAATTATCTCATGAATTCAAAATTCACAAAAATTCTAAATTACGACAGTGTATACTATGACATAAAAGTGCAAATTATTCAATTATCACATGAAGTCAAAATGGACAAAAATTCAAAGTTACGACAGTGTATACTATGACATAAAAGTGCAATTTATTCAATTATCTCATGAATTCAAAATTCACAAAAATTCTAAATTACGACAGTGTATACTATGACATAAAAGTGCAAATTATTCAATTATCACATGAAGTCAAAATGGACAAAAATTCAAAGTTACGACAGTGTATACTATGACATAAAAGTGCAATTTATTCAATTATCTCATGAATTCAAAATGGACAAAAATTCTAAATTATGACAGTGTATACTATGACAAAAAAGTGCAAATTATTCAATTATCACATGAAGTCAAAATGGACAAAAATTCTAAATTACGACAGTGTATACTATGACATAAAAGTGCAAATTATTCAATTATCACATGAAGTCAAAATGGACAAAAATTCAAAGTTACGACAGTGTATACTATGACATAAAAGTGCAAATTATTCAATTATCACATGAAGTCAAAATGGACAAAAATTCTAAATTACGACAGTGTATACTATGACATAAAGGTGCAAATTATTCAACTATCACATGAAGTCAAAATGGACAAAAATTCAAAATTACGACAGTGTATACTATTAGATAAAAGTGCAAATTATTCAATTATCTCATGAAGTCAAAATGGACAATAAAATCTAAATTATGACAGTGTATACTCTGACATAAAAGTGCAAATTATTCAATTATCACATGAAGTCAAAATGGACAAAAATTCTAAATTACGACAGTGTATACTATGACATAAAAGTGCAAATTATTCAATCATCACATGAAGTCAAAATGGACAAAAATTCTAAATTACGACAGTGTATACTATGACATAAAAGTGCAAATTATTCAATTATCACATGAAGTCAAAATGGACAAAAATTCAAAGTTACGACAGTGTATACTATGACATAAAAGTGCAATTTATTCAATTATCTCATGAAGTCAAAATTCACAAAAATTCTAAATTACGACAGTGTATACTATGACATAAAAGTGCAAATTATTCAATTATCACATGAAGTCAAAATGGACAAAAATTCAAAGTTACGACAGTGTATACTATGACATAAAAGTGCAATTTATTCAATTATCTCATGAAGTCAAAATTCACAAAAATTCTAAATTACGACAGTGTATACTATGACATAAAAGTGCAAATTATTCAATTATCACATGAAGTCAAAATGGACAAAAATTCTATATTATGACAGTGTATACTATGACATAAAAGTGCAAATTATTCAATTATCACATGAAGTCAAAATGGACAAAAATTCAAAATTACGACAGTGTATACTATGACATAAAAGTGCAAATTATTCAATCATCACATGAAGTCAAAATGGACAAAAATTCAAAATTACGACAGTGTATACTATGACAAAAAAGTGCAAATTATTCAATTATCTCATGAAGTCAAAATGGACAAAAATTCTAAATTACAACAGTGTATACTATGACATAAAAGTGCAAATTATTCAATTATCACATGAAGTCAAAATGGACAAAAATTCTATATTATGACAGTGTATACTATGACATAAAAGTGCAAATTATTCAATTATCACATGAAGTCAAAATGGACAAAAATTCAAAATTACGACAGTGTATACTATGACATAAAAGTGCAAATTATTCAATCATCACATGAAGTCAAAATGGACAAAAATTCTGTATTACGACAGTGTATACTATGACATAAAAGTGCAAATTATTCAATTATCACATGAAATCAAAATTGACAAAAATTCAAAATTAAGACAGTGTATACTATTACATAAAAGTGCAAATTATTCAATCATCACATGAAGTCAAAATGGACAAAAATTCAAAATTACGACAGTGTATACTATGACAAAAAAGTGCAAATTATTCAATTATCACATGAAGTCAAAATGGACAAAAATTCTAAATTACAACAGTGTATACTATGACATAAAAGTGCAAATTATTCAATTATCACATGAAGTCAAAATGGACAAAAATTCTATATTATGACAGTGTATACTATGACATAAAAGTGCAAATTATTCAATTATCACATGAAGTCAAAATGGACAAAAATTCAAAATTACGACAGTGTATACTATGACATAAAAGTGCAAATTATTCAATCATCACATGAAGTCAAAATGGACAAAAATTCTGTATTACGACAGTGTATACTATGACATAAAAGTGCAAATTATTCAATTATCACATGAAATCAAAATTGACAAAAATTCAAAATTAAGACAGTGTATACTATTACATAAAGGTGCAAATGATTCAATTATCACATGAAGTCAAAATGGACAAAAATTCTAAATTACGACAGTGTATACTATGACATAAAGGTGCAAATTATTCAATTATCACATGAAGTCAAAATGGACAAAAATTCTAAATTACGACAGTGTATACTATGACATAAAGGTGCAAATTATTCAATTATCACATGAAGTCAAAATGGACAAAAATTCAAAGTTACGACAGTGTATACTATGACATAAAAGTGCAATTTATTCAATTATCTCATGAAGTCAAAATGGACAAAAATTCAAAATTATGACAGTGTATACTATGACAAAAAAGTGCAAATTATTCAATTATCACATGAAGTCAAAATGGACAAAAATTCTAAATTACGACAGTGTATACTATTACATAAAAGTGTAATTTATTCAATTATCACATGACGTCAAAATGGACAAAAATTCAAAGTTACGACAGTGTATACTATGACATAAAAGTGCAATTTATTCAATTATCTCATGAATTCAAAATGGACAAAAATTCTAAATTATGACAGTGTATACTATGACAAAAAGTGCAAATTATTCAATTATCACATGAAGTCAAAATGGACAAAAATTCAAAGTTACGACAGTGTATACTATGACATAAAAGTGCAATTTATTCAATTATCTCATGAAGTCAAAATGGACAAAAATTCAAAATTACGACTGTATACTATGACATAAAGGTGCAAATTATTCAACTATCACATAAAGTCAAAATGGACAAAAATTCAAAATTACGACAGTGTATACTATTAGATAAAAGTGCAATTTATTCAATTATCTCATGAAGTCAAAATGGACAAAAATTCAAAATTACGACAGCGTATACTATGACATAAAAGTGCAAATTATTCAATTATCACATGAAGTCAAAATGGACAAAAATTCAAAATTACAACAGTGTATACTATGACATAAAAGTGCAATTTATTCAATTATCACATGAAGTCAAAATGGACAAAAATTCAAAATTACGACAGCGTATACAATGACATAAAGGTGCAAATTATTCAATCATCACATGAAGTCAAAATGGACAAAAATTCTAAATTACGACAGTGTATACTATGACATAAAAGTGCAAATTATTCAATCATCACATGAAGTCAAAATTGACAAAAATTCTATATTACGACAGTGTATACTATGACATAAAAGTGCAAATTATTCGATTATCACATGAAGTCAAAATGGACAAAAAAATCTAAATTATGACAGTGTATACTCTGACATAAAAGTGCAAATTATTCAATTATCACATGAAGTCAAAATGGACAAAAATTCTAAATTACGACAGTGTATACTATGACATAAAAGTGCAAATTATTCAATTATCACATGAAGTCAAAATGGACAAAAATTCTAAATTACGACAGTGTATACTATGACATAAAAGTGCAAATTATTCAATTATCACATGAAGTCAAAATGGACAAAAATTCAAAGTTACGACAGTGTATACTATGACATAAAAGTGCAATTTATTCAATTATCTCATGAATTCAAAATTCACAAAAATTCTAAATTACGACAGTGTATACTATGACATAAAAGTGCAAATTATTCAATTATCACATGAAGTCAAAATGGACAAAAATTCAAAGTTACGACAGTGTATACTATGACATAAAAGTGCAATTTATTCAATTATCTCATGAATTCAAAATGGACAAAAATTCTAAATTATGACAGTGTATACTATGACAAAAAAGTGCAAATTATTCAATTATCACATGAAGTCAAAATGGACAAAAATTCTAAATTACGACAGTGTATACTATGACATAAAAGTGCAAATTATTCAATTATCACATGAAGTCAAAATGGACAAAAATTCAAAGTTACGACAGTGTATACTATGACATAAAAGTGCAAATTATTCAATTATCACATGAAGTCAAAATGGACAAAAATTCTAAATTATGACAGTGTAGACTATGACATAAAAGTGCAAATTATTCAATCATCACATGAAGTCAAAATGGACAAAAATTCTATATTATGACAGTGTATACTATGACATAAAAGTGCAAATTATTCAATTATCACATGAAGTCAAAATCGACAAAAATTCAAAGTTACGACAGTGTATACTATGACATAAAAGTGCAAATTATTCAATCATCACATGAAGTCAAAATGGACAAAAATTCAAAATTACGACAGTGTATACTATTAGATAAAAGTGCAATTTATTCAATTATCTCATGAAGTCAAAATGGACAAAAACTCTAAATTACGACAGTGTATACTATGACAAAAAGGTGCAAATTATTCAATTATCACATGAAGTCAAAATGGACAAAAATTCAAAATTACGACAGTGTATACTATTACATAAAAGTGCAATTTATTCAATTATCTCATGAAGTCAAAATGGACAAAAATTCAAAATTACGACAGTGTATACTATGACATAAAGGTGCAAATTATTCAATCATCACATGAAGTCAAAATGGACAAAAATTCTAAATTACGACAGTGTATACTATTACATAAAAGTGCAATTTATTCAATTATCTCATTAAGTCAAAATTGACAAAAATTCAAAATTACGACAGTGTATACTATGACATAAAGGTGCAAATTATTCAATTATCACATGAAGTCAAAATGGACAAAAATTCAAAGTTACGACAGTGTATACTATGACATAAAAGTGCAATTTATTCAATTATCTCATGAAGTCAAAATGGACAAAAATTCAAAATTATGACAGTGTATACTATGACAAAAAAGTGCAAATTATTCAATTATCACATGAAGTCAAAATGGACAAAAATTCTAAATTACGACAGTGTATACTATTACATAAAAGTGTAATTTATTCAATTATCACATGACGTCAAAATGGACAAAAATTCAAAGTTACGACAGTGTATACTATGACATAAAAGTGCAATTTATTCAATTATCTCATGAATTCAAAATGGACAAAAATTCTAAATTATGACAGTGTATACTATGACAAAAAGTGCAAATTATTCAATTATCACATGAAGTCAAAATGGACAAAAATTCAAAGTTACGACAGTGTATACTATGACATAAAAGTGCAATTTATTCAATTATCTCATGAAGTCAAAATGGACAAAAATTCAAAATTACGACTGTATACTCTGACATAAAGGTGCAAATTATTCAACTATCACATGAAGTCAAAATGGACAAAAATTCAAAATTACGACAGTGTATACTATTAGATAAAAGTGCAATTTATTCAATTATCTCATGAAGTCAAAATGGACAAAAATTCAAAATTACGACAGCGTATACTATGACATAAAAGTGCAAATTATTCAATTATCACATGAAGTCAAAATGGACAAAAATTCAAAATTACAACAGTGTATACTATTACATAAAACTGCAATTTATTCAATTATCTCATGAAGTCAAAATGGACAAAAATTCAAAATTACGACAGTGTATACTATGACATAAAAGTGCAAATTATTCAATTATCACATGAAATCAAAATTGACAAAAATTCAAAATTAAGACAGTGTATACTATTACATAAAGGTGCAATTTATTCAATTATCTCATGAATTCAAAATGGACAAAAATTCTAAATTATGACAGTGTATACTATGACAAAAAAGTGCAAATTATTCAATTATCACATGAAGTCAAAATGGACAAAAATTCAAAATTACAACAGTGTATACTATTACATAAAACTGCAATTTATTCAATTATCTCATGAAGTCAAAATGGACAAAAATTCAAAATTACGACAGTGTATACTATGACATAAAAGTGCAAATTATTCAATCATCACATGAAGTCAAAATGGACAAAAATTCAAAGTTACGACAGTGTATACTTTGACATAAAAGTGCAATTTATTCAATTATCTCATGAATTCAAAATGGACAAAAATTCTAAATTATGACTGTATACTATGACAAAAAAGTGCAAATTATTCAATTATCACATGAAGTCAAAATGGACAAAAATTCAAAATTACGACAGTGTATACTATGACATAAAAGTGCAAATTATTCAATCATCACATGAAGTCAAAATGGACAAAAATTCAAAATTACGACAGTGTATACTATGACAAAAAAGTGCAAATTATTCAATTATCACATGAAGTCAAAATGGACAAAAATTCTAAATTACAACAGTGTATACTATGACATAAAAGTGCAAATTATTCAATTATCACATGAAGTCAAAATGGACAAAAATTCTATATTATGACAGTGTATACTATGACATAAAAGTGCAAATTATTCAATTATCACATGAAGTCAAAATGGACAAAAATTCAAAATTACGACAGTGTATACTATGACATAAAAGTGCAAATTATTCAATCATCACATGAAGTCAAAATGGACAAAAATTCTGTATTACGACAGTGTATACTATGACATAAAAGTGCAAATTATTCAATTATCACATGAAATCAAAATTGACAAAAATTCAAAATTAAGACAGTGCATACTATTACATAAAGGTGCAAATGATTCAATTATCACATGAAGTCAAAATGGACAAAAATTCTAAATTACGACAGTGTATACTATGACATAAAGGTGCAAATTATTCAATTATCACATGAAGTCAAAATGGACAAAAATTCTAAATTACGACAGTGTATACTATGACATAAAGGTGCAAATTATTCAATTATCACATGAAGTCAAAATGGACAAAAATTCAAAGTTACGACAGTGTATACTATGACATAAAAGTGCAATTTATTCAATTATCTCATGAAGTCAAAATGGACAAAAATTCAAAATTATGACAGTGTATACTATGACAAAAAAGTGCAAATTATTCAATTATCACATGAAGTCAAAATGGACAAAAATTCTAAATTACGACAGTGTATACTATTACATAAAAGTGTAATTTATTCAATTATCACATGACGTCAAAATGGACAAAAATTCAAAGTTACGACAGTGTATACTATGACATAAAAGTGCAATTTATTCAATTATCTCATGAATTCAAAATGGACAAAAATTCTAAATTATGACAGTGTATACTATGAC
The DNA here is from genome assembly GCF_024679245.1 of Pseudorasbora parva. Taxonomy (NCBI): domain Eukaryota; kingdom Metazoa; phylum Chordata; class Actinopteri; order Cypriniformes; family Gobionidae; genus Pseudorasbora; species Pseudorasbora parva. Next base: position 31,465,850 of record NC_090196.1, on the reverse strand, counting down.
AAAAAGTGCAAATTATTCAATTATCACATGAAGTCAAAATGGACAAAAATTCAAAGTTACGACAGTGTATACTATGACATAAAAGTGCAATTTATTCAATTATCTCATGAAGTCAAAATGGACAAAAATTCAAAATTACGACTGTATACTATGACATAAAGGTGCAAATTATTCAACTATCACATGAAGTCAAAATGGACAAAAATTCCAAATTACGACAGTGTATACTATTAGATAAAAGTGCAATTTATTCAATTATCTCATGAAGTCAAAATGGACAAAAATTCAAAATTACGACAGCGTATACTATGACATAAAAGTGCAAATTATTCAATTATCACATGAAGTCAAAATGGACAAAAATTCAAAATTACAACAGTGTATACTATTACATAAAAGTGCAATTTATTCAATTATCTCATGAAGTCAAAATGGACAAAAATTCAAAATTACGACAGCGTATACAATGACATAAAGGTGCAAATTATTCAATCATCACATGAAGTCAAAATGGACAAAAATTCTAAATTACGACAGTGTATACTATGACATAAAAGTGCAAATTATTCAATCATCACATGAAGTCAAAATTGACAAAAATTCTATATTACGACAGTGTATACTATGACATAAAAGTGCAAATTATTCGATTATCACATGAAGTCAAAATGGACAAAAAAATCTAAATTATGACAGTGTATACTCTGACATAAAAGTGCAAATTATTCAATCATCACATGAAGTCAAAATGGACAAAAATTCTAAATTATGACAGTGTAGACTATGACATAAAAGTGCAAATTATTCAATCATCACATGAAGTCAAAATGGACAAAAATTCTATATTATGACAGTGTATACTATGACATAAAAGTGCAAATTATTCAATTATCACATGAAGTCAAAATGGACAAAAATTCAAAATTACGACAGTGTATACTATGACATAAAAGTGCAAATTATTCAATCATCACATGAAGTCAAAATGGACAAAAATTCAAAATTACGACAGTGTATACTATGACAAAAAAGTGCAAATTATTCAATTATCACATGAAGTCAAAATGGACAAAAATTCTAAATTACAACAGTGTATACTATGACATAAAAGTGCAAATTATTCAATTATCACATGAAGTCAAAATGGACAAAAATTCTATATTATGACAGTGTATACTATGACATAAAAGTGCAAATTATTCAATTATCACATGAAGTCAAAATGGACAAAAATTCAAAATTACGACAGTGTATGCTATGACATAAAAGTGCAAATTATTCAATCATCACATGAAGTCAAAATGGACAAAAATTCTGTATTACGACAGTGTATACTATGACATAAAAGTGCAAATTATTCAATTATCACATGAAATCAAAATTGACAAAAATTCAAAATTAAGACAGTGTATACTATTACATAAAGGTGCAAATGATTCAATTATCACATGAAGTCAAAATGGACAAAAATTCTAAATTACGACAGTGTATACTATGACATAAAAGTGCAATTTATTCAATTATCTCATGAAGTCAAAATGGACAAAAATTCAAAGTTACGACAGTGTATACTATGACATAAAAGTGCAATTTATTCAATTATCTCATGAATTCAAAATGGACAAAAATTCTAAATTATGACAGTGTATACTATGACAAAAAGTGCAAATTATTCAATTATCACATGAAGTCAAAATGGACAAAAATTCTAAATTACGACAGTGTATACTATGTCATAAAGGTGCAAATTATTCAATTATCACATGAAGTCAAAATGGACAAAAATTCTAAATTACAACAGTGTATACTATTACATAAAAGTGCAATTTATTCAATTATCTCATGAAGTCAAAATGGACAAAAATTCTAAATTACGACAGTGTATACTATGACATAAAGGTGCAAATTATTCAATTATCACATGAAGTCAAAATAGACAAAAATTCTAAATTACGACAGTGTATACTATGACATAAAAGTGAAAATTATTCAACTATCAAATGAAGTCAAAATGGACAAAAATTCTAAATTACAACAGAGTATACTATTACATAAAAGTGCAATTTATTCAATTATCTCATGAAGTCAAAATGGACAAAAATTCTAAATTACAACAGTGTATACTATGACATAAAAGTGCAAATTATTCAATTATCACATGAAGTCAAAATGGACAAAAATTCTATATTATGACAGTGTATACTATGACATAAAAGTGCAAATTATTCGATTATCACATGAAGTCAAAATGGACAAAAAAATCTAAATTACGACAGTGTATACTATGACATAAAAGTGCAAATTATTCAATTATCACATGAAGTCAAAATGGACAAAAATTCAAAGTTACGACAGTGTATACTTTGACATAAAAGTGCAATTTATTCAATTATCTCATGAATTCAAAATGGACAAAAATTCTAAATTATGACAGTGTATACTATGACAAAAAAGTGCAAATTATTCAATTATCACATGAAGTCAAAATGGACAAAAATTCTAAATTACGACAGTGTATACTATGACATAAAGGTGCAAATTATTCAATTATCACGAAGTCAAAATGGACAAAAATTCAAAGTTACGACAGTGTATACTATGACATAAAAGTGCAATTTATTCAATTATCACATGAAGTCAAAATGGATAAAAATTCAAAATTACGACAGTGTATACTATTAGATAAAAGTGCAATTTATTCAATTATCTCATGAAGTCAAAATGGACAAAAATTCAAAGTTACGACAGTGTATACTATGACATAAAAGTGCAATTTATTCAATTATCTCATGAAGTCAAAATGGACAAAAATTCAAAATTACGACTGTATACTATGACATAAAAGTGCAAATTATTCAATTATCACATGAAGTCAAAATGGACAAAAATTCTAAATTACAACAGTGTATACTATTACATAAAAGTGCAATTTATTCAATTATCTCATGAAGTCAAAATGGACAAAAATTCAAAATTACGACAGCGTATACAATGACATAAAGGTGCAAATTATTCAATCATCACATGAAGTCAAAATGGACAAAAATTCTAAATTACGACAGTGTATACTATGACATAAAAGTGCAAATTATTCAATCATCACATGAAGTCAAAATTGACAAAAATTCTATATTACGACAGTGTACACTATGACATAAAAGTGCAAATTATTCGATTATCACATGAAGTCAAAATGGACAAAAAAATCTAAATTATGACAGTGTATACTCTGACATAAAAGTGCAAATTATTCAATTATCACATGAAGTCAAAATGGACAAAAATTCTAAATTACGACAGTGTATACTATGACATAAAAGTGCAAATTATTCAATCATCACATGAAGTCAAAATGGACAAAAATTCAAAATTACGACAGTGTATACTATGACAAAAAAGTGCAAATTATTCAATTATCACATGAAGTCAAAATGGACAAAAATTCTAAATTACAACAGTGTATACTATGACATAAAAGTGCAAATTATTCAATTATCACATGAAGTCAAAATGGACAAAAATTCTATATTATGACAGTGTATACTATGACATAAAAGTGCAAATTATTCAATTATCACATGAAGTCAAAATGGACAAAAATTCAAAATTACGACAGTGTATGCTATGACATAAAAGTGCAAATTATTCAATCATCACATGAAGTCAAAATGGACAAAAATTCTGTATTACGACAGTGTATACTATGACATAAAAGTGCAAATTATTCAATTATCACATGAAATCAAAATTGACAAAAATTCAAAATTAAGACAGTGTATACTATTACATAAAGGTGCAAATGATTCAATTATCACATGAAGTCAAAATGGACAAAAATTCTAAATTACGACAGTGTATACTATGACATAAAAGTGCAATTTATTCAATTATCTCATGAAGTCAAAATGGACAAAAATTCAAAGTTACGACAGTGTATACTATGACATAAAAGTGCAATTTATTCAATTATCTCATGAATTCAAAATGGACAAAAATTCTAAATTATGACAGTGTATACTATGACAAAAAGTGCAAATTATTCAATTATCACATGAAGTCAAAATGGACAAAAATTCTAAATTACGACAGTGTATACTATGTCATAAAGGTGCAAATTATTCAATTATCACGAAGTCAAAATGGACAAAAATTCTAAATTACAACAGTGTATACTATTACATAAAAGTGCAATTTATTCAATTATCTCATGAAGTCAAAATGGACAAAAATTCTAAATTACGACAGTGTATACTATGACATAAAGGTGCAAATTATTCAATTATCACATGAAGTCAAAATAGACAAAAATTCTAAATTACGACAGTGTATACTATGACATAAAAGTGAAAATTATTCAACTATCAAATGAAGTCAAAATGGACAAAAATTCTAAATTACAACAGAGTATACTATTACATAAAAGTGCAATTTATTCAATTATCTCATGAAGTCAAAATGGACAAAAATTCTAAATTACAACAGTGTATACTATGACATAAAAGTGCAAATTATTCAATTATCACATGAAGTCAAAATGGACAAAAATTCTATATTATGACAGTGTATACTATGACATAAAAGTGCAAATTATTCGATTATCACATGAAGTCAAAATGGACAAAAAAATCTAAATTACGACAGTGTATACTATGACATAAAAGTGCAAATTATTCAATTATCACATGAAGTCAAAATGGACAAAAATTCAAAGTTACGACAGTGTATACTTTGACATAAAAGTGCAATTTATTCAATTATCTCATGAATTCAAAATGGACAAAAATTCTAAATTATGACAGTGTATACTATGACAAAAAAGTGCAAATTATTCAATTATCACATGAAGTCAAAATGGACAAAAATTCTAAATTACGACAGTGTATACTATGACATAAAGGTGCAAATTATTCAATTATCACGAAGTCAAAATGGACAAAAATTCAAAGTTACGACAGTGTATACTATGACATAAAAGTGCAATTTATTCAATTATCTCATGAAGTCAAAATGGACAAAAATTCAAAATTACGACTGTATACTATGACATAAAGGTGCAAATTATTCAACTATCACATGAAGTCAAAATGGATAAAAATTCAAAATTACGACAGTGTATACTATTAGATAAAAGTGCAATTTATTCAATTATCTCATGAAGTCAAAATGGACAAAAATTCAAAGTTACGACAGTGTATACTATGACATAAAAGTGCAATTTATTCAATTATCTCATGAAGTCAAAATGGACAAAAATTCAAAATTACGACTGTATACTATGACATAAAAGTGCAAATTATTCAATTATCACATGAAGTCAAAATGGACAAAAATTCTAAATTACAACAGTGTATACTATGACATAAAAGTGCAATTTATTCAATTATCTCATGAAGTCAAAATGGACAAAAATTCAAAATTACGACAGCGTATACAATGACATAAAGTTGCAAATTATTCAATTGTCTCATGAAGTCAAAATGGACAAAAATTCTAAATTACGACAGTGTATGCTATGACATAAAGGTGCAAATTATTCAATTATCACATGAAGTCAAAATGGACAAAAATTCAAAGTTACGACAGTGTATACTATGACATAAAAGTGCAATTTATTCAATTATCTCATGAAGTCAAAATGGACAAAAATTCAAAATTACGACTGTATACTATGACATAAAGGTGCAAATTATTCAACTATCACATGAAGTCAAAATGGACAAAAATTCAAAATTACGACAGTGTATACTATGACATAAAAGTGCAATTTATTCAATTATCTCATGAAGTCAAAATGGACAAAAATTCAAAATTACGACAGTGTATACTATGACATAAAAGTGCAAATTATTTAATTATCACATGAAGTCAAAATGGACAAAAACTCTAAATTACGACAGTGTATACTATGACATAAAAGTGCAAATTATTCAATCATCACATGAAGTCAAAATGGACAAAAATTCTAAATTACAACAGTGTAGACTATGACATAAAAGTGCAAATTATTCAATCATCACATGAAATCAAAATGGACAAAAATTCTAAATTACGACAGTGTATACTATGACATAAAGGTGCAAATTATTCAATCATCACATGAAGTCAAAATAGACAAAAATTCCTAAATTACGACTATGACATAAAAGTGCAAATTATTCAATCATCACATGAAGTCAAAATGGACAAATTCAAAGTTACGACAGTGTATACTATTACATAAAAAAGCAGTTTATTCAATTATCACATGAAGTCAAAATGGACAAAAAATCTAAGTTACGACAGTGTATACTATGACATAAATGTGCAAATTATTCAATTATCACATGAAGTCAAAATGGACAAAAATTCAAAGTTACGACAGTGTATACTATTACATAAAAGTGCAAATTATTCAATTATCACATGAAGTCAAAATGGACAAAAATTCTAAATTACGACAGTGTATACAATGACATAAAAGTGCAAATTATTCAATTATCACATGAAGTCAAAATGGACAAAAATTCAAAATTACGACAGTGTATACTATGACAAAAGTGCAAATTATTCAATTATCACATGAAATCAAAACTGACAAAAATTCAAAATTACGACAGTGTATACTATGACAAAAGTGCAAATTATTCAATTATCACATGAAATCAAAACTGACAAAAATTCAAAATTACGACAGTGTATACTATGACATAAAGGTGCAAATTACTCAATCATCACATGAAGTCAAAATGGACAAAAAATCTATATTATGACAGTGTATACTTTGACATAAAAGTGCAAATTATTCAATTATCACATGAAGTCAAAATGGACAAAAACTCTAAATTACGACAGTGTATACTATGACAAAAAAGTGCAATTTATTCAATTATCTCATGAAGTCAAAATGGACAAAAATTCAAAATTACGACAGTGTATACTATGACATAAAAGTGCAAATTATTCAATTATCACATGAAGTCAAAATGGACAAAAATTCTATATTATGACAGTGTATACTATGACATAAAAGTGCAATTTATTCAATTATCTCATGAATTCAAAATGGACAAAAATTCTAAATTACCACAGTGTATACTATGACATAAAAGTGCAAATTATTCAATTATCACATGAAGTCAAAATGGACAAAAACTCTAAATTACGACAGTGTATACTATGACATAAAAGTGCAAATTATTCAATCATCACATGAAGTCAAAATGGACAAAAATTCTAAATTACAACAGTGTAGACTATGACATAAAAGTGCAAATTATTCAATCATCACATGAAATCAAAATGGACAAAAATTCTAAATTACGACAGTGTATACTATGACATAAAGGTGCAAATTATTCAATCATCACATGAAGTCAAAATAGACAAAAATTCCTAAATTACGACAGTGTATACTATGACATAAAAGTGCAAATTATTCAATCATCACATGAAGTCAAAATGGACAAATTCAAAGTTACGACAGTGTATACTATTACATAAAAAAGCAGTTTATTCAATTATCACATGAAGTCAAAATGGACAAAAAATCTAAGTTACGACAGTGTATACTATGACATAAATGTGCAAATTATTCAATTATCACATGAAGTCAAAATGGACAAAAATTCAAAGTTACGACAGTGTATACTATTACATAAAAGTGCAAATTATTCAATTATCACATGAAGTCAAAATGGACAAAAATTCTAAATTACGACAGTGTATACAATGACATAAAAGTGCAAATTATTCAATTATCACATGAAGTCAAAATGGACAAAAATTCAAAATTACGACAGTGTATACTATGACAAAAGTGCAAATTATTCAATTATCACATGAAATCAAAACTGACAAAAATTCAAAATTACGACAGTGTATACTATGACAAAAGTGCAAATTATTCAATTATCACATGAAATCAAAACTGACAAAAATTCAAAATTACGACAGTGTATACTATGACATAAAGGTGCAAATTACTCAATCATCACATGAAGTCAAAATGGACAAAAAATCTATATTATGACAGTGTATACTTTGACATAAAAGTGCAAATTATTCAATTATCACATGAAGTCAAAATGGACAAAAACTCTAAATTACGACAGTGTATACTATGACAAAAAAGTGCAATTTATTCAATTATCTCATGAAGTCAAAATGGACAAAAATTCAAAATTACGACAGTGTATACTATGACATAAAAGTGCAAATTATTCAATTATCACATGAAGTCAAAATGGACAAAAATTCTATATTATGACAGTGTATACTATGACATAAAAGTGCAAATTATTCAATTATCACATGAAGTCAAAATGGACAAAAATTCTATATTATGACAGTGTATACTATGACATAAAAGTGCAAATTATTCAATTATCTCATGAAGTCAAAATGGACAAAAATTCTAAATTACGACAGTGTATACTATGACATAAAAGTGCAAAATATTCAATTATCACATGAAGTCAAAATGGACAAAAATTCTAAATTACGACAGTGTATACTATTACATAAAAGTGCAATTTATTCAATTATCTCATGAAGTCAAAATGGACAAAAATTCTAAATTATGACAGTGTATACTATGACATAAAAGTGCAAATTATTCAATTATCTCATGAAGTCAAAATGGACAAGAATTCTAAATTACGACAGTGTATACTATGACATAAAAGTGCAAATTATTCAATTATCACATGAAGTCAAAATGGACAAAAATTCTAAATTACAATAGTGCATGGGCGAGGCTAGCCCCATTTTAGGGGTGCTTCAGCACGATTCTTTTCTTAAATGAGCCGCAGCAATGTTTCAAATGAGCTCATAACGCTAGACAAACGCCTTTATTTTCAACGCGATCAGCTTGTACCCAATCCATTTCGAAACTAATGAGCCATGGTCCTCGGATTACAAACAAGCTCCTCGACGCTGCGTTTGCGGGACTTGCGCTGTGGGGGATTTTAAAAAAGTGACGTGAGGGGAAGGGAGGCGGCAGCGCTAAGACAGTGTGTGTGTGTGTGTGTGTGTGTGTGTGTGTGTGTGTGTGTGTGTGTGTGTGTGTGTGTGTGTGTGTGTGTGTGAGAGAGAGAGAGAGCGGGAGCGGACTATGCTATGCTCCCAGCGCTTCGCACACACATTTCACCAGAACGGTACGGTTTTCGGAACCGACACTCAGGAATTTCGCGCGGTTCCAGTATTTTTTAAAAATCAGTATCGGTTCTGCATAAGAACCGGTTCTCGGTTCCCAACCCTAATGATGTGACATCAGACCTGGCTAGTGGTTTTATGCTTAAAAACCAGAAATAATGAAAATATCAAATAAATAAAATTCTTTTGTATAGCGACTAGCATATCAATGTTTTATAAATACAGATATTTATTTATAGTATCTTATTTATTTTGATACAGTTTATTATGTGATACTCAGATATACTTAAAACAAAATGTGAAAATATTAAATAAATATAAAAATCTTTTTTAATTTAATGGATTTCAGTATTAAATTAATTATTAATATATCGACTAGGGCTGTTGATTTAACACATTAATTAGTTATGGTTAATAAATAACAAATTAAAATGATTAACGCATTTAACGCACTTGCCCTGTCCCAGACCTACTAATGTCATCTTACATTTCAAACAGCTGATGGATGAAGAATATTTAATAACAAGTCATTGTATGATGAAGCCTATAGATTCAGTTAGAATTGGCCTAAAATTCAAGATATGGGGGGGGGGAGCCGTTTTTATTCTGAGCGTCTTTAAACTGGGGCACGATTGTTCCTGTGCCAATGAAAATATAAAGACAAAGCAGAACTGTTTGTCTCTGACTACACAGTGGTCGCGTTTGGAACGAATCGAGTGAACCAATGATTCAATGGCCCATAAAGAGAACCATTTACTTCACTCCTAAATGAATCAGCCGTTCGTTCGAAGGAATCGAATGACTCAATGACTCATTTAGACATTCACCGCCACCTACTGTCAGTTTTATTTTCTTATTTAGGTGTATCATTTCATTAAAATAATTTCATATTTCCATATTAATAAAACAGTAAAGGTATAGTTTACCCACCTTTTTGTAACGTCTATTAGATTTTTTTTTTACACAATAATGACATTAAATGATCTTTTGGGAGTAATTTCTCTGCCAAATGTGCGATTAATTATTTGCATTACCGTGTAATTAATTAGAGTAAAAATGATAATCTCTTGACAGCCCTAATATCAACATATCAATGTATTCCAAGTAAAAATATTAAAATGTTTGTTTATTTATAGTATTTTATTATTTATTTTAATACAAATATTTTTTATATTTATTTATTTATGTGATACTTTTAAATAAATATAGATAAATATTGAAAATATTAAAATATTATTTAGTGTTTTTCCCTTTTTTCATAGAGACTTTAGTATTAGATGAATTATTAATATATCGACATGTCAATGTATTATCTTGGGCTTTTTCTCCAACGTACCCCTACGTCAAAAATTGCATGCCCTCATACAAAATCACATTGATGAACAAACTTGAGCATTAAAAAAATCAGTGTGAAGCAATAAAACAGTTCACTTTAATGCACAATGAGGTATTTTCGAGGACAGCAACTCTGCTTTAGAACCACGAATATGATGCCGTATAATACTGTCTAGTTTGTGGGCTTGCCAGATTTAGGCTTTCTCTCTCTCTCTCCTGTTCTCCGTCCTTTCGACTCTGTGGGAGGTGGAGGCTGGGATGTGAGGGAGACGTCCTGTCAGAGAAAGACCTCCGGGAAGACAGCGGGCATGTGACAGGTGGTGTTGTAATCGTACACTCTCACTCCGCAACGGAGCAATTTGGGATGTGACAGAAAGCATGCAAGTGTAAATAATATAATGAAGTGTTTTATTAAAGTGAGCCGTTAACGTTGGCATGCACACAAACGCACATACACAAGTGCTGCTACTGTCTGTGCAATCCCTCCAGTGTTCATTTGAAGGAACAAGAGATGGTAACCAACAAAAAAAAAAGCAGAATAAAGGTGAAAAAAAAAACACCCACGGCTGCATCCGAAAATAAACATCCGTCACAGAGTCTTTGAATGTGGGTCTCAGTGGATAAAGCATCTGAGCTTTGAAGCTCGGGTTCTTCTGGGGACATCGAGTGGTGCGTGTCGCAGGTCTTCTCTCAATAATAAATCTGTTTTGTGTTTCAGTGCCAAGCGCCCCTCCGCAGAACCTTACACTGGAGGTCCTGAACTCGACGGTAAGACCCTCCTTTATTACTAAAGCGTTCTGGTACTTAATATTTTAGTGCTGTTGTGAATAAAGATCTGGACTGATTACATCAACGAACATACCATCACTATTGTGATCTTGATGAAGACACCTTAGGTCAGAAAAATGAACATGTTCCCATACTAAAAATGCACAATTAAATGTTAAAAGATCACAATCTCGATTCAAAGACCTACGCGACCTATTTCCAAATGACAATGATGACAGCTCTGTCTATTAAACTTTGAAAAGTATGATCAGCAAATCACCTTTTGAATAGAGTTCAATAAAATTTTTACACCAGTAGGTGGAGACTAGAGACTGTTAAAAATGTGTCATTAAATCATTCACTCGAGAGATTTGTTCAAAAACGCTGATTCATCCAGTAATGAAACAAGCGAAGTCTTTGAGTATCATTCATTCAAACCAGTTTAAGAAAGAAATTAATCCAGAATCGTGCAGCTCAAAGCCTTACAGTAGTTTTCATACTATAATACTATAATTCATACTTTTTTTTGTGACCGTTGTGAATATTAGTTACAGTATTAATGCAAGTTATTATGTAGTTGGCACAGTTTTTAATGCAGTATTATAAGTAGTGATAGTTTGATAAATTGGTCAATATTTAGCCTATATATATATATATATATATATATATATATATATATATATATATATATATATATATATATATATATATTATAGGCAGCATGAATCCTAAAATTGTGAATAAATACTTTACATATATATATTTTTTTAATTATTATTTAGTTTTTTATGATTTAGTTTTTGTCTTAAAGTATTTAGAATATGGGCAAAACCAATTTTTCCTTATGCAAAATAGAGTAAAGGTGAAATGATTCTTTGTCATAAAAATTAGGACATAACACAAACCAAAAATCTTACTGACATGAGGTTTTTCTTATGCAATATATAAATCATCTTAATTATTTAAATTTGGGGGTGAAATGTGACCTGTACACGGTTCTTGACGGTTCTTGAATCGTGACATTTTGGCAGAAACTGTAGTTGCATTTCTGTAAGTGCTTGTACCAAGTTACTTTTAGTTCATTAAAATGAATAATTATTCATTAGTCGCTCCCCAAAATAGAAGTTAATGATTCATTATCAGAACCGGACAGTTTTTAAACTTTCACGTGCACGTTTCCCACCGTCAGGACTGGATCATCTCCTGTTTCAGAAAGCATACTTGGGTTTTTTCTTCATTCATTATTGCGTAGCCTGAAGGCTGTGCTTCTCTCAGCTGTCTTTGTGAAATTAACTCATGACACATGACAGCATTAGCTCTGACAGCGCTCTGGCTGACACACTCTTTTCAGGTGCACCTGAAGAACTTCAGATCTCCAGACGTTTATATAATGCTCTCCCAGCAGCCTTCCTGCTCAATTAAAATGCACTAACTCTACTCATGTTGGAATGGCTTTGCTCTGTCTGAAAGCTCACCATGTGTCCTGTTCTGTGCCCCAGAGCATCATGGTCCGATGGCAGCCGCCTCCCCCTGGTACCCTGAACGGAGAGCTGACGGGGTATAAGTTACGCTACCGGAAAGGACTGAGGAGGGCGGACGCAATAGAGATCTCAACCTCGCAGCTCTTTCAGCTCATTGATGGTATGACAAACCTGATCCCTACTGACATTAAAGTATTATTTGTATTCTATTACAGTATTAGCTTTTTAAAAAAATATATATTTTCAGGTTTTATTTTAGTTTAAGTTTTAGCCATTTTTATTATGTGTCAGTTTTTGTGTGCGTGTATGTATATGTGTGTGTGTGTGTATATATATATATATATATATGTGTGTGTGTGTGTGTGTGTGTGTGTGCTTTGTTGACGAGTATTTATCTAATATATAATGCGTTATTGCATTATTTTTCTAATAATTCAACGGCCTGGAGTTAATTATTCCGCTTATACTATGGTTAGCACACCTCAAGACATCGATCCGATGATATATTTAAAGGTATTCGTCCGGTTTTTGTTCTTAAATCGTGAAATTGTGAGTAGGACTATTTCTTCCGCGTCTCATCCAACGGTTCTTTTGCTTGTTCCGAAATGTCATTTTAAAGCTGGTAATGGAGGCTTGAGCTGTTCATAGCATTCTACTGCAGTTATTAATGAAGTTATTAGAAAGCAGAGAGAGAGAGAGAGAGAGAGAGAGAGAGAGAGAGAGAGAGCTTGTGTGAGTTAGGCTACCTCTGTGCGTTTCTAAACAGCACTGTTATTACCTCGCTAATGAAAAAATGTCATGTGTAGCCTTTAAGTTTTTTTTTTTTTTTTGTCCTGTCATTCCCGTTATTACAGTTATATGCGAAGTGATATGGAACTGTAAAGCGTTTAAGAGAGCTGTCTGGAACTACACTCGCTGCGCGTTTCCCAGAAAATGATTGCACACCACAGAACGTTCATCAGCCAATCAGATTCAAGCATTCAAAGGCCCCGTAGTATAAATATATATATTTTATTTAGCTTCATTTAGTACTTGTTGTGCTTTTGTAATTTGTTTTAGTTTTGTATGTATATTTCTGTTTAGATTTAAATTTTACTAATTTTGGTACTTAAAACTTATTTCAGTTATTTGCCAATGTTATTTATTTATTTATTTTCATCTAATATATATATATATATATATATATATATATATATATATATATATATATATATATATATATTCATCTAATACATGTTTTCTATACTTTGTTGCAAAGGCAAAATTTCTCATTTTTATTTTAAGTTTATGAAAATGATTTATCTTTTTATTATATAATATAATATTTCTATAAATATTTTTTTCAGCCTAGTTAAGTATTATTTCTGCTTTTGTCATTTTTATGAGTTCAGTTTTAGTTTGACTAATTTTACTATTTATTTTTATTTCAATTTGTTTCCAAGGCAATAAACATTTTTTTTATTTTATATAATAATAATTTATTACATGTATATAGTGCTTTTTAGTTAACAATAATTATATAATTAATTAATGGAGTTTAAATGCAAAACCGGTGAAGAAAGTTCTTACAGTAAGGGATCTAAACATATCAAGCTTATTTTTTGACTTAAACCAGTAAGGAATTACTTAGAAAAGTGCAAAAACCCTTAACTTTGTCCTTTAGTGAATCTAGTTCAGCAATATTTATACGTTTAAAATGATGATGCACATGTTTAGTTGCAGAACAACTGCTGATGTAACGCATGTTTTGTGTATTTAACTGGCCAAATCCTGCTGTTTCTGCTGTTTAAGGTCTGGAGAAGGGAAAGGTCTACACGGTGAGAGTGTCGGCCACCACCGTTAACGGAACCGGCCCAACCACAGAGTGGATCGCCGCGGAAACCTTCGAGAACGACCTAGACGGTAAGTCCAGCCCTGTGATTTCAGCAATGCAGAAAACGCGGAATCCAGTCATAAAAACGGAATTAATCTAGCCTGACGTGGCCATAGTCAACTCTAGTCAGAATATGAGTCTGATGCTCCATTGGGCTGTGATTATGGGGCGTGTTTCAACCCAACCAGGAAAGACCTCGATTGGACAGACCGACAACCAATCAGAGCAATGGAGTTAGTTGTCAAATGTCAACAGAACTCAACTGCACTGTGTTGCCAAGTCTACGCCTGACAAGCCAGACCCACATCAAGGTGTTTGGTCTGGAAACTCACCATTGACAGCTCAATCTGAGGGGCGGATAAACGGTTGTCTTTCAAACTCCCTCTGCACGCGATAGGATAGCGCTACACCAACCAGAGCAACGAAGGTGAAGCAGAGCTTGTTGAGCTAAACTCTGAACACATCTTCCGTTTTTAAGAATGACTTCAGTGCCGTTCTTTGTTCTTTTCTCAGAGAAAAGCTTAACTCCAATTCTTCCAGAGTCGCGGTCAAAGCTGATTTGAAAAACCGCCGTTCGCCAGTTTCTGTGTTTACTGGAAGCACGCAAACGCAACTCGGCCCGTCGTCGTTATGTTAAGCCCCGCCCACCGACTCTATACACGATGTGATTGGCCCGGCAAGAGTTAGGCGAATACAGCTCAGAAGGGTATTGAGAGTTGCTAGACGACACTCACGGGCAGATTAAATTTGCTGCCACTAGTGTGCGTCTAGATTTCTAGGCTAGCCAAGTCTGCGTTTTTCCTGCCGGTTGTTTTCCATGTCCGCGGGTTGAAGAGACCTCAATTATGTGATATATAGACCCAGGAATGTGAATTTTAGCAGGCAACCTTGCCAAAATAACACGCATTTTACCCCACAAACGCCATTCAGACAGAAAAAAAAAAAAAAAAAAGAATTTCGAAGGTGAAAATTAATATTCGAGATAAATAAAAAAAAAAAATATATATATATATATATATATATATATATATATATATATATATA
Source organism: Pseudorasbora parva (assembly GCF_024679245.1). NCBI lineage: Eukaryota > Metazoa > Chordata > Actinopteri > Cypriniformes > Gobionidae > Pseudorasbora > Pseudorasbora parva. The sequence goes on along the minus strand of NC_090196.1, from coordinate 31,450,217 downwards.
TATTATAAATTGATGTTATATTGTATAGGTTTCATGATTTCAAATAATTATAAATGCTTTTTATTAACTAAAATTTAATTTAACCATTAAAATGTCTGCCCATTAACCAATAAAACCGATTTCATAGGCCTCTCGGGCAGTGGTTCTCAACCTTTTTTCAGTGATGTACCCCCTGTAAAATATATTTGTGAAATACCCCCTAACCAGCACAAAGCATTTTTGGTTGGAGAAAAAATAGACTTGCAACAGAGCACTGTGCCATCAGAGTCTGATTTATTCAACAGATAAACACATACAAAATTCTAACATTTGGAGGGAAATCAAACAATTTTGAACATTTTAAAGGTGCTGCTTTAACCACGACCCCATCATTGATCCAAGTGATTGATGACAGTTTGGGTCAAACCATCCTGGTATGAGGGAGACTCTGGTTTTTAGGATAATGAAATTGAATAGCCTACTGTATATAATATACATTTAATGAACTTATACTTATATTTTCCTGAAATATTTATTAAATAGTAATTTTTTAAGGATTTTTGCCTGGACGCTACTTTTTAAATACATGTATTTAAAATCTTGCGTACCCTGGGGTTATCTGAGAAAAGGGAACCAGCAGAACCACAGCTCTAGGGTAAGGAAGCTCAAAAACAAACCCAACCATTTCCATCCTTCACTTTCTTCCCGTTGGTGTCCGGGATGTGAAGGCGTTGTGTCTCGCTGATCAAACGGCAGAGTTCATCAATACTGAAGGAGGCGCTGCGTAATTCACTGGAGGAGTCTGTTAAACTCTCTGACAGCGCGGAGGGGAATCCTGGGAAAATGGCATTTGCTTAATGCACTTTTATTGTTAAATGAAAAGCATTTGAATTATTTGGATTAATATGTGGGTTTAAAGACTTCATCTCTCAGAATGCCATAAGAAGCGCAGCACAACAGGAAACTTTACACTAGCGCATCGCTGCCGAGTGTGTTACAGTAAATTCAGTTGATCTCCGGCTTGGGAAAGCGCTGATGTGATTACTCGTGACATTGGGCTCGGATAACCGTGTCTGAGCTGTTAGGTTACTGCCGTAGCTGTTGTGTTAGATCTGCCTTTCAGTCGGGAAAAGAACAGCAAGCGCGGGAGATCCTCCTCCTCCTCGTTTAACCCCAAAAGTGTTCATTTTAATTTTAGGACCATTAGGGCCCCTTTTATTACATTTTCATAATAATTAAACTCATATTTCCCAAAAATCTGTCCTCCTGTAATAATAAAAAAGATAATAATAATAACAATAATAATAATAATAATAATAATAAATTCTATTTATAATGCACTTTATATTAAACAAAATCTCAAAGTGCTACAGAATTAAAAACAATCAACAACAATAAATAAATAAGTAAATTAATAAAATAAATAAAACTGAAAAATAAAATAAAATAAAGAAGTCAATTAAAAGCTCTGCTAAAAAGGTGGGTTTTAAGACCATGCTTAAAAGCATCTATAGTCTGTGGAGTCCGCAGGTGGTCAGGGAGAGCGTTCCACAGACTGGGGGCTGCAGAGCAGAAGGCCCGATCCCCCATAGTACGGAGATTGGCTGTGGGAGTTTTAAGGCGAAACAGAGCGGAGGTTACGAGTGGCTGTTTGTGTGGTGAGGAGTTCCTTGAGATAGGAGGGAGCATCACCATGGATGCACTGGTGGGTAAGGAGAGAGATCTTGTACTCGATCCTGAACGACACAGGAAGCCAGTGGAGTGATTTTAGAATGGGGGTGATATGGTCGTATTTGCGCACCCTCATGAGGATCCTAGCAGCGCTGTTCTGAATACACTGCAGCCTCTGGAGATTTTTGCTAGGGATGCCAATAAGGAGCGCATTGCAGTAGTCCAGCCTGGAGGAGATAAAGGCATGGACAAGCTTCTCCGCATCAGCCAGTGATAGAATGGGACGAAGTTTGGCAATGTTTCTGAGGTGGAAGAAGGAGGTCTTACACAGGTGTTTGATGTGCGCTTCAAAAGTAAGCTGCGATTCCATTCTGACCCCCAGATTGGTGACTGAAGTGGAAAGTGGAATGACCCGATCAGAGAAAGCAATGCTGGTGATAACAGACTTCTGGACCTGAAGGGGAGTGCCGACTAGGATAGCTTCAGTCTTGGAGCTGTTTAGCTGCAGAAAGTTTTGCTTCATCCACGCCTTTATCTCATCCAGGCAAGTGATCAAAGTGGATGGTGTGAGGTCAGCAGAGGGAGATGAACTTGTCCTAAAGTAAAGTTGAGTGTCATCAGCATAGCAGTGAAAAGAAATCCCATGCCGGTTGATGAGACGGCCAAGGGGGAGCATGTAGAGTATGAACAGGGTGGGTCCGAGCACAGAGCCTTGAGGGACACCACAGGTGACGTTGTGTGACAGGGATGTAGCTTCTCCTAACACAACATATTCAGTTCTCCCAGTGAGATGAGAAGAAAACCAGTTGTGGACCGAGTCAGAGAGACTGATGGTGGAATGTAAATGGTGAAGGAGGATGTTATGGTCAACTGTATCGAAAGCTGCAGTTAAGTCCAGGAGGATGAGAAGGGATGGGGAACCAAAGCTGTTTCTGTGCTGTGTCCTGAGCGGAAACCAGACTGAAATTTCTCATAAAGATGGTTATGCTCCAAATGGACCTGAAGCTGTGCAGCAACAACTTTTTCCAGGACCTTAGAGAGGTATGGGAGGTTGGAGATGGGCCTGTAGTTGTCATTAACATCTGGGTCTAAAGTAGGTTTTTTCAGAAGTGGTCTGATGATAGCAGTTTTTAGAGATGAAGGAACAAGGCCAGCCTGGATGGAATTATTAATAATCTTGGTAATAAATGGACTTAAGACACAGAGATTAGATTTTACCAAGGCTGTAGGAAAATGATGTAAAATGATGTAAAGTGTAAAAGATGGTTTATTTATATTATTATTATTTTGATTTATTATTTATGTCCATTTGTTTTGATGCATCATGGTAATATTTATTGCACTGAATTAATAATTGATGATGATTTCAATAAAACAAAAAGGTGAGAATTAAATGTGGGGGGGGAATCATCATTTATTTATATTGTTATTATTTTGATTCATTATTATTTTTGCCCTATTGTTTTGATACATCATGGTAATATTTATTGCATGGAATTAATATTTAATGATTTCAAGAAAATAAATTCATAATTAAGCTCATATTCCTCAAATAATGACCATACTGTAATAGGAAAAATATATTTTATTTAATTATTATTGATTTATTTTTAATTAGTTTGATACACTGTGGTGTGTATTGCATGTAACTGATATATAATGATGATTTTAATAAATACATAAAGTGAGAATTGATTGTGATGATAATTTACAGGGGAAAAATGTGCTTACAATGCAAAAAATCATACTAGGCCTAAAAAATGACTTTATTTGTGTTATAAATGATAATTTATTATTTATTTAGTGGGGGTCCAGACATTTCCTCTCTCAATCCAGCCCATAATTGAAAGGCATATTTGTGGACTGCAGGAAGCTGTTTGCTGGATGCGCGGGGAACATTTTGACTGTCTTTGCCTTCCGTCCTCATCAAAGAGCAGCAGGGAGCTCTGAAATTAAGGGAACAAGCAGACACGGAGGCATTTCAGCCGATTTAGATGACTAAGTTGGATTAATGGCTCGTATTTTCATTCGCAATTGGACGTATGGAAGGACTCAAGCACTATGGGAGTGTGTGTGCGCGCTCAAACCCTCTTTGGGCTCATTTCCATCTGCTAAAATGGGAAAAGCTCTGTGACAGCTAGACCAAAGCATCTCTGTCAACCGCTAATGCCTCCGCTTCATCCGCTCCTACTTGAATTAGCCCCACAAATAGGCCAGTGTTTGAAATAATGAGTCAATTTAATGACTCTAAATCCAAAAGGTTTTGTCGGAAATTAGCAGCGTTGCCTTATAAATCAGAACAGGCATTAGCGCGGGCCCCTAAGATAAATTCTAATTGCATATCACTAATAAAACGATGCTGTCCCTGGATCTGTTTGAGCACAAGGTTTGCTTTTAAGCTTGGGCAATAGAAATACGAATGAATATCACTGCTCTTAAAGCGGTTAGCTATACACTAATGAATTTGTGCTTGAAAGCTGCCGTTTAGCTCAGCGCTACACTCGACCGGAGCTATAATGCTGTAAACATTCATTTCAGACTTTTTAATAATCCTCTCAGTGTGGTCATGCTTGAAAGAACTTTGATTTCGTGTGATTTCAGCAGTAAAAGTATATATATATATATATATATATATATATATATATATATATATATATATATAGCTCTGGAAAAATTAAGAGGCCACTGCAATTTTTTCTTAAATCAGCATCTCTACAAGTATGGACGCCATTCCATTCCAGTATCTGTTGAATTCCAACACAGGCACACCTCATGAGGTGCTGATTAGGTGATCACCTGAACCAAATCTAAATCTTAATAAGGAAAAGTATTAAAAAAACACTTCTGTGGTCATCACTATCCTCTTGCAGTAGGACCAGCTGGATGGCAAAAACAGTGCTAGTAGTACCTCAAAAGTAATTAGAGTTAAAAAATAACTATTGACCATGCCAAAAAAGTTGAAAAGGAAAGTTTTGAGTGAGGAAAAGAAGGGTTCAATTCTGGCTTTACTGGCAGAGGGATTCAATGAGTGTCGGGTTGCATCCATTCTTAAAATTTCAAAAGAAATTAAAGCTGCGAGCAGCATTTAGCGGGGTTCAAGCCATTTAAGGTCTTTAAGCATTTGACACCTTTTGCATGAAAGGCTTTTAAGCACTGAATGAATTTGAGAGATATCAGGTGAAATGAAGTGATAAACTGACAAAATGTGATTTTAAATATTATAATAGTGACTTTATAAAGTCTAAATATGAATTGATCAGGAGAGTGCAGAGAATCATACTGCTTTGGTTTGGTTCCTATCAGGCAAAAAACCTAGGACTAGTTTGCAAAACGAGGTTTTTAACATAATTGTGAATATTTAAATAAAGATTTGATTGACAGTATTGGTTATAGAGGCAAAGTTGTTCAGTTTGAGAAGATCTATCATAATATATGCAATTACAGAGATGGAAAATACAATTTACAAGCAATTCACCAGAGGGAATACATGGTTTTCAAAGCTTTTTAACACTTATAGCGCCCCCTATACTCCGATCTCCATAAAACTTTGCATGTGTCTTCAACATGTTATGCCACATATACCCAACAATTTTCGTGAAGTTTTGAGTTTCCCCTTAGGATTTATAGGCTTTTGAGTGTATTTTGCCACACCTCTTTTCTAAATGGCTCTGTTATAGCCATCCAAATGCAAGAAATCAACTTTTTTTTGATAATTATTGATCTAGAGAGTCCAGAGAATTGTCCTAGACTGGTTTGGTTCTGATTGGGCAAAAAACCAGGGACTAGTTCGCAAAAGTAGGTTTTTAACATTATTGCAAATATTTATTTAACAAATGAATAGCCAAAAATGGTTCTAGAGGCAAAGTTGTTCAGCATGAGGAGATCTATCATATGATATGCATATTTTGCCGATGTGTGCAACACCACGTGATTGCAGAGCCATAAAACTCGTTAGCGCCAACTAGTGGCCGATTTCTTTCAAAATTCTTACAGACCTCTAGGACCATGAGTCAAACATGCCCACTGAGTTTTGTTCCGATCGACCTCCGTTAACCCTGTCTAATAGGTGCTCAAATTTCATTGGCCGATGGCAGCCATGTTTTTTGAGATACGCCAATGTTCTCATAGACAGACATGGGGCCTTGGGCCAAGACACTGCTTACCAATTTTCAAGTCAATCGGACTAGCGGTCGCGTGGTTATAGCCCTTTTTGTGTTTTTTCCATGTTATAGCGCCACCAAGTGGCCAATCGTCGCGATTTTTTTATCGCGACCAAAGACTGAGCCCATAAACATGTGTACCAAGTTTGGTGAATATATCTCATTTCTTGCTGGAGTTATAGCCTCTTTAGTAAAATAGGCTCCGCCTTAAATGTACATTTCCACGCCCCTATTCGTTCATGAGTCAAAATTTCAACTTTTTTTTTGATAATTATTGATATTCAGACTAGACCGAACATTTTGGCACTAGTTTGGTTCCGATATGTCAAAAAACCAGGGACTAGTTCGCAAAAGTAGGTTTTTGACAAAATTCAAAATGGCGGAAAAATTTTCATGACGGAAATGAAATCGGAGATATACGTTTTGTTCGCCAAGGTCTCCCCTTTCCAATGATATAAGACACTTGAGTGTGGACCAAACGGTTTAGGAGTTATGACCCATTTCGCGTTTTTGGTTGCTGTAGCGCCACCTATTGGCCAATCTGGCTCATAATTTGATAACCTCTCCTCGATTTTTGGACTACCTATTGACAAAGTTTGAAGTCTCTAGCATTTACGGTTTGGTCTGCACGATGAGTTTTACGGCAGAATAATAATAATAATAATAATTAAAGCTGCGAGCAGCATTTAGCGGGGTTCAAGCCATTTAAGGTCTTTAAGCTTTTGACACCTTTTGCATGAAAGGCTTTTAAGCACTGAATGAATTTGAGAGATATCAGGTGAAATGAAGTGATAAACTGACAAAATGTGATTTTAAATATTATAGTAGTGACTTTATAAAGTCTAAATATGAATTGATCAGGAGAGTGCAGAGAATCATACTGCTGTGGTTTGGTTCCGATCAGGCAAAAAACCTAGGACTAGTTTGCAAAACGAGGTTTTTAAAATAATTGTGAATATTTAAATAAAGATTTGATTGACAGTATTGGTTATAGAGGCAAAGTTGTTCAGTATGAGAAGATCTATCATAATATATGCATATTATGTGGCTGTTTTAACCCCACCTGATTACAGAGATTCACCATAGGGAATACATGGTTTTCAAAGCTTTTTAACACTTATAGCGCCCCCTATACTCCGATCTCCATAAAACTTTGCATGTGTCTTCAACATGTTATGCCACATAGACCCAACAATTTTCGTGAAGTTTTGAGTTTCCCCTTAGGATTTATAGGCTTTTGAGTGTATTTTGCCACGCCTCTTTTCTAAATGGCCCTGTTATAGCCATCCAAATGCAAAAATTCAACTTTTTTTTGATAATTATTGACCTACAGAGTCCAGAGAATTGTCCTAGACTGGTTTGGTTCTGATTGGGCAAAAAACCAGGGACTAGTTCGCGAAAGTAGGTTTTTAACATAATTGCAAATGTTTATTTAACGATTTGATTGACAGCAATAGTTCTAGAGGCAAAGTTGTTCAACATGAGGAGATCTATCATATGATATGCATATTTTGCCGATGTGTGCAACACCACGTGATTGCAGAGCCATAAAACTCGTTAGCGCCAACTAGTGGCCGATTTCTTTCAAAATTCTTACAGACCTCTAGGACCATGAGTTAAACATGCCCACTGAGTTTCGTTCCGATCGACCTCCGTTAACCCTGTCTAATAGGTGCTCAAATTTCATTGGCCGATGGCGGCCATGTTTTTTGAGATACGCCAATGTTCTCATAGACTGACATGGGGCCTTGGGCCAAGACACTGCATACCAATTTTCCAGTCAATCGGACTAGCGGTCGCGTGGTAATAGCCCTTTTTGTGTTTTTTCCATGTTATAGCGCCACCAAGTGGCCAATCGTCGCGGTTTTTTTATCGTGACCAAAGACTGAGCCCATACACATGTTTACCAAGTTTGGTGAAGATATCTCATTTCTTGCTGGAGTTATAGCCTCTTTAGTAAAATAGGCTCCGCCTTAAATGTACATTTCCACGCCCCTTTTCGTTCATGAGTCAAAATTTCAACTTTTTTTTGATAATTATTGATATTCAGACTAGAGAGAACATTTTGGCACTGGTTTGGTTCTGATATGTCAAAAAACCAGGGACTTGTTCGCAAAAGTAGGGTTTTGACAAAATTCAAAATGGCGGAAAAATTTGCATACCGGAAATGAAATCGGAGATATACGTTTTGTTCGTCATGGTCTCAGCTTTCCAATGATATAAGACACTTGACCCTTAGGACGAACGGTATAAGAGTTATGAGCCATTTCGCGTTTTTGGTTGCTGTAGCGCCACCTATTGGCCAATCTGGCTCATAATTTGATAACCTCTCCTCGATTTTTGGACTACCTATTGACAAAGTTTGAAGTCTCTAGCATTTACGGTTTGGTCTGCACGATGAGTTTTACGGCAGAATAATAATAATAATAATAATAATTAAAGCTGCGAGCAGCATTTAGCGGGGTTCAAGCCATTTAAGGTCTTTAAGCATTTGACGCCTTTTGCATGAAAGGTTTTTAAGCACTGAATGAATTTGAGAGATATCAGGTGAAATGAAGTGAAAAACTGACAAAATGTGATTTTAAATATTATAGTAGTGACTTTATAAAGTCTAAATATGAATTATAGAACAATATTAATCAATAGTATGACAAAATTACTATTTTACTTTGCTAACATGACAAACATGTTGCTAGGTGGTTGCTAGGTTGTTCTTGATGGTTGTTATGGTGTTGCTAGGCAGTTGTTAGTTGTCAAAGATGGTTACTATAATGTTTATAGAGTTCTTACTATGTTCTTTGCCTGATTTAACACTTAGCTAATCACTGCTAGCATGTGTAGCATGTTGGAAGTGCTGTTTGCTAGCATGACAGACAGACAGACAGACAGAGACACACACACACACACACACACACACACACACACACACACACACACACACACACACACACACACACACACACACACACCCCACCTATTTTTGTGAAGTTTTGAGTTTTTGTTCAGTATTAATATGCTTTTGAGCATGTTTTACCACACCTATTCTCCAAATGATCCTGTTATAGCTACCCAAAGTGTAAAGTTCAACATGTTTTTTGATAACTATTGATCAGGAGAGTGCAGAGAATCATACTGCTGTGGTTTGGTTCCGATCAGGCAAAAAAAACAAGGACTAGTTTGCAAAACGAGGTTTTTAACATAATTGTGAATATTTAAATAAAGATTTGATTGACAGTATTGGTTATAGAGGCAAAGTTGTTCAGTATGAGAAGATCTATCATAATATATGCATATTATGTGGCTATTTTAACGCCACCTGATTAACAAGATGGAAAACCATTTACAGCCAATACAGGCAATTCACCATAGGGAATACATGGTTTCCCAAGCTTTTTAACACTCATAGCGCCCCCTATACTCCGATCTCCATAAAACTTTGCATGTGTCTTCAACATGTTATGCCACATATACCCAATAATTTTCGTGAAGTTTTGAGTTTCCCCGTAGGATTTATAGGCTTTTGAGTGTATTTTGCCACGCCTCTTTTCTAAATGGCCCTGTTATAGCCATCCAAATGCACAAGTTCAACTTTTTTTCAATAATTATTGACCTACAGAGTCTATAGAATTGTCCTAGACTGGTTTGGTTCCAATTGGGTAAAAAACCAGGGACTAGTTTGCAAAAGTAGGTTTTTAACATAATTACGAAAATTGTATTAATGATTTGATTGACAGCAATGGTTCCAGAGGCAAAGTTGTTCAACATGAGGAGATCTATCATATGATATGCATATTTCATGGATATGTGCAACACCACGTGATTTCAGAGCCATAAAACTTGTTAGCGCCAACTAGTGGCCGATTTCTTTCAAAATTCTTACAGACCTCTAAGACCATGAGTCAAACATGCCCACTGAGTTTCGTTCCGATCAGCCTCCATTAACCTTGTCTAGTAGGTGCTCAAAATTCATTGGTCTATGGCGGCCATGTTTTTTTAGATACACCAATGTCCTCATACACATACATGGTACCTTGGGCCAAGACACTGCATACCAATTTTCAGGTCAATCGGACTAGCGGTCGCGTGGTTATAGCTATGTTCATGTTTTTTCCACATTATAGTGCCACCAAGTGGTCAATCTTCACATTTTTTTTATCCTGACCTCAGAATGAGCCCATACACATGAGTACCAAGTTTGGTGAAGATATCTCATTTCCTTCTTGAGTTATAGCCTCTTTAGTAAAAAAGGCTCCGCCTTAAATGTACATTTCCACGCCCCTTTTCGTCCATGAGTCAAAATTTCAACTTTTTTTGATAATTATTGATATTCAGACTAGACAGAACATTTTGGCACTGGTTTGGTTCCGATATGTCAAAAAACCAGGGACTAGTTCGCAAAAGTAGGTTTTTGACAAAATTCAAAATGGCGGAAAAATTTTCATGACGGAAATGAAATCGGAGATATACGTTTTGTTCGCCAAGGTCTCAGCTTTCCAATGATATAAGACACTTGAGTGTGGACCAAACGGTTTAGGAGTTATGAGCCCTTTCTCGCAATTGATTGCTATAGCGCCACCTATAGGCCAATCTGGCTCATAATTTGATAACCTCTCCTCGATTTTTGGACTACCTTCGGGTAAAGTTTGAAGTCTCTAGCCCTTACGGTTTGGTCTGCACGATGCGTTTTATTGGAGAATAATAATAATAATAATTAAAGCACATAGGCATTAAAGACACTAAGTTTTATTTAGCAAGGTTTTAAACACTAAAATAATAGATGGAAAAGTCCATTTACAGCCAATATAGGCAATTTACCATAGGAAATGCATGGTTTTTATAGCTTTTTCACAGTTATAGCGCCACCTATAGTCCGATCTCTTTAAAACATTGCATGCTTCATCAGCATGTTATGCCACATGTACCCAACGATTTTCGTGAAGTTTTGAGTTTCCCCTTAGGATTTATAGGCATTTGAGTGTATTTTGCCACGCCTCTTTTTTAAATGGCCCTGTTATAGCCATCCAAATGCAAAAGTTCAACTTTTTTTTGATAGTTATTGTTTTAGAGAGTCCAGACAACTGTCCTAGACTTGTTTGGTTCTGATCGGGCAAAAAACCAGGGTCAAGTTCACAAAAGTAGTTTTTTAACATAATTACAAATATTTAATTAACGATTTGATTGACAGCAATGGCCCTAGAGGCAAAGTTGTTCAACATGAGGAGATCTATCATATGATATGCATATTTTGCGGATGTTTGCAACACCACGTGATTACAGAGCCATAAACATAATAGGTGCTCAAATTTCATTGGCCTATGGCGGCCATGTTTTTTGAGATACGCCAATGTCCTCATAGACATACATGGTACCTTGGGCCACGACACCGCATACCAATTTTCAAGTCAATCGGACTAGCGGTCCTGTGGTTATAGCCGTTTTTGTGTTTTTTTCATGTTATAGCGCCACCAAGTGGCCAATTGTCGCGATATTTTTATCCTGACCAAAGACTGAGCCCATACACATGTGTACCAAGTTTGGTGAAGATATCTCATTTCCTTCTTGAGTTATAGCCTTTTTAGTAAAATAGGCTCCGCCCTGAACGTCCATTTTGAAGCCCCTTAGCAAAAATGAATCAAAATTTCAATTTTTTTTGATAAATATTGATAATTAGACACCAGAGAACATTTTGACCTTGGTTTGGTTCCGATCGGTCAAAAAACCAGGGACTAGTTCTCAAAAGTAGATTTTCAACAAAATTCAAAATGGCGGAAAATTTTTCATGACGGAAATAAAATCGGAGATATACGTTTTGTTCGCCAAGGACTCAGCTTTCCAATGATATAAGACACTTGAGTGTGGACCAAACGGTTTAGGAGTTATGAGCCCTTTCTCGCAATTGATCGCTATAGCGCCACCTATAGGCCAATCTGGCTCATAATTTGATAACCTCTCCTCGATTTTTGGACTACCTTCGGGTAAAGTTTCAAGTCTCTAGCCCTTACGGTTTGGTCTGCACGATGCGTTTTATCGGAGAATAATAATAATAATAATAATAATTAAAGCTGCAAGCAGCATTTAGCGGGGTTCAAGCATTTAAGGCCTTTAAACAGTTAAGGTCTTTTGTATTTAAGGCCTTTAAGCATTAAATTAATTAAAACTGAGATGAAATGAAGATCTGAGCATTCATTGAGGATTTATTAAAGGGTTTCGGGGACACTTGGTCAAGGCCACATATTGAAATGACCCAATTATAGCCATCCAAATGCAAATGCCAGTCATTTTGGATAATTATTGACCTGTCAGAATGAGCAGATCTAACAAATCATTTGAACATTATACGATAATAGATACAAAAGACCATTTACAACAATTACAGGAAATTTACCATAGCAAACGCATCAAAGCTTTTATAGTTATAGCGCCACCTATAGACCAATCTCCATAAAAGTTTGAATGCTTGTTTAGAGTCACATGTCACATTTACTTTCTCAAACTATTTTTGAGAAGATCTAAACATTTATTGAGGAGTTAAAGGTTTAGGTACACTTGGTCAAAGTCACATTTTGATATGACCCTATTATAGCTATCCAAATGCAAAAGTAATTTTTTTGGATAATTATTGAGAATGAGGACATATGTCATGGTAGCTTGCTGTCACGTGACGAATTGGGCGGTGTCTGAGCCCGTCCACCATTTTGGGATCCTACGCTATCGGTTGCCAGGGGCAACATTGTAAGAGCGATACAGAGATCGGAGCAGGAAAGACGGCTTGAGGAATTATCATCACCGCGTTTAAACGGTGAAATGGAGGCCTCTTACAGGGAGAAACTTACTACCAGCGCCAGGCAGAGGTATTTAAGCTGGCTGAGATCAAAAACGTCGACCCATACGACTCGAGCTGCCTGCAGCACAATGGAACAGAGACCTAACGTTAGACGCTTTACTACCTTCCTGAAATGTTTCTATACATATATTTTCTGTGCATTCTGAATAATAAATAAATAAATCTCCCCACTATCCTGCAGCAGTCCAGTGCTCGTCCTCTCAGTAAGAGTTTTTCTCGTACTGATCATATTTAATACCCGTTGAGTTTTGATTTCTAAATGAATTTGACTAATAAAAAGGATCGCTTGTGTGTGCTGGTGCTTTTAGTCCAGCCTTCTTAAGTAGAATAAATGCTCGGTACTTGCCTTAAATTAATGTAACGTTAGAGGAAAATTTGTCAACTATAGGCCTACTTTGAATATTAATTAAGCGTTTTGGGCATAAACATGTAAATTACATAAAGTAAAATGATTGATAGTGAAAATGACAGAATAGTGATCAAAATGTTTAATACAAATAAATAAAGGATCGTATTCATCAGGTGTTACACACTTCAGCTTCGTGGTCACTATCAATTGATATGCATATGGTGTGGATATGTCAAACACCACGTGATTACAGAGCCATAAAACTCGTTAGCGCCAACTAGTGGTTGATTTCTTTCAAAATTCTTACAGACCTCTAGGGCCATGAGTCAAACATGCCCATCAAGTTTCGTTCTGATTGGCCTCCGTTAACCTTGTCTTATAGGTATCAACTTCATTGGCCGATGGCGGCCATGTTGATTGAGATACGCTGATGTCCTCATATACATACATGGAGCCTTGGACCAAGATACTGCATACCAATTTTCAAGTCAATCAGACTAACAGTCAGGTGGTTATAGCCGTTTTTATGTTTTTTTAACATTATAGCGCCACCTAGAGCCCAATCATCGTGATTTTTTTATCGTGACCAAAGATTGAGCCCATACATAAGTGCACCAAGTTTGGTGATGATATCTCATTTCTTTCTTGAGTTATAGCCTTATTAATAAAATAGGCTACGCCTTGAACGTCCATTTTGACGCCCCTTAGCAAAATTGAATCAAAGTTTCAACTTTTTTTCAATGATTATTGATAATCTGACTCCAGAGAATATTTCTGCACTGGTTTGGTTCCGATAGGTCAAAAAACCAGGCACCAGTTTGCAAAAGTAGGTTTTTCAAAAAACCCAAAATATCTCAAAATTGGCGCCTGAAGAGCGAGCCAATCCGAGGCATGCGTCTGGTCCGTCTCGAGCCAAGGATTCCAACGATATAAGGCACTTGAGGCTACGGCCAACGGTCTAGGAGTTATGAGCAGTTTTGCGCAATTGATCGCTATAGCGCCACCTATGGGCCAATCTGGCTCATAATTTGATAACCTCTCCTCGATTTTTGTACTACCTATTGGCCAAGTTTCAAGTCTCTAGCCCTTACGGTTTGGTCTGCACGATGCGTTTTACGGCAGAATAATAAACCGGCACAAATACAATAGGTTTTCAAGCACTTCGTGCTTGAACCCCTAATAACAGAGGCGTAAAAGGGCCTAAAAAGGCTTATAAAAAAAAAACTATAGGGTCTCAGCGCCTGATCTTTGAGCTGCTGGTTACAAAAACTTTATCAAGCGTTTTGACATGGCCGGCAGAGAGGAACACGGTAGATTTCTGCATTTTCAGCTCATTTATCATGGAAATGATTTTTATTTTTTATTTAAAATTTTTCCCTTTTAAACTGTAATACCTCTACCGACGGCCCGATCTCCATAAAAGTTTGCACGCTGCTTTACAATAATAGGGTGCACATGCTCAGCTAATCTGGTGAAGTTCTGCGCAGAACAGACATTTTTTAGTCATTTAAATGTCATTTTGCATAGGATAATGTAGTTGACCTTTCTAACAGTTAAAGCGCCACCAAGAGGCCAGTTGCCACGTCCTTTTTCGGGTGACCACAGAATGAGCTCTTACATAGTTGTGCTGAGTTTGGTGAAAATATCTCGTTCCGTTGACGAGCTATAGCCAATTAAGTCGAAAGGGGCTCCTCCCACCTCAAACTTGGCGGCCCTTAGGAACCCTGAACCCAAATTTCCACTTTTTTTCAATGATTATTGACATTCAGACTCCAGAGAATCTGCCTGCACTGGTTTGGTCCCGGTTTGGCCAAAAACCAGGGACTAGTTCGCAAAAGTAGGTTTTTGGAAAAAGCCAAAATAGCCGGACATTTTCCCAGGTCACGAGCCAATCCGAGGCATGCGTCTGGTCCGTCTCGAGCCAAGGATTCCAACGATATAAGGCACTTGAGGCTACGGCCAACGGTCTAGGAGTTATGAGCAGTTTTGCGCAATTGATCGCTATAGCGCCACCTATGGGCCAATCTGGCTCATAATTTGATAACCTCTCCTCGATTTTTGTACTACCTATTGGCCAAGTTTCAAGTCTCTAGCCCTTACGGTTTGGTCTGCACGATGCGTTTTACGGCAGAATAATAAACCGGCACAAATACAATAGGTTTTCAAGCACTTCGTGCTTGAACCCCTAATAACAGAGGCGTAAAAGGGCCTAAAAAGGCTTATAAAAAAAAAACTATAGGGTCTCAGCGCCTGATCTTTGAGCTGCTGGTTACAAAAACTTTATCAAGCGTTTTGACATGGCCGGCAGAGAGGAACACGGTAGATTTCTGCATTTTCAGCTCATTTATCATGGAAATGATTTTTATTTTTTATTTAAAATTTTTCCCTTTTAAACTGTAATACCTCTACCGACGGCCCGATCTCCATAAAAGTTTGCACGCTGCTTTACAATAATAGGGTGCACATGCTCAGCTAATCTGGTGAAGTTCTGCGCAGAACAGACATTTTTTAGTCATTTAAATGTCATTTTGCATAGGATAATGTAGTTGACCTTTCTAACAGTTAAAGCGCCACCAAGAGGCCAGTTGCCACGTCCTTTTTCGGGTGACCACAGAATGAGCTCTTACATAGTTGTGCTGAGTTTGGTGAAAATATCTCGTTCCGTTGACGAGCTATAGCCAATTAAGTCGAAAGGGGCTCCTCCCACCTCAAACTTGGCGGCCCTTAGGAACCCTGAACCCAAATTTCCACTTTTTTTCAATGATTATTGACATTCAGACTCCAGAGAATCTGCCTGCACTGGTTTGGTCCCGGTTTGGCCAAAAACCAGGGACTAGTTCGCAAAAGTAGGTTTTTGGAAAAAGCCAAAATAGCCGGACATTTTCCCAGGTCACGAGCCAATCCGAGGCATGCGTCTGGTCCGTCTCGAGCCAAGGATTCCAACGATATAAGGCACTTGAGGCTACGGCCAACGGTCTAGGAGTTATGAGCAGTTTTGCGCAATTGATCGCTATAGCGCCACCTATGGGCCAATCTGGCTCATAATTTGATAACCTCTCCTCGATTTTTGTACTACCTATTGGCCAAGTTTCAAGTCTCTAGCCCTTACGGTTTGGTCTGCACGATGCGTTTTACGGCAGAATAATAAACCGGCACAAATACAATAGGTTTTCAAGCACTTCGTGCTTGAACCCCTAATAATAATAATAATAATAAAAATCAGTACAATTACAATAGGGTTTCAGCACTTCGTGCTTGAACCCCTAATTAAAGCTGCAAGCAGCATTTAGCGGGGTTCAAGCGTTTAAGGCCTTTTAAGCACATAGGCATTAAAGACATTAAGTTTTATTTAGCAAGATTTTAAACATTTTAAACAGCCAATATAGGCATATTACCATAAAAAATGCATGGTTTTTATAGCTTTTTAACAGTTATAGCGCCACCTATAGTCCGATCTCTTTAAAACTTTTCATGCTTCATCAGCATGTCATGCTACATATACCCAACAATTTTCGTGAATTTTTGAGCTTCCCTTTTGAGTTAGCGCCAACTAGTGGCCGATTTCTTTCAAAAATCTTACAGACCTCTAGGACCATGAGTCAAACATGCCCACCAAGTTTCGTTCCGATCGGCCTCTGTTAACCTTGTCTAATAGGTGCTCAAATTTCATTGGCCGATGGCGGCCATGTTTTTTGAGATACGCCAATGTCTGCATACCAATTTTCAGGTTAATTGGACTAGCGATCGCGTGGTTATAGCCCTTTTCATGTTTTTTTTCACATTATAGCGCCACCAAGTGGCCAATCGTCGCAATATTTTTATCGTGACCTCAAATTGATATACATGTGTACCAAGTTTGGTGACGATATCTCATTTCCTTCTTGAGTTATAGCCTTTTTAGTAAAATAGGCTCCGCCCTGAACGTCCATTTTGAAGCCAATTAGCAAAAATGAATCGAAATTTCAACTTTTTTTCGATAACTATTGATAAACAGAGACCAGAGAACATTTTGACACTGGTTTGGTTCCGATCGGTCAAAAAACCAGGGACTAGTTTGCAAAAGTAGGTTTTTAACATAATTGTGAATATTTAATTAATGATTTGATTGACAGCAATAGGTCTAGAGGCAAATTTGTTCAGAATGAGGAGATCTATCATATGATATGCATATTTTGTGGATGCGTGAAAAAACACGTGAATTCAGAGCCATAAAACTCGTTAGCGCCAACTAGTGGCCGATTTCTTTCAAAATTCTTACAGACCTCTAGGACCATGAGTCAAACATGCCCATCAAGTTTCGTTCCGATCGGCCTCTGTTAACCCCATCTAATAGGTGCTCAAATTTCATTGGCCGATGGCGGCCATGTTTTTTGAGATACGCCAATGTCCTCATAGAAGTACATGGGGCCTTGAACCAAGACACTGCATACCAATTTTCAGGTCAATCGGACTAGCGGTCGCGTGGTTACAGCCCTTTCCATGTTTTTTTCGCATTATAGCGCCACCAAGTGGCCAATCATCGCGATTTTTTTATCGTGACCTCAAATTGAGCCGATATACATGTGTACCAAGTTTGGTGACGATATCTCATTTCCTTCTTGAGTTATAGCCTTTTTAGTAAAATAGGCTCCGCCCTGAACGTCCATTTTGAAGCCAATTAGCATAAATGAATCGAAATTTCAACTTTTTTTTGATAACTATTGATAAACAGAGACCAGAGAACATTTTGACACTGGTTTGGTTCCGATCGGTCAAAAAACCAGGGACTAGTTTGCAAAAGTAGGTTTTCAATAAAATTCAAAATGGCGGAAAAATTTGCATACTGGAAATAAAATCTGAGATATACATTTTGTTCGCCAAGGACTCAGCTTTCCAATGATATATGACACTTGAGTGTGGACCAAACGGTTTAGGAGTTATGAGCCTTTTCTCGCAATTGATTGCTATAGCGCCACCTATGGGCCAATTGGGGTCATAGCTTCTCAGGGTCTCCCCAACATGAGTACTACCATCTGACAAAGTTTCAAATTTCCAGCTCTTACGGTTTGGTCTGCACGATGCGTTTTAGCGGAGAATAATAATAATAATAATAATAATAATAATAATAATAATAATAATAATAATAAAAATCAGTACAATTACAATAGGGTTTCAGCACTTCGTGCTTGAACCCCTAATTAAAGCTGCAAGCAGCATTTAGCGGGGTTCAAGCATTTAAGGCCTTTTAACCACATAGGCATTAAAGACATTAAGTTTTATTTAGCAAGATTTTAAACACTGAAATAATAGATGGAAAAGTCCATTTACAGCCAATATAGGCAATTTACCATAAAAAATGCATGGTTTTAAAGCTTTTTAACAGTTATAGCGCCACCTATAGTCCGATCTCTTTAAAACTTTTCATGCTTCATCAGCATGTCATGCTACATATACCCAACAATTTTCGTGAATTTTTGAGCTTCCCTTTTGAGTTAGAGCCAACTAGTGGCCGATTTCTTTCAAAAATCTTACAGACCTCTAGGACCATGAGTCAAACATGCCCACCAAGTTTCGTTCCGATCGGCCTCTGTTAACCTTGTCTAACAGGTGCTCAAATTTCATTGGTCGATGGCGGCCATGTTTTTTGAGATACGCCAATATCTGCATACCAATTTTCAGGTTAATTGGACTAGCGATCGCGTGGTTATAGCCCTTTTCATGTTTTTTTTCACATTATAGCGCCACCAAGTGGCCAATCGTCACAATATTTTTATCGTGACCTCAAATTGAGCCGATATACATGTGTACCAAGTTTGGTGACGATATCTCATTTCCTTCTTGAGTTATAGTCTTTTTAGTAAAATAGGCTCCGCCCTGAATGTCCATTTTGAAGCCAATTAGCAAAAATGAATTGAAATTTCAACTTTTTTTCAATAACTATTGATAAACAGAGACCAGAGAACATTTTGACACTGGTTTGGTTCCGATCGGTCAAAAAACCAGGGACTAGTTTGCAAAAGTAGGTTTTTAACATAATTGTGAATATTTAATTAATGATTTGATTGACAGCAATGGTTTTAGAGGCAAATTTGTTCAGCATGAGGAGATCTATCATATGATATGCATATTTTGTGGATGCGTGAAAAAACACGTGATTTCAGAGCCATAAAACTCGTTAGCGCCAACTAGTGGCCGATTTCTTTCAAAATTCTTACACACCTCTAGGACCATGAGTCAAACATGTCCACTGAGTTTCGTTCCGATCGACCTCCGTTAACCCCATCTAATAGGTGCTCAAAATTCATTGGCTGATGGCGGCCATGTTTTTTGATATACACCAATGTCCTCATAGACTTATATAGTACCTTGGGCCAAGACACTGCATACCAATTTTCAGGTCAATCGGACTAGCGGTCGCGTGGTTACAGCCCTTTTCATGTTTTTTTCGCATTATAGCGCCACCAAGTGGCCAATCATCGCGATTTTTTTATCGTGACCTCAAATTGAGCCGATATACATGTGTACCAAGTTTGGTGACGATATCTCATTTCCTTCTTGAGTTATAGCCTTTTTAGTAAAATAGGCTCCGCCCTGAACGTCCATTTTGAAGCCAATTAGCATAAATGAATCGAAATTTCAACTTTTTTTTGATAACTATTGATAAACAGAGACCAGAGAACATTTTGACACTGGTTTGGTTCCGATCGGTCAAAAAACCAGGGACTAGTTTGCAAAAGTAGGTTTTCAATAAAATTCAAAATGGCGGAAAAATTTGCATACTGGAAATAAAATCTGAGATATACATTTTGTTTGCCAAGGACTCAGCTTTCCAATGATATATGACACTTGAGTGTGGACCAAACGGTTTAGGAGTTATGAGCCTTTTCTCGCAATTGATTGCTATAGCGCCACCTATGGGCCAATTGGGGTCATAGCTTCTCAGGGTCTCCCCAACATGAGTACTACCATCTGACAAAGTTTCAAATTTCCAGCTCTTACGGTTTGGTCTGCACGATGCGTTTTAGCGGAGAATAATAATAATAATAATAATAATAATAATAATTAAAGCTGCGAGCAGCATTTAGCGGGGTTCAAGCAATTTAAGGTCTTTAAGCATTTGACGCCTTTTGCATGAAAGGTTTTTAAGCACTGAATGAATTTGAGAGATATCAGGTGAAATGAAGTGAAAAACTGACAAAATGTGATTTGAAATATTATAATAGTGACTTTATAAAGTCTAAATATGAATTGATCAGGAGAGTGCAGAGAATTATACTGCTGTGGTTTGGTTCCGATCAGGCAAAAAACCTAGGACTAGTTTGCAAAACGAGGTTTTTAACATAATTGTGAATATTTAAATAAAGATTTGATTGACAGTATTGGTTATAGAGGCAAAGTTGTTCAGTATGAGAAGATCTATCATAATATATGCATATTATGTGGCTGTTTTAACCCCACCTGATTACAGAGATGGAAAATACAATTTACAGGCAATTCACCATAGGGAATACATGGTTTTCAAAGCTTTTTAACACTTATAGCGCCCCCTATACTCCGATCTCCATAAAACTTTGCATGTGTCTTCAACATGGTATGCCACATATACCCAACAATTTTCGTGAAGTTTTGAGTTTCCCCTTAGGATTTATAGGCTTTTGAGTGTATTTTGCCACACCTCTTTTCTAAATGGCCCTGTTATAGCCATCCAAATGCAAGAAATCAACTTTTTTTTGATAATTATTGATCTAGAGAGTCCAGAGAATTGTCCTAGACTGGTTTGGTTCTGATTGGGCAAAAAACCAGGGACTAGTTCGCAAAAGTAGGTTTTTAACATTATTGCAAATATTTATTTAACGATTTGATTGACAGAAATAGTTCTAGAGGCAAAGTTGTTCAACATGAGGAGATCTATCATATGATATGCATATTTTGCCGATGTGTGCAAAACCACGTGATTGCAGAGCCATAAAACTCGTTAGCGCCAACTAGTGGCCGATTTCTTTCAAAATTCTTACAGACCTCTAGGACCATGAGTCAAACATGCCTACTGAGTTTCGTTCCGATCGACCTCCGTTAACCCTGTCTAATAGGTGCTCAAATTTCATTGGCCGATGGCGGCCATGTTTTTTGAGATACGCCAATGTTCTCATAGACAGACATGGGGCCTTGGGCCAAGACACTGCTTACCAATTTTCAAGTCAATCGGACTAGCGGTCGCGTGGTTATAGCCCTTTTTGTGTTTTTTCCATGTTATAGCGCCACCAAGTGGCCAATCGTCGCGATTTTTTTATCGTGACCAAAGACTGAGCCCATACACATGTGTACCAAGTTTGGTGAAGATATCTCATTTCTTGCTGGAGTTATAGCCTCTTTAGTAAAATAGGCTCCGCCTTAAATGTACATTTCCACGCCCCTTTTCGTTCATGAGTCAAAATTTCAACTTTTTTTTGATAATTATTGATATTCAGACTAGAGAGAACATTTTGGCACTGGTTTGAATCTGATATGTCAAAAAACCAGGGACTAGTTCGCAAAAGTAGGTTTTTGACAAAATTCAAAATGGCGGGAAAATTTGCATACCGGAAATGAAATCGGAGATATACGTTTTGTTCGACAAGGTCTCAGCTTTCCAATGATATAAGACACTTGACCCTTAGGAGCAACGGTTTAGGAGTTATGACCCATTTCGCGTTTTTGGTTGCTGTAGCGCCACCTATTGGCCAATCTGGCTCATAATTTGATAACCTCTCCTCGATTTTTGGACTACCTATTGACAAAGTTTGAAGTCTCTAGCATTTACGGTTTGGTCTGCACGATGAGTTTTACGGCAGAATAATAATAATAATAATAATAATTAAAGCTGCGAGCAGCATTTAGCGGGGTTCAAGCCATTTAAGGTTTTTAAGCATTTGACACCTTTTGCATGAAAGGCTTTTAAGCACTGAATGAATTTGAGAGATATCAGGTGAAATGAAGTGATAAACTGACAAAATGTGATTTTAAATATTACAATAATGACTTTATAAAGTCTAAATATGAATTGATCAGGAGAGTGCAAATAATCATACTGCTGTGGTTTGGTTCCGATCAGGCAAAAAACCTAGGACTAGTTTGCAAAACGAGGTTTTTAACATAATTGTGAATATTTAAATAAAGATTTGATTGACAGTATTGGTTATAGAGGCAAAGTTGTTCAGTATGAGAAGATCTATCATAATATATGCATATTATGTGGCTGTTTTAACCCCACCTGATTACAGAGATTCACCATAGGGAATACATGGTTTTCAAAGCTTTTTAACACTTATAGCGCCCCCTATACTCCGATCTCCATAAAGCTTTGCATGTGTCTTCAACATGTTATGCCACATATACCCAACAATTTCCGTGAAGTTTTGAGTTTTCCCTTAGGATTTATAGGCTTTTGAGTGTATTTTGCCACGCCTCTTTTCTAAATGGCCCTGTTATAGCCATCCAAATGCAAAAAATCAACTTTTTTTTGATAATTATTGATCTAGAGAGTCCAGAGAATTGTCCTAGACTGGTTTGGTTCTGATTGGGCAAAAAACCAGGGACTAGTTCGCAAAAGTAGGTTTATAACATAATTGCAAATATTTATTTAATGATTTGATTGACAGCAATGGTTCTGGAGGCAAAGTTGTTCAACATGAGGAGATCTATCATATGATATGCATATTTTGCAGATGTGTGCAACGCCACGTGATTGCAGAGCCATAAAACTCGTTAGCGCCAGCTAGTGGCCGATTTCTTTCAAAATTCTTACAGACCTCTAGGACTATGAGTTAAACATGCCCACTGAGTTTTGTTCCGATCGACCTCCGTTAACCCTGTCTAATAGGTGCTCAAATTTCATTGGCCGATGGCGGCCATGTTTTTTGAGATACGCCAATGTTCTCATAGACAGACATGGTACCTTGGGCCAAGACATTGCATACCAATTTTCCAGTCAATCGGACTAGCGGTCGCGTGGTTATAGCCCTTTTTGTGTTTTTTCCATGTTATAGCGCCACCAAGTGGCCAATCGTCGCGATTTTTTTATCGTGACCAAAGACTGAGCCCATAAACATGTGAACCAAGTTTGGTGAAGATATCTCATTTCTTGCTGTAGTTATAGCCTCTTTAGTAAAATAGGCTCCGCCTTAAATGTACATTTCCACGCCCCTTTTCGTTCATGAGTCAAAATTTCAACTTTTTTTTGATAATTATTGATATTCAGACTAGAGAGAACATTTTGGCACTGGTTTGGTTCTGATATGTCAAAAAACCAGGGACTAGTTCGCAAAAGTAGGTTTTTGACAAAATTCAAAATGGCGGAAAAATTTGCATACCGGAAATGAAATCGGAGATATACGTTTTGTTCGTCATGGTCTCAGCTTTCCAATGATATAAGACACTTGACCCTTAGGATGAACGGTTTAGGAGTTATGAGCCATTTCGCGTTTTTGGTTGCTGTAGCGCCACCTATTGGCCAATCTGGCTCATAATTTGATAACCTCTCCTCGATTTTTGAACTACCTATTGACAAAGTTTGAAGTCTCTAGCATTTACGGTTTGGTCTGCACGATGAGTTTTACGGCAGAATAATAATAATAATAATAATAATAAAAATCAGTACAATTACAATAGGGTTTCAGCACTTCGTGCTTGAACCCCTAAAAATCAGCACAAATACAATAGGTGTTCAGCACTTCGTGCTTGAACCCCTAAAAATCAATACAATTACAATAGGGTTTCAGCACTTCGTGCTTGAACCCCTAAAAATCAGCACAAATACAATAGGTGTTCAGCACTTCGTGCTTGAACCCCTAATAAAAATCAGCACAAATACAATAGGTGTTCAGCACTTCGTGCTTGAACCCCTAATAAAAATCAGCACAAATACAATAGGTGTTCAGCACTTCGTGCTTGAACCCCTAATAATAACAAGCAGCATTTAGCGGGGTTCAAGCCTTTAAGGCCTTTTAAGCACATAGGCATTAAAGACATTAAGTTTTATTTAGCAAGTTTTTAAACACTGAAATAATCGATGGAAAAGTCCATTTACAGCCAATATAGGCAATTTACCATAGGAAATGCATGGTTTTTAAAGCTTTTTCACAGTTATAGCGCCACCTATAGTCCGATCTCTTTAAAACTTTGCATGCTTCATCAGCATGTTATGCCACATATACCCAACAATTTTCGTGAAGTTTTGAGTTTCCCCTTAGGATTTATAGGTTTTTGAGTGTATTTTGCCACGCCTCTTTTTTAAATGGCCCTAGTATAGCCATCCAAATGTAAAAGTTCATTTTTTTTTCAATGATTATTGATCTAGAGAGTCTAGAGAATTATCCTAGACTAGTTTGGTTCCGATCGGGCAAAAAACCAGGGACTAGTTTGCAAAAGTAGGTTTTTAACATAATTGCAAATATTTAATTAACGATTTGATTGACAGCAATGGTTCTAGAGGCAAAGTTGTTCAGCATGAGGAGTTCTATCAAATAATATGCATATTTTGCAGATGTGTGCAACACCACGTGATTACAGAGCCATAAAACTCGTTAGCGCCAACTAGTGGCCGATTTCTTTCAAAATTCTTACAGACCTCTAGGACCATGAGTCAAACATGCCCATCAAGTTTCGTTCCGATCGGCCTCTGTTAACCCCGTCTAATAGGTGCTCGAATTCATTGGCCGATGGCGGCCATGTTTTTTGAGATACGCCAATGTCCTCATAGACATACATGGTACCTTGGGCGAAGACACTGCATACCAATTTTCAGGTCAATCGGACAAGCGGTCTTGTGGTTATAGCTATTTTCATGTTTTTTTCACATTATAGCGCCACCCAGTGGCCAATCGTCGCGAAATTTTTATCGTGACCTCAAATTGAGTCCCTACATATGTGTACCAAGTTTGGTGAAGATATCTCATTTCTTTCTTGAGTTATAGCCTCTTTAGTAAAATAGGCTCCGCCTTCAATGTACATTTTCACGCCCCTTTTCGTCTGTGAATCGAAATTTCAACTTTTTTTCGATAATTATTAATAGTAAGACTACAGTGAACATTTTGGCACTGGTTTGGTTCCGATCGGTCAAAAAACCAGGGACTAGTTCGCAAAAGTAGGTTTTCAACAAAATTCAAAATGGCGGAAAAATTTTCATGACGGAAATGAAATCGGAGATATACGTTTTGTTCGGCTTGAGCCAAGGATTCCAATGATGTAAGACACTTGAATGTGCGACAATGGGTTTTCGAGATATAAGCAAAATAGTATTTTTTTTTTGTTTTTTGCGCTATAGCGCCACCTATTGGCCAATCGGGCTCATACTTTGATAACCTCTCCTCGATTTTTGGACTACCTTTTGGCAAAGTTTCAAGTCTCTAGCACTTACGGTTTGGGCTGCACGATGCGTTTTAGGGGAGAAGAAAAATAATAATAATAAAAATCCTTACAATAACAATAGGTTTTCAAGCACTTCGTGCTTGAACCCCTAATAAAGCTGCGAGCAGCATTTAGCGGGGTTCAAGCCATTTAAGGTTTTTAAGCATTTGACACCTTTTGCATGAAAGGCTTTTAAGCACTGAATGAATTTGAGAGATATCAGGTGAAATGAAGTGATAAACTGACAAAATGTGATTTTAAATATTATAATAATGACTTTATAAAGTCTAAATATGAATTGATCAGGAGAGTGCAGAGAATCATACTGCTGTGGTTTGGTTCCGATCAGGCAAAAAACCTAGGACTAGTTTAGAGGCAAAGTTGTTCAGTATGAGAAGATCTATCATAATATATGCATATTATGTGGCTGTTTTAACCCCACTTGATTACAGAGATGGAAAATACCATTTACAGGCATATCACCATAGGGAATACATGGTTTTCAAAGCTTTTTAACACTTATAGCGCCCCCTATACTCCGATCTCCATAAAACATTGCATGTGTCTTCAACATGTTATGCCACATATACCCAACAATTTTCGTGAAGTTTTGAGTTTCCTCTTAGGATTTATAGGCTTTTGAGTGTATTTTGCCACGCCTCTTTTCTAAATGGCTCTGTTATAGCCATCCAAATGCAAGAAATCAACTTTTTTTTTGATAATTATTGATCTAGAGAGTCCAGAGAATTGTCCTAGACTGGTTTGGTTCTGATTGCGCAAAAAACCAGGGACTAGTTCGCAAAAGTAGGTTTTTAACATTATTGCAAATATTTATTTAACAATTTGATTGACTGAAATGGTTCTAGAGGCAAAGTTGTTCAACATGAGGAGATCTATCATATGATATGCATATTTTGCCGATGTGTGCAACACCACGTGATTGCAGAGCCATAAAACTCGTTAGCGCCAACTAGTGGCCTATTTCTTTCAAAATTCTTACAGACCTCTAGGACCATGAGTCAAACATGCCCACTGAGTTTCGTTCTGGTCGACCTCCGTTAACCCTGTCTAATAGGTGCTCAAATTTCATTGGCCAATGGCGGCCATGTTTTTTTAGATACGCCAATGTTCTCATAGACAGACATGGTACCTTGGGCCAAGACACTGCTTACCAATTTTCAAGTCAATCAGACTAGCGGTCGCGTGGTTATAGCCCTTTTTGTGTTTTTTCCATGTTATAGCGCCACCAAGTGGCCAATCGTCGCGATTTTTTTATCGTGACCAAAAACTGAGCCCATAAACATGTGTACCAAGTTTGGTGAAGATATCTCATTTCTTGCTGGAGTTATAGCCTCTTTAGTAAAATAGGCTCCGCCTTAAATGTACATTTCCACGCCCCTTTTCGTTCATGAGTCAAAATTTCAACTTTTTTTTGATAATTATTGATATTGAGACTAGAGAGAACATTTTGGCACTGGTTTGGTTCTGATATGTCAAAAAACCAGGGACTAGTTCGCAAAAGTAGGTTTTTGACAAAATTCAAAATGGCGGAAAAATTTGCATACCGGAAATGAAATCGGAGATATACGTTTTGTTCGTCATGGTCTCAGCTTTCCAATGATATAAGACACTTGACCCTTAGGATGAACGGTTTAGGAGTTATGAGCCATTTCGCGTTATTGGTTGCTGTAGCGCCACCTATTGGCCAATCTGGCTCATAATTTGATAACCTCTCCTCGATTTTTGGACTACCTATTGACAAAGTTTGAAGTCTCTAGCATTTACGGTTTGGTCTGCACGATGAGTTTTACGGCAGAATAATAATAATAATAATAATAATAATAATAATAAAAATCAGCACAAATACAATAGGTGTTCAGCACTTCGTGCTTGAACCCCTAATTAAAGCTGCGAGCAGCATTTAGCGGGGTTCAAGCCATTTAAGGTCTTTAAGCATTTGACACCTTTTGCATGAAAGGCTTTTAAGCACTGAATGAATTTGAGAGATATCAGGTGAAATGAAGTGATAAACTGACAAAATGTGATTTTAAATATTATAATAGTGACTTTATAAAGTCTAAATATGAATTGATCAGGAGAGTGCAGAGAATCATACTGCTGTGGTTTGGTTCCTATCAGGCAAAAAACCTAGGACTAGTTTGCAAAACGAGGTTTTTAACATAATTGTGAATATTTAAATAAAGATTTGATTGACAGTATTGGTTATAGAGGCAAAGTTGTTCAGTATGAGAAGATCTATCATAATATATGCGATTACAGAGATGGAAAATACAATTTACAAGCAATTCACCAGAGGGAATACATGGTTTTCAAAGCTTTTTAACACTTATAGCGCCCCCTATACTCCGATCTCCATAAAACTTTGCATGTGTCTTCAACATGTTATGCCACATATACCCAACAATTTTCGTGAAGTTTTGAGTTTCCCCTTAGGATTTATAGGCTTTTGAGTGTATTTTGCCACACCTCTTTTCTAAATGGCTCTGTTATAGCCATCCAAATGCAAGAAATCAACTTTTTTTTGATAATTATTGATCTAGAGAGTCCAGAGAATTGTCCTAGACTGGTTTGGTTCTGATTGGGCAAAAAAACAGGGACTAGTTCGCAAAAGTAGGTTTTTAACATTATTGCAAATATTTATTTAACGATTTCATTGCCAAAAATGGTTCTAGAGGCAAAGTTGTTCAGCATGAGGAGATCTATCATATGATATGCATATTTTGCCGATGTGTGCAACACCACGTGATTTCAGAGCCATAAAACTCGTTAGCGCCAACTAGTGGCCGATTTCTTTCAAAATTCTTACAGACCTCTAGGACCATGAGTTAAACATGCCCACTGAGTTTTGTTCCGATCGACCTCCGTTAACCCTGTCTAATAGGTGCTCAAATTTCATTGGCCGATGGCGGCCATGTTTTTTGAGATACGCCAATGTTCTCATAGACAGACATGGTACCTTGGGCCAAGACACTGCTTACCAATTTTCAAGTCAATCGGACTAGCGGTTGCGTGGTTATAGCCCTTTTTGTGTTTTTTCCATGTTATAGCGCCACCAAGTGGCCAATCGTCGCGATTTTTTTATCGTGACCAAAGACTGAGCCCATAAACATGTGTACCAAGTTTGGTGAATATATCTCATTTCTTGCTGGAGTTATAGCCTCTTTAGTAAAATAGGCTCCGCCTTAAATGTACATTTCCACGCCCCTTTTCGTTCATGATTCAAAATTTCAACTTTTTTTTGATAATTATTGATATTCAGACTAGACAGAACATTTTGGCACTGGTTTGGTTCCGATATGTCAAAAAACCAGGGACTAGTTCGCAAAAGTAGGTTTTTGACAAAATTCAAAATGGCGGAAAAATTTTCATGACGGAAATGAAATCGGAGATATACGTTTTGTTCGCCAAGGTCTCAGCTTTCCAATGATATAAGACACTTGAGTGTGGACCAAACGGTTTAGGAGTTATGAGCCCTTTTGCGCAATTGATTGCTATAGCGCCACCTATTGGCCAATCTGGCTCATAATTTGATAACCTTTCCTCGATTTTTGGACTACCTATTGACAAAGTTTCAAGTCTCTAGCCCTTACGGTTTGGTCTGCACGATGAGTTTTACGGCAGAATAATAATAATAATAATTAAAGCTGCAAGCAGCATTTAGCGGGGTTCAAGCCTTTAAGGCCTTTTAAGCACATAGGCATTAAAGACATTAAGTTTTATTTAGCAAGGTTTTAAACACGAAAATAATAGATGGAAAAGTCCATTTACAGCCAATATAGGCAATTTACCGTAGGAAATGCATGGTTTTTATAGCTTTTTTCACAGTTATAGCGCCACCTATAGTCCGATCTCTTTAAAACATTGCATGCTTCATCAGCATGTTATGCCACATGTACCCAACGATTTTCGTGAAGTTTTGAGTTTCCCCTTAGGATTTATAGGCATTTGACTGTGTTTTGCCACGCCTCTTTTTTAAATGGCCCTGTTATAGCCATCCAAATGCAAAAGTTCAACTTTTTTTTTGATAGTTATTGTTTTAGAGAGTCCAGACAACTGTCCTAGACTTGTTTGGTTCTGATCGGGCAAAAAAACAGGGTCAAGTTCACAAAAGTAGGTTTTTAACATAATTACGAATATTTAATTAACGATTTGATTGACAGCAATGGCCCTAGAGGCAAAGTTGTTCAACATGAGGAGATCTATCATATGATATGCATATTTTGCGGATGTATGCAACACCACGTGATTACAGAGCCATAAACATAATAGGTGCTCAAATTTCATTGGCCTATGGCGGCCATGTTTTTTGAGATACGCCAATGTCCTCATAGACATACATGGTACCTTGGGCCACGACACCGCATACCGATTTTCAAGTCAATCGAACTAGCGGTCGTGTGGTTATAGCCGTTTTTGGGTTTTTTTCATGTTATAGCGCCACCAAGTGGCCAATTGTCGCGATATTTTTATCGTGACCAAAAACTGAGCCCATTCACATGTGTACCAAGTTTGGTGAAGATATCTCATTTCCTTTTTGAGTTATAGCCTTTTTAGTAAAATAGGCTCCGCCCTGAACGTCCATTTTGAAGCCCTTTAGCAAAAATGAATCGAAATTTCAATTTTTTTTTGATAACTATTGATAAATAGACAACAGAGAACATTTTGACCTTGGTTTGGTTCCGATCGGTCAAAAAACCAGGGACTAGTTCTCAAAAGTAGATTTTCAACAAAATTCAAAATGGCGGAAAATTTTTCATGACGGAAATAAAATCGGAGATATACGTTTTGTTCGCCAAGGACTCAGCTTTCCAATGATATAAGACACTTGAGTGTGGACCAAACGGTTTAGGAGTTATGAGCCCTTTCTCGCAATTGATTGCTATAGCGCCACCTATAGGCCAATCTGGCTCATAATTTGATAACCTCTCCTCGATTTTTGGACTACCTTCGGGTAAAGTTTCAAGTCTCTAGCCCTTACGGTTTGGTCTGCACGATGCGTTTTATCGGAGAATAATAATAATAATAAAAATCAGTACAATTACAATAGGGTTTCAGCACTTCGTGCTTGAACCCCTAATAATAATAATTAAAGCTGCAAGCAGCATTTAAGCGGGGTTCAAGCATTTAAGGCCTTTTAAGCACTGAGGCATTAAAGACATTAAGTTTTATTTAGCAAGATTTTAAACACTGAAATAATAGATGGAAAAGTCAATTTACAGCCAATATAGGCAATTTACCATAAAAAATTTATGGTTTTTATAGCTTTTTAACAGTTATAGCGCCACCTATAGTCCGATCTCTTTAAAACTTTTCATGCTTCATCAGCATGTCATGCTACATATACCCAACAATTTTCGTGAATTTTTGAGCTTCCCTTTTGAGTTAGCGCCAACTAGTGGCCGATTTCTTTCAAAAATCTTACAGACCTCTAGGACCATGAGTCAAACATGCCCACCAAGTTTCGTTCCGATCGGCCTCTGTTAACCTTGTCTAATAGGTGCTCAAATTTCATTGGCCGATGGCGGCCATGTTTTTTGAGATACGCCAATGTCTGCATACCAATTTTCAGGTTAACTGGACTAGCGATCGCGTGGTTATAGCCCTTTTCATGTTTTTTTCACATTATAGCGCCACCAAGTGGCCAATCGTCGCAATATTTTTATCGTGACCTCAAATTGAGCCGATATACATGTGTACCAAGTTTGGTGACGATATCTCATTTCCTTCTTGAGTTATAGCCTTTTTAGTAAAATAGGCTCCGCCCTGAACGTCCATTTTGAAGCCAATTAGCAAAAATGAATGGAAATTTCAACTTTTTTTCGATAACTATTGATAAACAGAGACCAGAGAACATTTTGACACTGGTTTGGTTCCGATCGGTCAAAAAACCAGGGACTAGTTTGCAAAAGTAAGTTTTTAACATAATTGTGAATATTTAATTAATGATTTGATTGACAGCAATGGTTCCAGAGGCAAATTTGTTCAGCATGAGGAGATCTATCATATGATATGCATATTTTGTGGATGCGTGAAAAAACACGTGATTTCAGAGCCATAAAACTCGTTAGCGCCAACTAGTGGCCGATTTCTTTCAAAATTCTTACAGACCTCTAGGACCATGAGTCAAACATGCCCATCAAGTTTCGTTCCGATCGGCCTCTGTTAACCCCATCTAATAGGTGCTCAAATTTCATTGGCCGATGGCGGCCATGTTTTTTGAGATACGCCAATGTCCTCATAGACGTACATGGGGCCTTGGACCAAGACACTGCATACCAATTTTCAGGTCAATCGGACTAGCGGTCGCGTGGTTATAGCCCTTTTCATGTTTTTTTCACATTATAGCGCCACCAAGTGGCCAATCATCGCGATTTTTTTATCGTGACCTCAAATTGAGCCGATATACATGTGTACCAAGTTTGGTGACGATATCTCATTTCCTTCTTGAGTTATAGCCTTTTTAGTAAAATAGGCTCCGCCCTGAACGTCCATTTTGAAGCCAATTAGCATAAATGAATCGAAATTTCAACTTTTTTTTGATAACTATTGATAAACAGAGACCAGAGAACATTTTGACACTGGTTTGGTTCCGATCGGTCAAAAAACCAGGGACTAGTTTGCAAAAGTAGGTTTTCAATAAAATTCAAAATGGCGGAAAAATTTGCATACTGTAAATAAAATCTGAGATATACATTTTGTTCGCCAAGGACTCAGCTTTCCAATGATATATGACACTTGAGTGTGGACCAAACGGTTTAGGAGTTATGAGCCTTTTCTCGCAATTGATTGCTATAGCGCCACCTATGGGCCAATTGGGGTCATAGCTTCTCAGGGTCTCCCCAACATGAGTACTACCATCTGACAAAGTTTCAAATTTCCAGCTCTTACGGTTTGGTCTGCACGATGCGTTTTAGCGGAGAATAATAATAATAATAATAATAATAATAATAATTAAAGCTGCGAGCAGCATTTAGCGGGGTTCAAGCCATTTAAGGTCTTTAAGCATTTGACGCCTTTTGCATGAAAGGTTTTTAAGCACTGAATGAATTTGAGAGATATCAGGTGAAATGAAGTGATAAACTGACAAAATGTGATTTTAAATATTATAATAGTGACTTTATAAAGTCTAAATATGAATTGATCAGGAGAGTGCAGATAATCATACTGCTGTGGTTTGGTTCCGATCAGGCAAAAAACCTAGGACTAGTTTAGAGGCAAAGTTGTTCAGTATGAGAAGATCTATCATAATATATGCATATTATGTGGCTGTTTTAACCCCACCTGATTACAGAGATGGAAAATACCATTTACAGGCAATTCACCATAGGGAATACATGGTTTTCAAAGCTTTTTAACACTTATAGCGCCCCCTATACTCCGATCTCCATAAAACATTGCATGTGTCTTCAACATGTTATGCCACATATACCCAACAATTTTCGTGAAGTTTTGAGTTTCCTCTTAGGATTTATAGGCTTTTGAGTGTATTTTGCCACGCCTCTTTTCTAAATGGCTCTGTTATAGCCATCCAAATGCAAGAAATCAACTTTTTTTTGATAATTATTGATCTAGAGAGTCCAGAGAATTGTCCTAGACTGGTTTGGTTCTGATTGCGCAAAAAACCAGGGACTAGTTCGCAAAAGTAGGTTTTTAACATTATTGCAAATATTTATTTAACAATTTGATTGACCAAAATGGTTTTAGAGGCAAAGTTGTTCAACATGAGGAGTTCTATCATATGATATGCATATTTTGCCGATGTGTGCAACACCACGTGATTGCAGAGCCATAAAACTCGTTAGCGCCAACTAGTGGCCGATTTCTTTCAAAATTCTTACAGACCTCTAGGACCATGAGTCAAACATGCCTACTGAGTTTCGTTCTGGTCGACCTCCGTTAAACCTGTCTAATAGGTGCTCAAATTTCATTGGCCGATGGCGGCCATGTTTTTTTAGATACGCCAATGTTCTCATAGACAGACATGGTACCTTGGGCCAAGACACTGCTTACCAATTTTCAAGTCAATCAGACTAGCGGTCGCGTGGTTATAGCCCTTTTTGTGTTTTTTCCATGTTATAGCGCCACCAAGTGGCCAATCGTCGCGATTTTTTTATTATGACCAAAAACTGAGCCCATAAACATGTGTACCAAGTTTGGTGAAGATATCTCATTTCTTGCTGGAGTTATAGCCTCTTTAGTAAAATAGGCTCCGCCTTAAATGTACATTTCCACGCCCCTTTTCGTTCATGAGTCAAAATTTCAACTTTTTTTTGATAATTATTGATACTCAGTCTAGAGAGAACATTTTGGCACTGGTTTGGTTCTGATATGTCAAAAAACCAGGGACTAGTTCGCAAAAGTAGGTTTTTGACAAAATTCAAAATGGCGGAAAAATTTGCATACCGGAAATGAAATCGGAGATATACGTTTTGTTCGCCAAGGTCTCAGCTTTCCAATGATATAAGACACTTGACCCTTAGGAGCAACGGTTTAAGAGTTATGAGCCATTTCGCGTTTTTGGTTGCTGTAGCGCCACCTATTGGCCAATCTGGCTCATAATTTGATAACCTCTCCTCGATTTTTGGACTACCTATTGACAAAGTTCGAAGTCTCTAGCATTTACGGTTTGGTCTGCACGATGAGTTTTACGGCAGAATAATAATAATAATAATAATAATTAAAGCTGCTAGCAGCATTTAGCGGGGTTCAAGCCTTTAAGGCCTTTTAAGCACATAGGCATTAAAGACACTAAGTTTTATTTAGCAAGGTTTTAAACACTAAAATAATAGATGGAAAAGTCCATTTACAGCCAATATAGGCAATTTACCATAGGAAATGCATGGTTTTTATAGCTTTTTCACAGTTATAGCGCCACCTATAGTCCGATCTCTTTAAAACATTGCATGCTTCATCACCATGTGATGCCACATATACCCAACGATTTTCGTGAAGTTTTGAGTTTCCCCTTAGGATTTATAGGCATTTGAGTGTATTTTGCCACGCCTCTTTTTTAAATGGCCCTGTTATAGCCATCCAAATGCAAAAGTTCAACTTTTTTTTGATAGTTATTGATCTAGAGAGTCCAGAGAACTGTCTTAGACTTGTTTGGTTCTGATCGGGCAAAAAACCAGGGTCAAGTTCACAAAAGTAGGTTTTTAACATAATTATGAATATTTAATTAACGATTTGATTGACAGCAATGGCCCTAGAGGCAAAGTTGTTCAACATGAGGAGATCTATCATATGATATGCATATTTTGCGGATGTATGCAACACCACGTGATTACAGAGCCATAAACATAATAGGTGCTCAAATTTCATTGGCCTATGGCGGCCATGTTTTTTGAGATACGCCAATGTCCTCATAGACATACATGGTACCTTGGGCCACGACACCGCATACCAATTTTCAAGTCAATCGGACTAGCGGTCCTGTGGTTATAGCCGTTTTTGTGTTTTTTTCATGTTATAGCGCCACCAAGTGGCCAATTGTCGCGATATTTTTAACGTGACCAAAGACTGAGCCCTTACACATGTGTACCAAGTTTGGTGAAGATATCTCATTTCCTTCTTGAGTTATAGCCTTTTTAGTAAAATAGGCTCCGCCCTGAACGTCCATTTTGAAGCCCCTTAGCAATCATGAATCAAAATTTCAATGTTTTTTTTGATAAATATTTATAATTAGACACCAGAGAACATTTTGACCTTGGTTTGGTTCCGATCGGTCAAAAAACCAGGGACTAGTTCTCAAAAGTAGATTTTCAACAAAATTCAAAATGGCGGAAAATTTTTCATGACGGAAATAAAATCGGAGATATACGTTTTGTTCGCCAAGGACTCAGCTTTCCAATGATATAAGACACTTGAGTGTGGACCAAACGGTTTAGGAGTTATGAGCCCTTTCTCGCAATTGATTGCTATAGCGCCACCTATAGGCCAATCTGGCTCATAATTTGATAACCTCTCCTCGATTTTTGGACTACCTTCGGGTAAAGTTTCAAGTCTCTAGCCCTTACGGTTTGGTCTGCACGATGCGTTTTATCGGAGAATAATAATAATAATAATAATAATTAAAGCTGCAAGCAGCATTTAACGGGGTTCAAGCCTTTAAGGCCTTTAAAGCACAGAGGCATTAAAGACATTAAGTTTTATTTGGCAAGATTTTAAACACTGAAATAATAGATGGAAAAGTCCATTTATAGTCAATATAGGCAATTTACTATAGGGAATGCATGGTTTTTAAAGCTTTTTAACAGTTATAGCGCCACCTATAGTCCGATCTCTTTAAAACATTGCATGCTTCATCAGCATGTTATGCCACATATACCCAACAATTTTCGTGAAGTTTTGAGTTTTACCTTAGGATTTATAGGCTTTTGAGTGTATTTTGCCATGGCTTTTTTTTAAATGGCCCGTTTATAGCCATCCAAATGTAAAAGTTTAACTTTTTTTCAAAGATTATTGATCTAGAGAGTCTAGAGAATTATCCTAGACTGGTTTGGTTCCGATCGGGCAAAAAACCAGGGACTAGTTCGCAAAAGTAGGTTTTTAACATAATTACAAAAATTGAATTAATGCTTTGATTGACAGCAATGGTTCTAGAGGCAAAGTTGTTCAGCATGAGGAGATCTATCATATGATATGCATATTTTGTGGATGTGTGCAACACCACGTGATTACAGAGCCATAAAACTTGTTAGCGCCAACTAGTGGCCGATTTCTTTCAAAATTCTTACAGACCTCTAGGACCATGAGTCAAACATGCCCACCGAGTTTCGTTCCGATCGGCCTCCGATAACCTTGTCTAATAGGTGCTCAAACTTCATTGGCCGATGGCGGCCATGTTTTTTGAGATACGCCAATATCCTCAGAGACATACATGCTACCTTGGGCCAAGACACTGCATACCAATTTTCAGGTAAATCGGAGTAGCAGTCGCATGGTTATAGCTATTTGCAGGTTTTTTTCACATTATTGCGCCACCAAGTGGCCAATCGTCGCGATTTTTTTATCGTGACCTCAAATTGACCCCATACACATGTGTACCAAGTTTGGTGAAGATATCTCATTTCATTATTGAGTTATAGTCTTTTTAGTAAAATAGGCTCCGCCCTGAGCGTCCATTTTGAATCCCCTTATCTTCCGTGAATCGAAATTTCAACTTTTTTTCAATGAATATTGATTTTCAGACTACAGAAAACATTTTGGCACTGGTTTGGTTCCGATTGGTCAAAAAACCAGGGACTAGTTCGCAAAAGTAGTTTTTCGACAAAATTCAAAATGGCGGAAAATTTTTCCAGACGGAAATAAAATCGGAGATATACGTTTTGTTCGCCATGGTCTCAGCTTTCCAATGATATAAGGCACTTGAGTGTGGACTAAACCGTTTAGGAGTTATGAGCCATTTCGCGCTTTTGATTGCTGTAGCGCCCCCTATTGGCCAATCGGGGTCATAATTTGATAAGCTCTCCTCGATTTTTGGGCTACCATGTGGCAAAGTGTCAAGTCTCTAGCCCTTACGGTTTGGTCTGCACGATGCGTTTTAGGGGAGAATAATAATAATAATAAAAACCCTAACAATTACAATAGTGTTTCAGCACTTCGTGCTTGAACCCCTAATAATAATAATAAAAATCAGCACAAATACAATAGGTGTTCAGCACTTCGTGCTTGAACCCCTAATAATAATAATAATAATAATAAAAATCAGTACAATTACAATAGGGTTTCAGCACTTCGTGCTTGAACCCCTAAAAATCAGCACAAATACAATAGGTGTTCAGCACTTCGTGCTTGAACCCCTAATAATAATAATAATAATAATAATAAAAATCAGCACAAATACAATAGGTGTTCAGCACTTCGTGCTTGAACCCCTAATAAATACATATGGCTTAAGTGTTTACGTACACTTAAGCCATAACCGACAGTGTTCATGCGATGGACATTTTGATATATATACAGGGCTTGACATTAACTTTTTTGCTCACCAGCCACTGTGGCTAGTGGTTTTCCAAAGTTACTAGCCACTCAGCATTTTCACTGGACACAATTTTGCTGTTTGGACATGACATTGTATATGTTTAAAGTTGACTTTGGCATGCGAAAATTACTTGATTTTGAGTCATTTTACTTGATTTAGAAGATTTAAAACCCTTTCAAACGCAGAGTGACCCCCAAATCAAGACTACATTGTATATCAGCTGGGATGTGCAGGTGGGCAATATAATAGGCTAATATGAGAAATGTAATATGATAGGCTATGAGTTATTTTAGTTAGGCAATATATATATAATTTAAAAAAATACCCTAAGCAAATTACAAAAACAATAGTAAATAAAAAATAAAATAAAAATTCAGATATTAATACATATTTATTTAATATGTATACATTTATTTAACATCTGTAGTTAATTGGGCTGCTGAATGCATGGATGTAATATTTGTGACACATATCCAGTTATTACCCACCTGTTTACATACACTTAAGCCATAACCGACAGTGTTCATGCGATGGACATTTTGACATCAGTGTGTATTTGACTATTCAGCAGCAAGGAGAACTGATCACGCGTACGAGCGCTTTTGTTGTGTCATTCAGCGCGATTCCGCCTATCTTGCCTTCACTAAGTATAAAGAATTGTAGTTGAATTATAGTCAATTTTGTGATACGACGGTCTTAGCATTTCATTTAGCTGTAAATTATATTCAACCCGCCAAAGTGGCTAGTGGGAGTGGCTGCCGTACCCGCCACAGCTGAAATCTACCCCCAGTTGGCGGGTGTTAATTTCAAGCCCTGTATGTATATATATATATATATATATATAATAAATTGTCAAAGGTGAGCAGGTGCTAGCTGATTGTTCATTGTGTCTGTTACAGAGTCTCAGGTACCAGGCGTCCCGAGTTCCCTTCATGTCCGTCCTCTTGTAAACCGTATTGTGGTGACTTGGACGCCTCCGGAAAACCAGAACATTTTAGTCCGAGGTTACAAGATCGGATATGGAATTGGCAGCCCTCATGCCCACACGGTCACTCTGGATTACAAGCAGCGTTTCTACAGCATCGACAACCTCGGTGGGCGTCTCTAATGCTGCAAATAATCAACCAGATGTTGCCATAAGGTGTGTTTTCAGACGTTTATATGTGTTTTCCTCTGCAGATCCCAGTTCCCATTACGTCATCACTCTCAAGGCCTTCAACAACATGGGCGAAGGCATTCCCATCTACAACAGCGCTACAACAAGACCTCAGTCCGGTAAGACGCACACACACGTTATATTGTGGCAGGATGACAACACTATATGCTTAGTGGTTAGTGAGACATCAGAACTGCATATCACGTCTCTGTTATCTAGCTTCAGACATGTTTGTGTTTCATTGAAAATGAAGCGCATGGTGTAAATCTGTTACACTCCAGGCTCTCACTCACATTGTTTTGTAGCGGAGATAAACTACGATTGGAGTGTGTGTGTGTGTGTGTGTGTGTGTTTTAAATATAAGGTGACGGGTACTACACATGCATCACGTTAGCATCGAAATGTAAGTGTCGCTTGCTTCCATCCCCACATCTTTGACTTTACGTCAGATGTCTCCGACAGCCGAATGCCGCTGTTAAAGGTTTCCAGACCCCCTGCTGTCCCGTCAGGTTGAGATTCGCATCAGCTCTGACTCTCACAACTTTTCTGACAGGCTCGAGCTTCCAGATCTAGTGACCCAGAAATGAGTTGTTCGCCAAGAATGAGTGTTAGCACGTTTGCAACAATCGTTTGCTGCCGTTTTCTGGGCTGAGAATGCATTTTTTGTTGTTGTTGACAATTAAATAAGTGGATATTTGCACAGCAGAAATCAATAGTAATTCCAGGTGTATCTTAATTAAACAAATGTTCAGAGCGCCATCGATCAGCAGCTTGCTCAATCATTTGGGTCTGTGCCTCTTAAAGGGATAGTTCACACACAAATTTAAATTCGGTCCTTAACTGCTCGTCATTCCTAACCTGTAAGATTTTCGTTCATCCTCGGAACACAAATTAAGACCTTTTTTATAAGAAGACAATTTCTGTTCCTCCATTGACAGCTACGTACAACTTTGATGCTTCAAAAAGAGATCATTAAACTAATCCATATCACGAATACCTCACTTTATATGATGAATAGATTGAATTTAGGCTTTTATTCCAAGTGAGCAAAAAAAACTAGACTGGGTAAACCAAGCCTGATCTGCCAGTGATTTGATTTCGCCCGGCAACTCAGTCTGGAAACCTGTACATTCATTTATCCTGCTTCTGTTACACTTTTGCTGGAACCAATCACAGACTGGCTTATCCAACTGGCACGCTATTGGCGGGTTTAACACGATGACGGATAGAGAAATGGTGGACTGAACGTCGATCACGCCTCTTGTGGTCCTATTGGTTGAAGGACTATCCAATTGCGTACAGAGGTATTCGAATAATCAGCATTGCACTTTTCTTTCGACCTGGAGTCTAATAAAAGTTCAACAGTAAATATGGTAGCTTATGTAGGCTATGACTGCACTTATTTCAGAGTAATGTTATTGTTAACCCTTTTCTTTCCCTGTTAATGTTTGC
Organism: Pseudorasbora parva; assembly: GCF_024679245.1. Lineage (NCBI taxonomy): Eukaryota > Metazoa > Chordata > Actinopteri > Cypriniformes > Gobionidae > Pseudorasbora > Pseudorasbora parva. Next base: position 31,410,239 of record NC_090196.1, on the reverse strand, counting down.
TGCTGCATCCTTTACGTCTATGGCTGATCTCAATTTCCCCAACTACGGGCCGTGGATCAAACAGAAAATGCGCACTGCGTTAATAAAATTATTTCCGTTAAAATGTATTTGCATTAACGCGTTCATTTTGAAAGCCCTAGTATGAATATAATTTATTGTACAGTGCACTAATATTATTGCATATTTTTTGGTTTGTTAAATTCTTATAATTTAAGTAAAAATATTTTGTATTATTATTGTTATTATTGAGAAAAAAGCAGGAATTATATCAGTAATGTTTAAGCAGAAGGTCATCCGCTAAGTAGGATAGCACTTTCTTTTACACTATCATTGTTACATATGTTTCATGTAGTTACTATAGTAATAATTATAAAATAATTATGTTCAACAAACCCTAATCGTAGCCCTATAGCAAGTGCATGTAGTTACTCAGGAACAGACACCTTTGAATAAGTGTCATTAAAGTGTAACAAAAACAAATGACACTTTCGTTGACTTCTATTGTAAGGGCATTGCTGTGCACATGAATATTGTTTGTTTTTACGAGATTGAATTATTTTCTGTAATAATTGTTACAGATACTACTGCCCTTAAATTATATTGAACTTTTCTTAAAATTTCATTAAGTATTTTTATGTATTTCCGTAAATGCAGCATAATCCATAATAATTGTAATATAAATATTATTTGATGTTTTTGCACTGTTAAATATGGGTGTATCAATTCTAATAATGTCTTTCTTTCTCTCTTTCATTCATTTTCCTCTTGCTTGTCATCCACTGAACCATCAATCCATTTATTCCCGTCTAATCCTTCCATGTTTTTTTAAACCCATGTGATTTTTCTTTTTATTATGATTTGCGTTGACTCATCTGTGTGTGTGTAACGCTGCTGTCAGACCCCATAGACCCTGATATTGATTTTTATGAACTCTTCAATAACCCATACACCCCAGCACCCGACCCCACTCCCATGCTGCCCCCGGTGGGCGTTCAGGCCACTGTCCTCAGCCACGACACCGTCAAAGTCAGCTGGGCCGACAACTCGCTCGCAAAGAACCAGAAGATCACCGATTCCAGATATTACACCATCCGCTGGAAGACCAACATCCCCGCCAACACCAAATATAAGGTACGGACCGTCTTTATGGGTGTTATTTGGTGAATCTGATTAGTTGGTGTTCGAAGCGGTTTCATTTCATTTGAACTGATGTTCTGAACAGGGTTTTTATAGGTAAATTTAGCATGAAATGGAAGTTGCGATACTCTTTTCTTTAGAGAAACTCAAGAGTCAGATATACGGACATTATTATTTTTGACGTCAATACAAGGAAATAACCCGGTTTATCATGTAAGTGCGGTTTACTTGCGTTGTCCGTTTACTGGTTTGCATGTAAAGGGGAAAACTGGTTACTTCAATAAACCGATATTTTTGAGTTATCAGCTTACTGGTGCGCATGTAAACACACCCACTGAGTGAGAATTCACCGTTTCATTTGAGAAAACGCTCATATCATGAACACAGACACTCAAAGGTCATCATGGCAACCCGTCAAAATAAAGGTTTGGTTTAAAAAATGTAAATTGATTTGAAACAGAATATATTAGGCTACTGTTGTAGCTACAGTAGATTTAGCTACGTCTCGATGTAATAATAATACGTCTCTACTAATAATAATGATTATGCTTAGATGGTTGATTATTTTTAATTTGATCTCTTTTTTTTATAAACAATGTTTACTTTTAAACAGCATGCAGCCTTTAAATGTGCATGTATTATTTTCTTATAATGATTATCATCATAAATAATAAACTAAATACATAAATAAATAAAAAATATTTTTAAAAAAACATTTAGCTGTGGTACTGAAATGTTACCCAAAAATCGGTATCGGCCGATCTCACTAACATAAAAACGGAAATCGGTATCGGCCGATCTCACTAACATAAAAACGGAAATCGGTATCGGCCGATCTCACTAACATAAAAACGGAAATCGGTATCGGCCGATCTCACTAACATAAAAACGGAAATCGTTGTCGGCCGATCTCACTAACATAAAAACGGAAATCGGTATCGGCCGATCTCACTAACATAAAAACGGAAATCGGTATCGGCCGATCTCACTAACATAAAAACGGAAATCGGTATCGGCCGATCTCACTAACATAAAAACGGAAATCGGTATCGGCCGATCTCACTAACATAAAAACGGAAATCGGTATCGGCCGATCTCACTAACATAAGAACGGAAATCGGTATCGGCCGATCTCACTAACATAAAAACGGAAATCGGTATCGGCCGATCTCACTAACATAAAAACGGAAATCGGTATCGGCCGATCTCACTAACATAAAAACGGAAATCGGTATCGGCCGATCTCACTAACATAAAAACGGAAATCGTTGTCGGCCGATCTCACTAACATAAGAACGGAAATCGGTATCGGCCGATCTCACTAACATAAGAACGGAAATCGGTATCGGCCGATCTCACTAACATAAAAACGGAAATCGGTATCGGCCGATCTCACTAACATAAAAACGGAAATCGGTATCGGCCGATCTCACTAACATAAAAACGGAAATCGTTGTCGGCCGATCTCACTAACATAAAAACGGAAATCTGTATCGGCCGATCTCACTAACATAAAAACGGAAATCTGTATCGGCCGATCTCACTAACATAAAAACGGAAATCTGTATCGGCCGATCTCACTAACATAAAAACGGAAATCTGTATCGGCCAAGAAAATTGCAATCGGTGCATCTCTACTTGTCTTCCATATTGTGATGTATATCTGATTGAAACTGCTTCTCAAACAGGAATAAATCTAGGGCGGAGCTTGATTTTGTCTTTGGGGAATTGATTGTATGGTCGTGGTTTGCTATTGGTGGATCTCATGTGACTGACAGGTTGCCCCGCCCTCGTCATCAGAAAAGAGAGGTTATTCTGATTTAAAGATTACAAGGTGCATGAATTAAAAATTAAATATTAATGTGCACAAATAAATCAGTTATAATAAATACTGCACTATTCTATTGGAAAAAAATTTGGTCCATTTTGATTCCATGGTGACTTTAAAACTAAAACCATAAAATATATATATATTTTGAAATAAAATAAACATTAGCTAAAATAAAATGCACAAAAAAAGGCAAGGCACGATTTCTCATTTTCATTTCATTTAACTTAATGTGCACTAAATAATACAAATTAAAAAAAAAACTATAAACAAATGGCAAAAATGTTAATCTTTATCTACATTAAAATGAAAAATATTAAAAACTGATTCAAATTATTATCCAAAGCTATACTAGCATCTCAGTGATATTAAAATAACACTGGATCTGATTTCTGTTTCAGTTCACTAGAGGTTGTTTTTCTTTTCCATGTGCTGAGCGCCCTCTAGTGAGCACTCTCAGACTGCAACCCTAGTGCACTGCTTACTGTACATGTACACTACATGCTTTATTTTTAAACAGCCATATTTTGAGCGCAGTGATAAAGTTAGGTCTTAAATGTGTTTGTCTGTTCAGACGGCGAACACCACGTCTCTGTTCCATACGGTGTCGGCTCTGAAGCCCAATACGCTTTACGAGTTCTCTGTGATGGTGACCAAGAGCCGCAGGAGCAGCACATGGAGCATGACGGCCCACGGGACCACCTTTGAGACCAGTAAGAGATAGCACAAGATTTTAGCCATTCAGGAATGTTTGCTTCTGGGTTTATATGCGTTATTAAATGACGGTTATTTTTTCTGTAACATTTTCTCTTCCACACCGATATACACAACTTCAGCAAATTGAGCATTTTGGTTATCATTTTAATTTTGTTTAATATTGTGTATACAACGATCAGGCATAACATTATGAGCACCTTCCTAATATTGTGTTGGCTCCCATTTTTCTGCAAAACCAGCCCTGACCCGTCGAGGCATGGACTCCACTCGACCCTTGAAGGGGTGCTGTGGTATCTGGCACCAAGATGTTAGCAGCAGATCCTTTAAGTCCTGTAAGTTGTGAGATGGGGCCTCCATGGATCAGACTTGTTTGTACAGCTCATCCCACAGATGCTCGATTGGATTGAGATCTGGGGAATTTTGGAGGCCAAGTCAACGCCTTAAACTCGTTGTCGTGCTCCTCAAACCATTCCTGAAGCATTTGTGCTTTGTGTCAGGAGCATTATCCTGCTGGAAGAGCCACAGCCACCAGAATACCGTTTCCATGAAAGGCTGAACATGGGCTCAGCAATGCTTAGGTAGGTGGAGCGTGTCAAAGTAACATCCACATGGATGGCAGGACTCAAGGTTTTCAAACATTTCCCAAAGCATCACACTGCCTCCGCCGGCTCGCCTTCTTCCCATAGTGCATCCTGGGGCCATGTGTTCCCCAGATAAGCCACACAACACACCCGGCCATCCACGTGATGTAAAAGAAAATGTGATTCCTCAGACCAGGCCACTTTCTTCCATTGCTCCGTGGTCCAGTTCTGATGCTCACGTGCCACTGTTGGTGCTTTCGGCGGGGTCAGGGGTCAGCATGGGCACCCTGACTGGTCAGCGGCTATGCCGCCCCGTACACAACAAACTGAGATGCTCTGTGTATTGACACCTTTCTATCAGAACCAGCATTAACTTCTGGAGCAGTTTGAGCTCCAGCAGCTCGTCTGTTTGATCGGACCACACGGGCCAGCCTTCACTCCCCACGTGCATCAATGAGCCTTGGCCGCCCATGACCCTGTGGCCGGTTCTCCACTGTTCCTCTTGGAGCACTTTTGATAGAGACTGACCACTGCAGACCGGGAACAGCCCACAAGAGCTGCAGTTTTGGAGATGCTCTGACCCAGTCGTCTAGCCGTCACAATCTGGCCCTTGTCAAACTCGCTCAAATCCTTACGCTTGTCCATTTTTCCTGCTTCTAACACATCAACTTGAGGACAAAATGTTCACTTGGTGCCTAATATATCCCACCCACTAACAGGAGCCGTGATGAAGAGATCATCAGTGTTATTCACTTCACCTGTCAGTGCTCATAATGTTATGCCTTTTATGCCAATTATGTTTGTATGATTATTGCAAGTGCTAATGTTATTAAAAATGTACTTCAAAAATGATTATCATTTGTCCAAATGTTGGCGCAACTTTTTTTTATTAGTGTTACTAGAGTAGAACAGATGTTTCAGGATGCATGCAAAACTACTGCTTATTTAGTTACATGATTTTGGAACTAATTGTTATGACAAATATATTATAATAGCTTGGGAAAGTTCTCAGTAACAGCCATTCACTTGTATTTTCTCTCTTTAATGCTGTTTGGTATGTTTTGTAGTTCCCAGCTCAGCTCCAAAAGATGTGACTGTGATCAGTAAAGAGGGAAATCCACGAATCATCAACATCAACTGGCAGCCTCCGACTGAAGCCAACGGCAAAATCACAGGTATGTGAGGAACAGCTCGCAGTGGTCACATGACACATTTTATCCTGACATTCTCATGACTTACATGGATTAACGTTATCAAGGATGATTTTCAGCTGACATTACAGCTCAAAAACCTCAGCGAATCTCTCTGTGTCTCAGGGTACATCATCTACTACAGCACCGACGTGAACGCTGAGGTTCATGACTGGGTCGTGGAGCCCGTGGTGGGAAACAGACTGACCCATCAGATTCAGGGTCTGACACTGGACACCGCCTACTACTTTAAGATCCAGGCCAGAAACTCCAAAGGCATGGGACCCATGTCAGACGCGGTGCAGTTCCGCACCCCTAAAGGTGAAACCTCAATCTCCCTTATCTATTAAAACTCAACTTAAGCTCATTTATTCATTCTGTTTGTTTGCATTTCCAGCTGAACCATCTGACAAAATGTCAAGTGATCAAGGTAATTAAACATGTTTCTATTGCACATGGAAATTAAGTCACAAGAATTGCATTAGTTGGGTAGTTAGTCTAGTGCAGCAAACATGCATCATTAATTTTGCCTGTCAATTTATGCATATAATTAATTTTCAGGAGTTGTAATGTAATTTCAGTGCAATTTTAGGTGCACAGCCCTGATGCATAACTGTCTACTACATTTATGTCAGATGCATTGTGGGGTAGCTGAATGTCGCTGACGTGTTGTTGTCTCTAGGGCTGCAAGTCAAACCCGGTCACCCGACCCTACCGGAGCACGGGATTGGATCCAATATGGGTAAACCGGAAGACCAAGTTTAAAGACAGACACTGTAAAACTCAGACCTGTGGTGTAGTAACTAGTAGTCTCTCTCTCTCTCTCTCTCTGTCAGATAAACCAGGCATCACGGGCAGCCAGGAAAATCACATCTTGGTGATCGTGGTCATTGTTTCTGTTGGAGTATTCACCATCATCGCTGTGGTCGTGGGGGCCGTCCTGTGCACGCGCCGGTCCAACTCTCATCAGAAAAAGTGTGTTCTTCACTCTTTATATAACATCTGTATGTAAGGGACATCCAGCCGGTTGTTATCGCAGAATAAACCCTACAGAGTGATCAGGTCTTGTGTCAGTCTGAAGGGGTTTATTCTGCGTTAACCGACTGGGTGTACCTAATCCCGCTTATTACACGGCTGCTTGTCTCAAGTAAATAGACACCAAATATTGTCTCGAGTTTAAGTATTTTATTAGCTCTTACCCAAAGCTTCTGCGAAGAAAAGGCCTTTATCTACTGCTGAAGTTTTCTTTTTAATGAATCAAAAAAAAAAAGAATGCTGAAAGGGTTCGTTTACCCAAACATTAAACTAAGCCCAAGATTTACGCACCCTCAAGTCATCATAGGTGTTTATGACATTCTTCTTTCAGACGAACACAATCAGAGTTATATTTAAAAAGTCCAGGCTTAAATTAATCCAAGCAGTACTTGTAGCTGTTTTTGAAGTCCATAAAAAATACAGCTGTCCTTCATATAACGTGCTCCACACGGCTCTGATGGGTTAATAGAGGCTTTCTGATTCTAATCGATGCGTTTGTGTAAGAAAAATATCCATATTTACAACTTTATAAAGTAAACCCGCCTTGAAAGTCTTCCATTGTAACCCATGCCGATTAAGTGTTTAAGAGCCATAAGATGGCGCCAGAGAGTCAACGACAGCATTACGCATGTAATTTTTGGTTGAGATAACTCGTAGTACCTAGATGAGCGGTGTGTTATTCAACTTTGGCAGTTGTTATCTGGGAATAGCATGCCGCTGGAATGCGCGATTGACCAATCAGAATCAAGTATTCCACAGAGCCTTATAATAAATGAAAACAATAAGCAATGAGATGTTTTCTGAACGACACCGTTATGAATTACTTTTCGATCAGTGCTGCATGACCTGACAGGTTCTCTCTCAAATTGATTATCATGTGATTGTTTTTTTCTGTCACAATATTTTAATGTTTATGTAAAATGCTAATTAAACTAATTATAAAAATATTAAAATCCTAATTATTAAAATAGTGGAGTGTAATTTTATTTTAAATCTGTGAAGTTAATAAAGTCTTTAAATGTGGATTTTAAGTATTTTATAGTCATTTAAATATAAAATAAGATGTGTGTGTGTGTATATGTATGTATATATGTATGTATGTATGTATATATATATATATATATATACACACACATAAATATATTTAATAATTTCATAAGATTAAAAGTCTATATGCACCAATTAAAATGAATTGAAACAAAGCTAAACTAATACAAAATACAAAGTTAAATCAATCGTTTTTAGCTTATCAAATGTGAGTGTGTGTGTGAGGGTTAGTGAGTGCGTGCGTGTGTCTCGGTAAGTGAGTGAGGTTGTGTACGAGAGATGAATGGAGGGAGTGTGTGTGTGTGTGAGTGAATGTGAGGTGTGTTAAGAGTGTGTGACATACTCTCTTACACACTTCCACATTCCTCATTCTCACAGAGAGTGTGAGTGAGAGTGTGTGTAAAAATAATTTATAAAAATGGTGTTTATCATAATCATGAAGAACTTGAGTTCATTTTGGTGTGTAAACCTGTTGAATGCGTTTGGAGGTTGAGTTGTATTTGTGTTTCCAGGAAACGTGCGGCCTGCAAGACCAACACCAGCTCACACAAGTACAAGAGCTCATCTAAAGACCTGAAGCCTCCTGACCTCTGGATCCACCACGAGCGTCTGGAGCTCAAACCCATGGACAAATCACCCGACCCCAACCCAGTCATGACGGAGACGCCCATCCCTCGCATCGCACAGGACCCGGCCGTTGAGCCCACCCATCAGAGACGGGCTGAGATTCAGGTGGAGGAGAGCGTGTCCACATTGGCCGGTCGGAGGGGAGCGAGACCTAAAATAATGATGCCATTCGACTCGCCGCCACCCCAGCGTAAGTCCACAGAGCAAAACCGGCACATCCTGTCCCATCCCACCTCAACCTGTCTTGTGCTCGTCATGCTGTGCACTCAGTTGTGGCGTCTTGTGTCAGAATAGGGAACTAGATCCAAACCTAGTGAGCTCCTTATACAGCACTTCTAGGCATTTAGTGTCTCAAAATGACATGATGGCTGTGACAAAAGATAAAAGCATGTTTTAGAAAAAGTTTTATTTATACAACGCCTTTTACTTTTATTATGGCCGCTTTACAGTGTTTTTGACAGTACATTAACATACTCGCATACACAGTAGTACATTACGTTATGTTGCCTTCAAAGAATATTTTTGCATATGCAAAAATATTCCTTCCTTGTCAAAACAATCCTAATTACATTTTTTTTAAAAGTGATTCTCAATGGCAAATTATTCAAGATAAATTATTATAAATGTCTAATTAAATATTTTTTAACTTTATTAACACCATTTCATGAGATTTTATTATATTGTCAGAATTTAAATATATATTTTACATTAAATATAACATTTAATAACAATTTTAATAAAGTACCAGTAAATCAAAATTAATTTTGAATTACTTATTTTCAATTATTTATGCACAAACTAACTGAAGCAAATCTAAATACAAAGTTAAATCATTAGTTTTACTTTTTGATTTTATTTTATGAAATATATTTTTACTACTAATTGTTTATTTATTTTCAAAACTATAATTTGTTACTTAAAATTAAAACGTTTTATTTATGTGACCGACTAAATGGCTGCCAATGTAGAGCACTTGTGAGGTTGCGTTTCCTTAGCTGGGATGCTGTGTAGGCTGTGGTGTGAAAAGAAACTCACTAAGTGTGGAGCAGATGTGTTGTCGTGTTGATTTCACTGTGTGTGTGTGTGTGTCCTCTCTCAGCTGTGATAAGTGCTCATCCCATTCATTCCCTCGATCATCTTCATCACCATCATCATCACTATCACCTCCCGCCGCGTGGCTACCTTCATCATCAGATCAGCCTGAGAGCGCCCGCCACCCCCAACACATACACAGACAGGTTTCCGTCTGCAGGTGAGACGCACCGCTGCAAGATACAGATGGTATTAAAGGGATAGTTCACCCAAAAACGAAAACTGTAATCATTTACTCACTCAAATGTTGTTCCAAACCTGTTACTTCTGCTGAACACAAAAGAATACATGTTGAATGTTTGTAACCAAGCAAATAGAGCAGCCATTCACTACCCCAACCCGGTCATGACGGAGACGCCCATCCCTCGCACCGCACAGGACCCGGCCGTTGAGCCCACCCATCAGAGACGGGCTGAGATTGAGGTGGAGTAAAAAGTACTATGGCAGTGAATGGTTGCTCTATCTGCTTAGTTACAAAAATTCTTCAAAATATCATCTTTTGTCTTCAGCAGAACAAAGAAACTCATACAGGTTTGGAACAACATTAGAGCGAGTAATAAATAATAATAACTAAGTCATTATTTAGTTTTTCATTTTGAGGTGAACTGTCCCTTTAAGGACAAGCGGCAGCATGTCTGCGCTGTCACCTGCACGCATCTCATATCCAGACACACACCAATTTTACTTTCACTTTAGACATAACCGACTGTGTGTATATATGTGTATTTGACAGTATTAGCGCAGTAAGACTACTTACTCCAGTAATCACGTGTGTTTGACAGGCTTGTAGTGTGTGCACTCAGCTCAAGTAAAGCAACAGTGCATAAGCATGAAATGTTTAACCGGCAAGGCTTTTTAAACGCATGCATGTAATGAACTTTAGTGATTGCGAATAACTATAGTGTCCCGTGATGTGAATATATGTCACGCTGTACAGTAGTATATTGTGATGGAGACTTTAAAATTATAAAATTAATTCAATGCAAAACCGTAAAAACCATGAACCGCAATATACAAGCGCGTTTTGAACCGTGATTGTCGCACTGAATGGTTTAATATTAAATTGAGAATTTTGGCATCCCTAATATATATATATATATGTGTGTATATATATATTTATATAAAATCTTTTATATATATATATATATAAAATCTTTTATTTTATATATATATATATATATATATAAAATCTTTTATTTTATTATTTTATATGTATGTATATATGTATGTATCTTTTTTATTGTGTGTCTGTATATGTATATATAATTTATATGAAGTTAAAAAAGTATTATAAACGTAATATATTGTAACTATATACACAGTTCTTTATGTGTATATATAATTTATTGTATAATCTTATTTAAAAATACAAATAAAATGATTGTGCATGTGTGTGTATATACACAAACTATATATATATATATATTTTTTTTTATTTATTTATTTATTTATTTATTTATTTATTTTTTGTTACAAAACAAGCTATCCATTTTGAGAAATGTTGGTTATTTGACATTATTATTGAAGACATCAACAGTCAAGTTCATTCACAATTTTTTGGACATTAAACTATTACTTGAGCTCAGTGAAGGCCACGGACACAATCTTCAAACCCAGGATATTTTTTATTTAATGTCCATAAATAGTTCATAAATCAAGTCAAAAACCATGCCAAAATGCAACATATTAATCTTAACATTGTCAAACATCTTAAATTGGTTAAAAAAAAACAATACATCATAAATATATGGAATAGTATATACAAAGATTGATTAATAATATGATTAATAATACGATTCTGAGTTAGTTTTGGCCAGAACATACATAGCAATTTATTTATTTTTAATGTTTTTGCAAAACACTATATATCCAACTTAGGCTATATTCTCTTACTGTATCATTAAGAAAAGCTAGTGAGTGTGTGTGTGTGAGACAGACCAACGTTACTCGCAGTCGCATGATGACCACAATTAATCTTTGGATGTTTTCCCTCCCCTGAATGCCTTGCCCGTTTGGTCTTCTCCCTTTGATGATTTTCTTTAGATGCGTTCCTGACCGGCTCCAATCCGTCATTGAAATCATAACGTTAGCTTGACTCTGACGCTTTGATTCTCTGACTGACAGACAGCTGTTGATCAGTGACGTAGCCTACATGACTGACAGCTCGCCTACAGTATAAACAATTAAATGGTAAACGTTTTTTAGTTAGCCTATTGAATCCTCTTTTTAAAAATGTTTTTTGTTTTGCTATTATCGTTAAATCGCTGAGCAAACTCGGAGCACTTCACCGGCGGTGACTCTCCTCGCGTGACATACTGAGCTCGCGCAGCATCCTGAGTGCTCTATAGCCTAACCGTTATATTTTGTAGGAGGCTTAAAATGGCAGCAATTCACACATAGATTAAGGTACATCTAAACAGTGATTTCCAATAATAAAATCCAAATGTCAAAAAAAGGGCGTTTTACAACCGAACTCTTCATATATATATATATATATATATATATATATATATATATATATATATATATATATATATATATATATATATATATAAAAAATTTACATTAATTAAAAATCTTTTTTAATTATTTAAGAAAAGTATAACGTTGTACAATATTTAAAAAATATACAAATAAAGTTATGTATCATGTATAAGTGTTATAGTGTAATTTTTTTATTGTATTAATTAATTGATTTTTCTTCAATCTGTGCAGAATCTGTGAGGAATCAGCCGCCTGCACCTGAACCTCCGGTTGCCCCCAGTCAGCCCATCATTACAGCTGAGGTCCAGAAGACGGAGGCGGTGATCAAAGAGGAAGACCCACCCACCATAAACCCGCCAACGGCTCACGTGCGGCCGTCACACCCGCTCAAGAGCTTCGCTGTACCAGCTGTCACCGTTTCTGCCCATAACCCGCCCACCTATGACACCGCCTTACCCAGCACCCCTCTGCTGGCACAGCCAGGTCCGTTTTCTGCTTTATCAATTTTGACATGTTAAAGGGGTGGTTCTGTGTTTTTTTTCTAGGCTTGGTTGTGTTTATGGGGATCATATAACACGTCTTAATACTTCTTCTTTTTTTAACGCCGTATTTTTCTTCTATTCTCCCTTTATTCCACCCCGCTGTCTCCACTGTCATTTGAACGGCTCGTTTGCTTCCTGCTTCTATGAAGCCCATCCCTCCGAAAAACACAATGGTCTTAGATTGGTTAGATGGCCAAATGTAGTTTCATGTATTTTTATTGGCTGAAGTGCCAAGCACAGGTTGCCGGAAACACCACGCCCCTTAGCATTACAGGCAGAAGTCACATCTGGGGAGACCAGTGCTGCGTTCCAGTTCATTTTTATCATGCCCTTCACTCGCAAACTTCCCTCCGTCTCGTTCACTCGGATGTGCGTCATTGCCTACGTTGCATGAGTGCCCACTACTGGCGGAAACTTTGCAATGGACTGAACTGGAACGCCCTAAGCCCTTGATCACTTGGAATCCACTATGGAGTTGATTTATTATTAATTTTTTTCCTTTACGAAATTGTTTAATGCAGCATTCTATATGTATATGGATTTATTTGGGTTGTTTTAAATGTTTTTAAAAATATCATAGAGTTGTTTGTGGTGGGGTAAATTAAACGCGATATGTGGTGACGTCACAATCGCATTGCATTGTGGTATATGAAGCTGCCTGAAGTGTACATATGAAGTAGACTCGCTCACTCGGTCAAAATCGAGGGAGCAAGGGTCTGTCCATATAAACTTCCCTTGTCCACTTCACGAAGTGGAACGCACTACAAAATGGCGGCGGGGATTCCCTCAAGGGGAAGTGCTTAGGGAAGTTTGCAAGTGCGTGTCTTAAAGTGGAGTGGAACGCAGCATAGCAAGGGTTTATGTTGTCACCAACCAGGAAGAAGCTCGTTGTAGTCCAAACCGGCCATTTTTGTAGGCAATAAACTGGCGTAACTTTAAAGGTCCTGTTCTTCACGATTCCATCCTTCAAACTTTAGTTAGTGTGTAATGTTGCTGTTAGAGCATAAATAATATCTGTAAAATTATAAAGCTCAAAGTTCAATGCCAAGCGAGATATTTTATTTAACAGAAGTTCCCTTTCAAAGCCTACAGCGATCGGCCGGTTTGGACTACACCGCTGCACTTCCTGCTGTAATGACGTCACTAGAACCGTTTGTTGACTAAAGCTCCGCCCACAAGAACACGCAAGAAAGGGGGCGTGGTCTCGTTGCTCTCCCACGTGGAGAAGAGCGCGCGTTCAGCACTTGCATCGCCCCGTTATGGTAAGAGGCGGGACCTTTCCGGGCAAAGTGCGCTAAGCTGCTGTCCAATCACAACACGGGAAGCGCTGGCCCAATCAGAACTCGTTACGTGTTTCTGAAGGAGGTACTTCATAGAACAAGGAAATCATCAGGCCGTTTTTAGGACAGAGGAAACAGCGCTGTACAGATAAGTCAATTGTGTGAAAAATACTGTGTTTTTTTTACACGCGAAACATGAACTCATGTTATATTGCACACTGTAAACATAATCAAAGCTTCGAAAACACGCGAAGAACGGGACCTTTAAAAGACAATATCTCCGTTTGCATTGAACTTTCAGCGCTGTAACTTTGCAGATACTGTTTATGATCAAGCAGCAACATTACACACTAACTACAGTTAAAAAAGTCAAATCGCATGCAACCACCCCTTTAAAAACTTAAAAGGTAATCTATTCAATTTTTGCACAGCAAAAGTTTATGGCATGTGATGTTATCTGTGTTTCAGCGTCTGGCGTGAAAACTGCGTCTATCGGGACACTAAATCGAGCTCGAGCTCCAATGGCAGTAACAGTCCCAAATGCACCCGACCAATCAGAAACCAGCAAGATGCTGGACATGGTGAGTGCTGGAGACGCTTTTGAGTTTTAGTGAATGCTTCATCATGAACCCTCAAACATCTCTCATTCACATTTCACCCAAAATCAAAAGAAAAATATTAATTTGCCTAAAGAAAATGAAGCCTTATTTATAGAACCAATAACTTTTTTTTTTCATTGTGATTTTTTCTTTTCATAACAAATAAATGGTTCATTAGTTTAATATTTAATAGGCAATTAGTATGCACTTATTATTTTGTGCTGTAAAAAATCTAAATTCTCAAATCAAAATGTACCCAATACAGAGCCTGCTCACTGGAAGAAAAAAAAGTGTATTGAATCTATGCATTTTTAAATTAGCATTTAAAATATATCAGGGGCTGTATTCACAAAACATTTCATCTTACCACTAAAGGCCCTTTCACACTGGGTGCGATTTTGAAGTGTGAATAATTTGCGCGATGGTTTTATTTTTTTTCAGCTGTTTGTGTAATGAGCGCTTGCCACACCGAACGCGAATGTGCTGAGGCGAAAAAACGACATTTATTTTTTCCGTTTCGATATCGATTTTTTTTTTTTTAATCACACAAGGAAACAAAGGTATGGAAGCCCGTATGTTTTTTATATATATATAAAAAAACATAAACATATAACAACAGAGAGGCTGGGCTCAGAGCCCTCGATCACTTCGGGACAGTACAGCAAATACTCTTATTGTTTTACTTTATTCAATCATTTATAAGTGTGAACTCGTAAAAGCAACTACCACAGGTAATCAGATTTTTTTTATTAAAGATACATTATCACTATTGTCACAATGTGGTATAGTTTCTTTGGGCAGATTGCAGCAAAGGTCGTTATGACTGTTTGTGATTTGGTCTTAGTGATTTAGGAGTCCTCTTGACTACTCCTAGCGTTTCATAAAGTTAGAGCTTAAGAAACATTTATTTGTAATGTTTTAGTTATTTTCTGTAGATTTTTTTTTCTGTTAGAACTTCTCATTTTAATATATTCATGTTTATATATGCAATTTTGAACATTGTTCAGGACTGTTTTTTTATTTGTTATTATTACTATTATTTTAATCTAATATTTTTAAAAACTATCGGTCGATTATTCGGAACTATCGGTCGATTATTCGGATTATTCGATTATCGGCAAGTGTGGTCCAACCTAGCGATCAGTCGACCTCTACTTTAGACATAACCGACTGTGTTGAAGTAAACCTTGTGTGTATTTGACAGTATTAGCGCAGTAAGACTACTTACTCCAGTAATCACGTGTGTTTGACAGGCTTGTAGTGTGTGCACTCAGCTCAAGTAAAGCAACAGTGCATAAGCATGAAATGTTTAACCGGCAAGGCTTTTTAAACGCATGCATGTAATGAACTTTAGTGATTGCGAATAACTATAGTGTCCCGTGATGTGAATATATGTCTTTGGGCAGATTGCAGCAAAGGTCGATATGACTTTGTGATTTGGTCTTAGTGATTTAGGAGTCTCTTGACTACTACTAGCGTTTCATGGAGTTAGGAGCTAGTTTTAGTGCTGAAATACTTTGTGAAATACTCTTAAAACTAAAATTTAGGAGTCCTAAAATTAGGACTGACACGCCTGAGTTTCTCCTAAATCGGCAAGTTAGGAGCTACTTTTAGCCGTGAAGGGATAGTTCACCCAAAAATTCTGTCATCATTTACTCTATTTAACCTCATGTTGTGCTGCTGAACACAAAAGATTTCATGAATTTTCGTTTTTAGGAGAACTATCCCTTTGAGATGTTTTGTGAATACCAGCCCCTGAGTTATATGCTCCTCTAATTTATATTAATAATAAAATATCAGCTTTTTTTATACAAAAGTTGATTTCTTTTTTTCTATTTTTAATTTTGGAGTGAAGTGTGATCTTGACACCATATTATCACAAAGGTTTGAATCTGTTTCATTTGATATGTTTCTCTTTTTTTACCCATTTCTCTTTTTACGCACTGGCTGACTTCATTTGAATCGTTTTCTCTTTCTATGCCTAATTTTGAATAACTGAAATGCACTGTTTCCTTTCCTCTTTAATTTGCGTTGCGCTTCTGAATGCATGCGTTTTGTTTGTTCTGTCATAGGTTGCACTCTAGCGCCTCGCTTTATTCTCTCGCTTCTCCAAACCCGTTTCCCTCCCTTGCGCTCCTCTAGCTTGTCCTCTTTCTGTTGGTTTGTCGTTCTCTCCCTCCGTTGTCTTGCATCCCTCAGTCCTAACTCTAACATGGCTCGTCTGGCATGGCTCTCTCTCTCTCAGACGTATGAGACGGATGAGCTATCAGAGGAAATGGCCCACCTGGAAGGTTTGATGAAGGACCTGAACGCCATCACCACAGGCTGACCCGCTTCAGTCTCACGCGGCTGAACCTCGTCCTCAGGAACAACCAGGACTTTTAAACAAACACTGATCTCAGAACACGGATCGCCGCTTCATCTTCTCCATCCTGCATGGATCTTGCCAGAGAAATCTATAAAACAATGAAAACAATGCCATTTTCACAACTCGGATGAGCCGTTCTGCACAGAAAACACGTTTTTAATGGGGTTTTTGGGGGGGGTATTTACGTATTCCATATTTTTTTAGCTCATTTATGTATGTTTTCATTGTGTATACATCATTTTAGGACTTCTTTTAAAGTCAAAACCTCACATGCGCAAACATTGGGCTTCATTCATGAAACGAAAGCAGAATAATTCTGTGGCAATTATGCGTAAAACCAATGTAAACTGTCGCATTCAAATCAGTGCAACAATTAAGATAATGAATTTATGAATGATGTGTGTGGATCATTATTTACATTCTTGCACCATTATAGTTGTTGCATTTGAATTGAACGCGGCGATTTACAGGTATTGAACAATGTGCGAATAATTTACGAGTTATTTTTGTCTGCTCATGAATTCTGTTGCATCATGGCTTTATTTCACTGTCTTACGTCATGTTTAAATGTGTCATCTGATGCCGAGAGAAGATCTCAGTCTCTCCTGCTCTGGGACGCTGGTAGTATTAAACGTCTCAGTATGCATTAAAAATTCCCTCATGGACATACTTGTCATTTTATGCTCCGGAAGAGCATCTTAACTCGATCTGAATCCAGTGATGTTGATGTTTGGTGCTTCAGAAACTCCTCAAACGCCAGACTCTTGGTGAAGGAACCGTTCCTCTTCCTCAGGACCCTGACGCCTGTTTTTGGGGCCCTAGAGATTCATCATGAAGGAGTTTAATGCCAAGTGACTCAGATTTTTGTACTTTGAGAGGTATATATATATATAAATATAGATATACAACGAACTGCAAATGTTTGCTTACATGAATACTTTGTACACTCTCAAAAAGGACAATTTTTTATATATTCATGTTTGGGTTGGTTTTTATATGAAGACGACACATTGCTTTGTAAACATTTTCCATGTAAGTTATGAGATATTCTGCGTTGTGTTTTCACCGTGCTGTTCAGCCGACCCCTTCTCCCAAAGAATGAGCGGAAGAAAATTATCAGCGACGAACTCTGCCTTGCTCGTGTACAGTTTCTCACGTCATGAATGTCAATATGTGGCTGTAACAAGGTCTGCTTATGAATAAAGTTGTTGTTTGTGTTTACAATAACGGGGGAAGATTTAAAAAAAAAAAAAAAAACAGGAGAAAAGAAGACACTGAACCATGTTGTGTGGCCGGTGTACCGTCAACTGTCATTTGCACTTTTTATATTTTGGATTTGAAATGAATCGCTGATGCCATGTGAAATATGAACCTATTTTATGTAACAATGATGTCACAAGTAAACAGCTGGTTTCAAAGACATTTACCTGTTGTTTATTTTGTTACGTTATTAAATAAGACCATATTTGCATTGGTTTTGTTTGCTGGAGAACGTATTGCGTGTGTGGTTTGATAAGGTCAATGGAGAACTGCTCTGAAAAATCATCGATGGATAAAAGGCGAGTTGTGGGTGAATCAAAATGGACCCAATACCGAGCCCTGTGGGACACGAGCATGGGACTTCAGTCAAACGTTTCCCACACTAGAAATAACTTAATGGCATTAAGTGATCCAAATAACTTTTCCTACCAGTCTCTTTTTTTTTCCCACACCAGCATTTGAACATGCAATAGATCAAGAGATAACATGACCATTTGCTTTTAAAGGACAACCCCGGTGCGAAATGACCCTAGGGGTAACTAACAGATGGTTAGCGAGTAGATCGTTCTCTGGGATGCGTTTTCTTGAAAATCGAATGTAAAGAGTTTTAACTCTAAAAACAGATTAGCTTATAACGCGAGTGTATGGGACACAGAGTAGACACAGGGTAGTGAAATTAAATCACTAGTTAATACCACTAACAAGACTCAAAATAGCCTCACACTAACACGGCAGCATAATGAGGGTCCCTACATGCAGACCTTGCATTGAGAACTTTGAGTACAAACAGTTTAATAAGAAGATACTTTATAAAGACAGCGCATTACGCATTCACGGACAGGCACCATCTCGAAAAACAGTCTCGATGAATCGATCTACGAGCGCTGTTCTAAGTGAGCTGGTTGATAGGAATTAAGTTTGTGAAATGTAATAACATGGACATTTTTATTTTTATTTATTTATTTTCTCTGTGGCGTTCAGTGTTTTCTTCCGGAAACAGCGGACCATATGAGATTCAGTCACAGTTCATCACTTAGCACAGCTCTCGTCGCTCGATGAGTCGAGACTGTTTTCCAAGATGGCTGCTGTCCGTGAACGCGTAATGCACTGTGTTTATAAAGTATCTTCTTATTAAACTGTTTGTACTCTTACAAAGTTCTCAATGCTTCGGTTTGCGTGTTGGGACCCTCATTATGCTGCCGTGTTAGTGTGAGGATATTTTGAGCCTTGTCGTATTAACTAGCGATTTAATTTCACTTACTCTGTGCCCCATAGACTAGAGTTATAAGCTAATCTGTGTTTAGAGATAAAACTCTTTACATTCGATTTCCATGAAAACGCATCCCAGAGAACGATCTACTCTGTAACCATCTGTTAGTTACCCCTAGGGTCATTTCTCACCAGAGTTTTCCTTTAAACAAAAAGCAGCTTCATAAATTATTTTACCAACAAGTTTCATTAAAAAAAAGCAACATTGTAAAAAAACTTGATTTTCTCAGCTTTTTGCTCAAAGACTACGAACGATGATCAAAACACAGATGAAGTCCATCAACAACTCTAACACGTCAAAATCCTGAAGCTCAATATTTTATTCAGTAACATTAGGTAGTTTTGATTTATATGCTGTATAATGTTTGATGATCGTGTTTAGGGCAGTGCAATATCTCAAAATATCGCAAATGTACATATCGTGATGTGCATATATCCACCGCACGCAGGGCCGTTTCTAGCCTTTCTGGCACCCTAGGCAAGATTCATATGTTGCAGATGTAAATAAGCCCAACGTGCGTTTGCACAGGACTGAAGGAGACGCGCTGCTGAAGTGCCGCTCAGTGACAGCAGAGGGCGCTGATGAACTGCAGAATGCAGTGATTACCCCGGAAACCCCGCGAACAAAAGCAACCGCGCTAGTGAAGGAGTTTTTAAACAGCCATTCGTTTTTGTAATCTCAATGTTGTTCATCACACGCTCAAATAAACAAATAATCCAAAAACAGTCTAATCATTAGGGCATGTTGTAGTCCAGATTAAAACAATGTTTAAGTTTGAAAATAAATAGCCTATTAAGTCTTTAAGTATTTGGTGCTAAATTTGGCTATTTATTTTCAAACTTAAACATTATGTTTTAATCTGGACTACAACATGCCCTAATGATTAGAATGTTTTTGGATTATTTGTCCAAAAGACATACGACTTCATTAGTTAACATGTTAATTCATTATTACCAAACTGACAATGAAAAACACTTATAAAGAAATAATTATTCTAAGTAATGTCAATTTCTTAGTTACTGTTTAATAACAGTAATAACCTTTTTAATGGACCTAAGATAAAACTAACAATGATCAGTATTTCTTAACTAACATTAACAAAAACATTACACTTTCTGTACCAAATGTAGCTATTGCTCAATCTTAATTAATGCATAAACTAATGAGACCTTATTGTCATTTGAAAGCCTACCTGTTGTTCTTTATAGCCTAATTCTTTTGCAGTTTAATCTGTTTGAAAATTGTACTTTTACAGCTCTGGAAAAAATTAAGAGACCACTTAATATTGATTTCTCTTAAAAAAAATTTCAGAGCTGTATATATTTCTGGTGCATTATTGTATTTAAACATTCAGTTATTTTTGTTATTACAAAAATAGTTCTTAAAGCTGTTATGCTATGGCAACACTTTTTTTGCAACTTATTTCAATATCGTGATAATATCGTATATCGTGATAAAAGCGTCGCAATTAATCTTGATGTTAAGTTTTAAGTTGATATAACTATACAGTATATTACCAAGTCAAGCAAAGACTTTTTGGTATTTAAATATTTGGATTACATTTTTTGTTTGTAATGTAATAAAGATTACTTATTAAACAAAAAAAAAATTTAAATGATTCTACAACCAATAGGTGGTGATGTGCACTAAGTACGTTTCGTAAATCACAATTACACAAAAGAAGAAGAGAAAGTAGAACGGTGCGCTCTTAGCATCCGTTTCTATCGTCGATTCGTGGCTCTGTTGAGAATGTCTTGGGTGTTAAGCGGGAACATACTGTGGATTGCCTGAACTTACTCCCGGGCGCGTTTTAGGAACCAGCAAACCTCGAGTAAATCAGGTTTGGGTTAATCAACCGAGAGTTCAGGGTATGTGTGACGGTAAGTTAACCTTGCTTTCTGGAATACATTGCCATTAAGCTCACTTAAAAAAAAAAAAAAAAATTTAAGAATAATTTCATAAAGGTCAACATGAAGTGACAACCATCAGTTAATATTTAAAGTGTGTTTATGAAGTATTTAAATAGACGTTAAGTGGATAAGCTTAAAGGGAGCACACTGAGATTAACTGGAACAGAACACATTTATTAATAAATATTAATAAATTAAATTTAAAAGGACAATTTTGCTAAATAATTAATCCAGGTAATGTATTAAGTTCATACATATTTTAATATGAACAGCTAAGCTATTATAGAAAACATCTTTGAAATTACACTTTTTCTCACTGATGTCACACTGAAGATGTGATTTTCACAGTAGTGACCCTTTAACAGTGTTGGGTAAGTTACTCTAAAAAAAGGAATTAATTACATCTTCAATAGTGTAATAAGATTACTGTACAAATTACTCTCTCCAAAAAGTATTTAATTACTTATTACTAATTACTTTACAAATCCTATATTAACCTCGAGTTAAGCGATTCAAGAATAGATATGAAACGGCTGTTTTAACTCATTTAAATACATAATATAAAACTACATAAATTACTCTTAACTGACCAAATTATTAAAAATAAAGGACACATAAATATATGCATTTTAAAGTTAGACTAGGATTAAATTTGAATGTTAATTCCACTATATATATATATATATATATATATATATATATATATATATATATATATATATATATATATATATATATATATATATATATATATATATATAATTGTTCTACAGTCTATACATAGTATTTAGCTCAATTACTTGTGAAGTAACTGTAATTAAATTACACAAAAAATAAGAGTAATCCCTTACTTTAGTTTTTCAAGGGAAAAGTAATTAAATT
Organism: Pseudorasbora parva; assembly: GCF_024679245.1. Classification (NCBI taxonomy): domain Eukaryota; kingdom Metazoa; phylum Chordata; class Actinopteri; order Cypriniformes; family Gobionidae; genus Pseudorasbora; species Pseudorasbora parva. The sequence goes on along the minus strand of NC_090196.1, from coordinate 31,388,390 downwards.
ACAGTAACTAATTACTTAGTGACTAGCTACAACCAACATTGCCCTTTAAGCTCAGTTATTTTTAAAGAGTTCTTTAAAAATTATACAAGTGTTAAAAGCACAGAACATCAATAAACTGTAAATTTATAATATAATGGATTTAAAAGTGCACGGCCGTAATGCCTGTGAAGTAATATATGTAGCATCCGTGCTGTTGCTAAAACGATCTTTTGGATCTAACTGATTATTTCCCACATCCAGGTTCCAGGTCATGATATGCAAAAGTCTTTAATCTCTTAATTTTACAATAAGAAGTTATAGTTATTGAAAATAAAGGAGGCTTAAACATCTTTTTAAAAAATGCACATTTAAGAGGCACCTCTTCTGTGGCCGGTTGCAACTTAGCCTAGTTTTGACGTAAATGGGGACTAAGTTACGACTTGGTATAAAAATATTTATACTAAATATTTTTGTGTTGCACCATTAAACTTAGGCCTCGTCCACATGAAGCCAGCACTTTCCCAATCCGATCTTTTTTTTCCTCATTTCAAGAAATATCTGCGTCCACACGAGATTATGAAAACAGACTAAAAACGATGTAGTTTGCATGCCAGGCCAGTGTGTGGCGCTGTAATTCTGCCACAGAAATACACTAAAAACGGAGAAGAAGAGTTGTGGCTAGCAGGGGTATAGCAGTGGTCGGAGGTGAGGCTAAATCTCACAATAAAATAACAATAAATACATTTTCTACTTAAAGGTGCACTATGGAGCTTTCCGTCCACTGGAGGGCGCCTATTCAAAACAAATCGTAGTTTGATGACGCAAAGTGTGAGCGCAGCATCTTGGGAGATGTGGTCTTCTCATCACAGCCGGTGGAAAATAGGACTCGGGCAGAAATCACGTTCATGCATGCGGTTATTAACGTTACTGTAGTGTAAAGCAGAGCAGGACCGAGTGTTATGGACCTGAGCACAGCTGCTGGAGAGATTGTTAAACAAATACCCGCCTCGTGAATACCGGGACTTTTATTATGACGGGACGGGACACATTCACCGGGCGCCTGCACAGATCCGCTCTTCTGGTTATGATTTTGAGGTAATGTAGCTCTGTTTATCATATTAGATACATTTAAGTGTGTTCAAAACGATGTTATGACTTTACTCCGTGCGTTCACTTGTTCACACTGCTAAGAGTAAAGCATTCCTGCCAAATAAAAGCCGAAACCGAGGGTAACACAGATATGACGCAATTGACAGGCGACTCGTTCAAACGCTATGCTGACACGTCCCAGTCCTTAGTTAAAATAGCAATTTTCTCACAATTTACAAATAGTTGGAAACTTCTGGGATATTGTAGGTACTCAACTGAACAAAATATAACACCGGCCTAGTGGTTTTTGGATATTTTACTGCAAAAATACTACATAGTGCACCTTTAACAGATGGGTTTTATTAATGCCTACACCTACCCCAACCCAAAACATACCCTTACAGGTATGCAGATACGGTAAATAAATTACGCGATATTGATGTGGGCATGCCCAGTGCCCGTAGTTGTGTCCCTTAACTCTTCACCGAGCTGGACGTAGTGTGATGACATCCCCGTTTCAGAAAATATACGGATTCGCTGTACACACGAAAACAGAAGATGATCGTTTTCAGATTTATCCACTTTGGGACCCGGTTTAGAAAAATATCGGATTCATGCTTCTAAAACGCCGGATCCGTGTGGACGAAACGCTGATACGGTACAAAATTTACACGTATACAGCTAAACGCGTCTCCGTGTGGACGGGGCCTTAGTTGAAGCGTAAATCTACATATAAACTAAATTACAGGAACCTCCGATCAGGAGTAACGGTTGGAATAGCAGACAGACTGAACTGCATAATAAAGCTCGTTTTACATGACAGACTTCAATTCTTTACACGTTTATAATAATGCTGACATTTACACTTATATTTTAAGAGAGAAAACATTATTTGAATAGATTACTTTGTTAGCGGCTCTTTAACATGAACCCGTGCAGAACAGCGCGCCGCTGCGTGCATCTGTCCCATCGCTTCGTGTTGTGCCTGTCATGATGTCAAATAAAATCATAAATATATTTTATGTATTTATTTATTGATCCTTATTAAATTTGTTTCATATACTAAATGCTTCTGAATGTTATTTATATTTAAAAGCACAAGTTATTTAAAGTTAAGTGTATTTAATGGAAGCTTGTTTTTACTGTTGTTACGTGTGGCACAATAAGTTTTAACAATGAAAGAATCTGAAATTCAGTGCATTTCAACAAAAGTTTTGCTCATGTATTTGATGGCTGCTATTGGATCATATGTGACTACGCATTACTTTATTGAGAGCTTACAACCTACTAGCTATACATTCTGCCTTGGGCTGGAGACACTGCAAGCGTGGTGTGAGCGTGGCATTTCTGTTGCGTGTCAGCTGTCTCAGTCTTTGCACACAAGTGTGTCTGACGTGCCGCTGCTGCTGCTATTAATGTACAGGGAAGCCCAATACTTCATGTTAAATATAAATATAATGCTCTCCTGATCTGAACCCCATAGAGAATCTGTGGGATATTGTGAAGAGAAAGTTGAGAGACAGCCAGACCCAACACTCTGGATGAGCTTAAGGCCGCTATCGAAGCATCCTGGGCCTCCAGAACACCTCAGCAGTGCCACAGGCTGATCGCCTCCATGCCACGCCGCACTGAAGCAGTCATTTCTGCTAAAGGATTCCCCACCAAGTATTGAGTGCATAACTGAACATAATTATTTGAAGGTTGACTTTTTTTGTATTAAAAACACTTTTCTTTTATTGGTTGGATGAAATATGCTAATTTGCGATAGGAATTTGGGGTTTTCATGAGCTGTATGCCAAAATCATCAGTATTAAAACAATAAAAGACCTGAAATATTTCAGTTGGTGTGAATTGAGTCTAAAATATATATAAGTTTATTTTTTATCATTACATTATGGAAAATAATGAACTTTATCACAATATGCTCATTTTTTGAGAAGGACCTGTAAATATCTTTTCCTATTCTACTTTGCCTGGAAACGCTTCCAACACGCTCGCGTGTCGTGTGAAAAATAGGCGTCTCTTCTATTTGAAGCATGCACGCGGCGCATGAGCGGTGCGTTAGAGGTCTTCACGGGGCACCCGAGACCCGTGGACCCGGGATCCGACCCGGGACCCGTACGAGTTCGGGTCTATTTTTTAAATGGTCAGCCGGGTCCGGGTCGGGTCCTAATCTATTACTTCGGTTCCCGGTCTGTTAATGTTGTAGCCTATGTAATACGTCAATCGGACTCGGAGAACACCTGGCCGTGAGAGTCAGCGCGGCTTGTGTGTTTTGTGTAACTTACAAATTGCTAAATTAGGATAAGAAAAGTGTGAGCCGGGAAAATGAGGTTTAGAAATACACAACAACAACAACACAAGCGCTCGCTCTCGCTCTCGCTCTCTCTCTCTCTCTCTCTCTCTCTCTCTCTCTCTCTCTCTCTCTCTCTCTCTCTCTCTCTCTCTCTCTCTCTCTCTCTCTCTCTCTCTCTCTCTCCTCTCTCTCTCTCTCTCTCTCTCTCTCTCTCTCTCTCTCTCTCTCTCTCTCTCTCTCTCTCTCTCTCTCTCTCTGTCGTTTAGAAAGCGGGCAGATTTAATGCATGCGCGCGGTAATAATGTACTCAAGAATATATTTCAAATCAGCAACTTGAACTGTCACATAAATGTTTCTGTGATGCTCAAATTGCGTAAAAAAAGGCTCATATTTCAGGTTGCTCCAGCTGACGCGCGAGTGCAGTCTCAAGCGCGTGTCATGTTTCTATGGCAACCCGAGCTTCCGCAGTGACTGTAATGACTTTAAAAATAATATGAATGAACCGTCTTGTTTAATCTTAAAGTTCTGCTAGTCAGACTTGGCTCAGAGAGATTATGGCAAATAAATAATGGTAACGCAAGCGGCCATGGCACTAAACGAGCAATAGTTATTAGTTCAAAAGGGCAAACAGTCAAAGTTATTATGCGAATTAACTCATAAATCCGTCACTGTGAAATAAAATTGACTTTTACAGCTGAAATGAGTGAATTAAGCATGCTTGGAACAATTAATGAGGAATATTGTAATACATCACAATCAAGGTACAAGGAAGGGAAACAACGGCTATATATCGTTAGGTAGGCTGACTGAGACAAAGTTATTTTTCGCAGCTTGTTCATTAACTTGTTAACAGCAGTATATTGTGTAATATGAGACAATCGGGTCCAGTCGCGTCTATCTTCCCGGCGGGTTCGGTTCCAGCTATCAAATAATAGACGGGTCCATGTCGGTTCCGGGTAATATATTTTTGGCATTTTTCGGATCTGCACGGGTCCGGGTCCAGTTTTTGAAATAATAGACGGGTCCGGGTCGGATCTGTGTTGAACATTGCGGGTCTCTTCGGGTTCGGGTGCGAATTTTTGGACCCGTGAAGACCTCTACGGTGCGTATCACGCAGGCCGTGTGCAAGCTCTAACCGGTTAACATGGGAGCCAAAATAAAAACGGACACGCCACACAGCCGAGACGCTCACGGCACGCTTGAAGTGTGTCCCCGGCCTTAAGATCAAATGGTGCAACCGAAAAAAGTACAGAGTTAGTTACAAACTAGCTAGTAGTTACTAAGCCTCTAGTGTGGACTTTACGTTCAAATTTAAGAAAGAACTTACGAATGACTGGTGCAACCCTACCCTGGTGAAAGTTCAGACAGCTTTCAAAATGGCCACCAGACAAAGCAGCAACCTCAAGTAATGTAAACTGCAATTCCTCAAATGCCCACTAGGGACAGGCTCCAGAAGGAGCAGAATCTCATTGAGCCCCATGTTAAAATTCCCAAATTTACAGCAGAAAAAAAAAACATGTTTACAGCCTGGGACAAATTGTGGTTTGGGTCTGTACAGCTAATTTTGCCCTTCATGACTGTGAGGGGGTGAATTTTTTTATAACTCATTCATTTATGTTATATAAAGACTTAAAGTTCTGCATAATTAAGGGCGTGAAAGAATCCTGCAGTCACTTTACATTTCCCTTAATTTAGATTGCACATTGCATATGATTAGTGTTATAAATGATACTGTATTAATTAAATAAAATACTTTGTCTCGTGTTTTAGGCTTATGGTTGTGTTCTTTATTCTTTTAAATTATAAAAAACAAAAACACACAAAAAGAAATATCGCAATATATTGCCTCTCTTACAATATCGCAATATATTGCAATATATTGCCTCTCTTACAATATCGCAATATATTGCAATATATCGTATTGTAACCCCTGTATCGTGATACGTATTGTATCGCCAGATTCTTGGCAATACACAGCCCTACTCAAGTGTGTATAAAAAGAACCCCAGTACACTAGACCTTCACATCAACTGCAACTAGACCTCTGCAAACATGCCTAAGATTCACCCTGAGACTAAAGTTGATTATCATGAGGCTGAAGACCAGATCCACTGCTGATGTGGCAGACACCTTCAATGTGTCTCAGCGTCAAGTACAGAGGATAAAAAAAAGATTTGAAGAGACTGGAGAAGTTTTTGACGAGCCCAGGTCAGGCAGACCCCGCAAGACAACTGCTCGAGAGGACCGTTTGTTGGCTCGAAAATCCAAGGCCAGCCCATTTTTCACTGCAGCAGAGCTCCACGAGACCTGGTCACCTGAAGTCCCTGTGTCAACCAGAACAGTTTGTCGGATTCTGTCTCGAAATGGCCTCCATGGTCGAATCAGTGCCCAGAAGCCAGCACTAAACAAAAGACAATTGAAAAACCGTGTGGCATTTGTCAAGGCCCACAGCCTGCTAAAAGGATGGACGCAGGAAATGTGGCAGAAGGTGGATTTTTCAGATGAATCTTCTGTTGAATTACACCACAGTCGCCGCAAATATTGCAGGAGACCTACTGGAGCCAGAATGGATCCGAGATTCACCCAGAAAACAGTGAAGTTTGGTGGCGGAAAAATCATGGTCTGGGGTTACATCCAGTACGGGGGTGTGCGAGAGATCTGCAGGGTGGAAGGCAACATCAATAGTCTAAAATACCAAGAAATCTTAGCTACCTCTTATATTCCCAACCATAAAAGAGGCCAAATTCTGCAGCAGGACGGTGCTCCATCGCATACTTCCATCTCCACATCAAAGTTCCTCAAGGCGAAGAAGATCAAGATGCTCCAGGATTGGCCAGCCCAGTCACCAGACATGAACATCATTGAGCATATGTGGAGTAGGATGAAAGAGGACGCATGGAAGACGAAACCAAAGAATATTGATGAACTCTGGGAGGCATGCAAGACTGCTTTCTTAGCTATTCCTGATGACTTCATCAATAAATTGTATGAATCCTTGCCAAACCGCATGGATGCAGTCCTTCAAGCTCATGGAAGTCATACAAGATATTAAATTTGGATCTCACAGCGCCACAACTTAATTTGCTGACATATTTTTGTATTTGCAGTAAATTTGTTCAATTTCTGTACAGGCGACAAAACTTTTGTCTTGCCAAAATTTGACCTTTCTGTCTTGATTAAATGATAAATATTTTTTCTGTGAACATTATTTATTTCAGTGCATTAAACATCATTTGGGAGGGTTTTAGCTTTTCATATGAGCTATTTCTAACACCAATGAATAAATTAAAAGTCAGGTTAATATCAGGTATTTCTAGAAAATAGATAAGCGACAAGACTTTTGTCAGGGACTGTAGAATGAGTATCAACATGGGAGCAAATTGCTTGAATGGTGTGTTTAATATTAACATCAATACTATTCTTAATGAAACACATAACAGTAGCCTACAGTACAATGACAAGCTCGTTTAAACGGGCGCTTTAGCTTTGAAACTGAATCTTCTGCCGTATTGTCAGCTTCACTCATGATAAATGAAATCTGACTCCTGTCGCTGGTCTGTTCTCTAACTGAATGAAATTATGTTTATTACTATAAAATAATAAAAACGTTATCGATGCCTGTTTTTTATGATTTCATACTGCTATATCTATCACGAAAAAACATTTACAAGTCTTGACAGGGAGAAGTCGGTAAATTCGAGTACAATCACAGGCTTTGCTTATCCCGTGCGAATGTGCCACGCAAAACTCAGATGTGGGGGAATAACTTTTAAATCACAGAGGTTCTTAGATAATACTAATCCCGTGCGAATAGTGCTTATGCTGCAAACACATGAATACCCATATCTCAGTGTGCAATGGTCTGATTAGCTTGAAATTATAGGAGGTATACAAACAGATTTGGTTAAGACATCAAGTAGGATGATAAATCATTTATTTCTTTTGGTACTTCAGAAATGCTGATAATCACATTTTTTTTAAATTTCAGTACGGACTTGGTACTGAAATACTGCTAAACAGCAGACATACTGAACTCGTTCATTTCTTCTTCGCTGCTCTAAACTGTGATTGCTTGCGTGTGGCTACACAGCACAACTTCCTGTGTTTGTAATGCATTCTGAGCAGAGAAGAAGAACCGTGCAGCGTTTAGGCAAAGCTATAGCGATCATAACAACTATGGGTCTTGATTAAGAAAATGGTATCGGATCGTTACATGGGTTCAAGTACTCGCCGATACCGATGCCAGAATTTGTTGTGGTATGGGAGATATTCCCGATAATAGTATCGAAATCGGAACAACTCGAATTTCAGCACCGATTTGTTACCGCGGGGTCAGCACTTTTGACAACACTATCACGTCATCATGTTGGAAAGGTCACACGTGACGTAGGCAAAAGTGCCGATCAACTGTTTGCAAAGACTAAGTCAAAAGCGCTTCCCAAACACAAAAGGTAAAACAACGATGTCAGATGATTTTGGAGAAAAAATGTTTTCGCCCTACCATGGTCCATCCGCCTACATCACTCGTGACCTTTCCACCATGATTACGTAATACACGGCGCATCACAGACCGAGACAAATATTTGTGGTTAAAATTAAAAAGTATATACATTTTATGTTTTTTAGAAAATGACTGATGGTTTTGCTAGATAATATCCTTATTCCTCATCTGGGGCCATCTCAAGCTCTTTGAAGCTGCATTGAAACTACAATTAAGAGCTCCAAACTGCTGTACCCCATTAAAGTCCACTATGGAGAAAAATCCTGGGATGTTTTCCTCCAAAAAAAATATTTATTTATTTTGGAGTGAAGAAAGAAGGTCATGAACATCTTGTATAATGTGGGAGTGAGTAAATTCAGGAAATTAATTCCTTTAACTCTTTCCCCACCAAACATGGGTTTCCGTGTTTTCACTGTTAGACACTAGAGGGCGCTTTTACACATCTGTATGAGTTCTGAATCGCCTGATCAAAACACACGCGAATAAGACGGAGTAAAACAAGCGATTGTATATAAGCAGATGCATATGCAAAATAACTTGAACATCATTATTAAACATCATATAAATCAAAACTATCTGATGTTAGTGAATTAAATGTGGACCCAGGACGAGCTAACGTTACAGGATTGTTGATAGAAAAGGAATGCATGAAGTTGTAATACAACGTTATGTTACTTTGTTTAAAAGAAAAGGGTCAGCTCTTTCTTTTAATTTATTGCATGTTCAGATATTCATAAAACAACATATTCTATGGGCTATTACATTTTGGTGACATGGTCAAAATCCCTGGTGGTGGCTGGCAACCTTTTTTTCAAAAACGAGTTAATATCTAACCATTAAATCCTCTTAAGTAAAGCAGGTTCCTTGATATGGTGTTCATAACAACATGAAACACTAACGGTAGCTAGTCTCCCCCTTTTCTCACTTTTATATTATATATTTTGAGTCCCATGCAAAGTGTGCAAGGCATTATAGTTTCAGTAGTCAACAGCAAACCCGTTTTCGAGAGCTAGGTTTACATTCTCAAGTATGTAACTTAATTCAATTTGTAGATTTATAGGTTTTAGAGAATCACGTTTAGAATAAACAATATATATATTGTTGCGTAGAATAACAAATACCATGTTTAAATCGGGCATCTGTTCCCTTTTTTAACATGTCTGTCTACACTTAAAGTAATCTGAAATTTGTAAAAGGTTGCTCATCTAAATAAAATAAAAACTGTCATTACTCACCATCAGGTCGTCCCGAACCCGTAAGTTCATCTTCGGAACACAAATGAAGATCTTTTCGATGAAATCCGAGAGCTCTGACTCCTTCATAGACAGCAATTTAATTAACACTTTCAGGGTCCAGAAAGGAAGGTAAGACGAAGTTAAAATAGTCCATGTGACTCCAGTGGTTCAACCTAAATATTATGAACCGACGTGAATACTTTTTGTGCGCAAAAACAAACAAAAATAACGATTTTATTCAACAATTTCGTCTCGTCTGTGTAGCTGTTGCCGTTGTTAATTAAAGTGCGGCTCACCATTGGCCGATGCTGTTCACGTGAGCAACACGACGCATACGTGTGATGCTGACGCAGGAGTTAGCAGAAGTAAGAATGCACTGCCATTAGTTTACAACGTAAACATAAATTCAGAAAGCTCTCCGGTTTCATCAAAAATATATCATTTTGTGTTCCTAAGATAAACAAAGGTCTTACAGGTTTAAAACATGATAAAATAACATGTTATAAAACGGTTAATTCCAGTCTTTAATTCCGATTGGTCAACACAGCTCTGACCTTCACCCAACGGTTCTGTGTATCACTGCACAACACACATAGCAACCACTCTTAGCAACGTAAACATGTTCTTCAAGTTCTCATTGAAACTTGTGAGAGATTGAGTGATCGATTATATATTACCTACTCCATTTAGATTTAAGTGAGTGAAGTCAGTCCACTGATCTGTATAAATGTTCCCTATATAGATCAGTGGGTCAGGCATATGTTCATAATTTAAAAGAAACTCAATTGACTGTCCGCTTCAATGTCTTTTGAACAGGGGGTCCTTTTAACAGGGGGATTATCTCGGCAGCGCACATTCGTCAGTTGCGTCTTTTTCCCATGTTCATACAAAAAAGTGTGAAGTTGAGTCATTTCAATGTAAAAGTCTTCGCTCATTAAGACAGTATTTTCCGCCATCTTAAGGCGTAATAATGTAACTTCTGTTGCGGTCACTGATCTATATAGCGAACATTTATATACCGTAGATCAGTTGCCGTTCGCAGTCAGGGACTATTTTTTCCGGCGGAAGGAAGGCTTTTAGTGATTTTACTTAAGGAATTCCAATAATTGTTGTTACATATATTTTGACTTTAATATTTGTTTTGTGTGGTAACCGTTTTATAAAAGTAATAAGCCCCGTGAAGCCGTGTTTTACAGTGGATTTATAACAGTTAAGGGGGGTTTAATGCGGGGTTAACAATGCACCTTAGGCGGTTATCTTCTCGGGGATTATTGCTTTGATTTTGCGTAAACTGTCTCTAACAATAGATTGATTATACATTTTTGCTTTGATACCATAAACAAATGACTTAGACAAAGTTTGTTAATCAGAAAAATTTAATTTGCTCAAAAAAACGTACTTTGTACACTGTTCAAATGATCTGATCTGACAAAATCATATCAACCCTTTCTTGTAACTGGCATTTTGCGTTCACATGCATTTCAGGACCATTTTGCACGTTTGTTTCAAAAACTAGGATTCTCCAGTGCTAAAAAAAAAAAACCAACCATGTAAAATTTTCCTTTGAGTACTATTAAATCTATTTTGATTTAACCGTTTACATTACAATCAGTATCCTAAAAATAGCCCACATACATGAACAATGGTTATCAGACATTTATGCAGTGTGAAACAAACCTACATCACCTTTAGTCTTACGATTAAGACAATAATAGTAACGTTCTCTGTGTCCGTCAAGATTCCAAGGAAATTATTTTAATTATCCTCGCTTCCGTGGAATTCTGGGTGCATGTCATTATTTTTTGGCACTAATAAGGAATGCACAATGAAAATTTAATAATATTATAGGAATGATGCTTTTTAAGGCTTTAATTGAACTGTGCAGAATTGCATAAACCGTTATGACATAAACCTGGGCTTCATCGTTGCTTTGAGAAGGGTTTGAGATCCTGTCATGATCATTTTATTTAATTTAAGGAAACTGATCACACCTGTACCACTGTGGATGACGGAGAAACATTAAATTACTTTATATACAGCATAACCGAGGTCAAAAAGGATACAGGACATTTCCTGCACACATACAAATATACAAACTCACTGATGAACATTTAAACTTCATACCTTCAGCTTCAAAAAAAAAAAAAAAAACAAGACATAAAAGTAGTGCCTCTGCAGTCTAAAGACCAAACCAGGACCAAATCAAGATCCAGAACCAAAGCAGGTGAATGAGTGCAACGTTTGGGAGCGTAGCTGGGCTTTGGGTTCTGCGTGGACCGCCAGGCCGATGAGCAGGAGGAGATGTGGGATCTTAGAGGTGCGTCCTGGTTCTAGTTCCTCTGCAGAGAGCTCTGGGCGGCCGTGGTAGCTGCACTGGCGGCTGCGCTCTGGAAGGTGCGGTTCGTCAGGACGCCCTGAGAGAACTCCTGCTGGGCCTTCTGGAAACTGGCACCCGTGCGACGGTAGTTGGAATGAACCTGAAAAACGCCAACAATCCATGAATCCAAACCAAAAATTCTGAGCTACTTTAGCCTGGGAAAACCCAGACAACTTTCGGCAAATTTAGATTTGCTCTGCAAGTAGTCTGGCAATGAGCCCATTCAAGCCCATTTCTAATCCGTTGAAATCACGGCACCAATCAGAAACATTGGGGCGGGCTTTACACGATGACGACAGCGCAGCGACGGTGAAGAAGATTAGTACATTACAAAGATGGACGTGGAACATCACTTGTTCGAATAAGCTATCTCGTCTGTTTTAAGCCATTTACTTTTCCTTTTCGTTAAAACCCGAGCAAAGAACAACACTCGGCTAGCAGATGTGGATTACACCGGCTACTTTGATGAGGAGGATGGGGAGTGTGATCATGTGCTAACACACACACACACACACAGCTCTGGATCTGGCCTTTCTGTGCTTATTTTCTCACACTAGATCTGGTAATCATGTAAATAATTTTAAATAAATAACTAGCGTAACTATGCTCAAGTCTGAAAATGTTCTAACACATCTGAAATGACAGTAAAGTTATACATTTAAATAGTAAATAGTTATAAAAATTTTTTTTTATAAATAAATAGTAATAAAAATAGTTATAAAAAGTAAAGTTAATGACACAGTTTGAGCCAATTCTCCAAAGACTCCTCAATATTTATTTTATTTTCACAATATTGCAAATCGCGTTCTAATTGCAATACAACAACAGGGGCAAATGTGATCAGAGCTCGATGTTTTCTGTTCGACCGTCAATCCAAGATGTTTAAGTCGGTCTGGGGCCCCGTCCACACGGAGACGCGTTTAGCTGTATATGTATACATTTTGTACCGTATCAGCGTTTCGTCCACACGGATCCGCCGTTTTGAAGCATGAATCCGATATTTTTCGAAACCGGGTCCCAAAGTGGATAAATCTGAAAACGATCATCTTCCGTTTTCGTGTGTACAGCGAATCCGTATATTTTCTGAAACGGTGATGTCATCACACTACGTCCAGCACGGTGAAAGGTATCTTTTGGGTTGGGGTAGGTGTAGGCATTAATAAAACACATCTGTTAAGTAAATGTATTTATTGTTATTTTATTGTGAGATTTAGCCTCACCTCCGACCACTGCTATGCCCCTGCAAGCCACAACTCTTCTTCTCCGTGTTTAGTGTATTTCTGTGGCAGAATTACAGCGCCACACACTGGCCTGGCATGCAAACTACATCATTTTTAGTCTGGTTTTGTAATCTCGTGTGGACGCAGATATTTCTTGAAACGAGGAAAAAAAAGATCGGATTGGGAAAGCGCTGGCTTCGTGTGGACGGGGCCTGAGATGCTATTAGGCGTTCCAAATTTTGAAAAATTGTTGGACACCGCAGTGGCGTGGCCACTATCCTCAGCTATTATCATATTTCTTTTACAACAATGACAAAAGTCGTCAGAAACCATTGCAACATCTTCCTCGAAACCACAAACAGAGAATTGCTATCTCAGATGTTTCTTCGTCGCTCTGCATACGTCATCGTCCGTTGGTGACGCCCCTTTGGAAATTATTTGTCTATGAAGCTTTGCCAGACCATAACTCAGTTACTACTGAGAATGCTCTGGTTTTAACCAGGCTAGAGCTACTTACCATTTTCAGTAAAATGACAGACAATGTGGCACTGGTCGTGAAGAAAGCCGCCACCACCATCATAATGGCGCCGACTGCTGAATTATAGCCCAACGCTTCTATGGCAGAAATCCAGCCACTGTAATCCAAAGGAACAGAGAGTAAACAATGTATGATTGATCTTTCAAAATGAGGCTTTGCTACTGCAAATATGTCCATAAAAAGAATATATATATATATATATATCAAATTATAAATAAAAAAGAAAGAATTCTAAAACAAATGCTATATGTTTTATTTGCAATTAATTACATTCTTTAAAAAAAAGTAAACAATATAAAAATAAAATATATTGAATTATATTCTGTACAATTAATGCATATCAAATAAATAATATAAACATATAATTATATTTTATATAATTATTTAAAATATATAATTGTATACATTTTTATTTCATTGTATTCCATAAAATATTATATTACATTCATATACACTACCAGTCAAAAGTTTGGAAAATTTACTATTTTGATTATTTTTTGTTATTGAAAGAAGTGCTCATCAAGGCGACATTTATTTGATCAAAAATACAGCAAAACTGTAATATTGTGAAATATTTTTACAATTTAAACTAAGTGTTTTCTATGTGAATATATTGTTAAAATGTAATGTATTCCTGTGATCAAAGCTGAACTCATCATCATTACTCCAGTCTTCAGTGTCACATGATCCTTCACTAATCAGTCTCATATCAGGATTTGATGCTCAGGAAAAACTCATGATTATTATCAATGTGTAAAACAAATGTGTACAATTTGTTTTTAGGATTCTTTAATGAATAGAAAGTTCAAAAGAATTTAAGTTAATTTCATTTATCTGAAATTAAAGATTTTGCAACATTATAAATGTCTATATTGTCAATTGATCAATTTAATGCACCCTTGTTGAATAAATGTATTAATTTCTTTAAGCCCCCCCCCCCCCCCCCCCAAAAAAAAATAATAATAATAATAATAATTCTTACCGACCCAAACACATTTTTACTATATTTTACTTATTTTACATTTTAATATTTCACAATATTGATATTTTTTATTTTATTTTTAATAACAAATGCAGCCTTGGTAAGCAGAAGAGATTTATTTTTAAAAAACAACATTTTTGTCAATCAAATAAAAAAAGTACAGTTTCCAAACTTTTGACTGGTAGTGTATATGTATAATTAAATTCAAAATAAATACAAATTAAAAAAAAAAAAACATTCTAAAGTAAATGTTATATATTTCTTTTTTCTTTTTTACAATAAATACATACTAAAATTAATCGAAAAAGTAAATAAAATATAAAATTCAAATATATAAAATTAATTTTGAGTTATAAATATTAATATTAAAATAGAAAAATCAAATAGCAAAAACCAAAACGCGATTTTGTAAGATTTGTAATCAGGCTCTGAACAGATTACCTATTAAAATTTCTTTCAGGCAATAGAATCGCTCTGGAGGTCCTTGCGGACACGATTTCACAGGGGGACAGGATTTGTCATGACACCGCTTTTTTCAAAACCCTTTTCAAACACTTCCGTGTTCTTTCAAAGAAATTCTAAATTCTAAATAAATTAACAAAATCATTCTAAAACTATTTCTACAATAACCACATGTCTATTTTTCACATTACATGCACATGAAATACTAATTTGAGCATAATTTTTTTATGGATACTGATATGGATATTTGAAAACTAAAATACATGGAATGTAGTAATAGTTTCTAGTTTATAAATGAAACTATCAGATATGCAAGATATGCATCCCTGTATAATCAATTATACAGTTTACCTCATTATACAAAAATATGTAAATCTCAGATTGCTGCAACTGACCAATCAGAATCAAGAGAGCCGCATATTAATATTATTCTCATTAATTTTATTAATGGAAGAGTACTGAGAAATCAAGCACTTATTTCAGGGCAAAGGCTGAGAAGAGCTGCTTTAAGAGGAAAAGATAAAGCAAGAAGAATCGAGTATAAGAGGACATACTTCAGATAGGAAGCAAGAGTTTTAAAGGAAGTCCAGCAGCAGAAAACCGTTAGTGCAGGAAGAGACACTGGCCAAAGAGAGGAAGAGAGAGCTGAGTGTCAGAAAGGCATCTGTCACAGAGGAGAGAAGACAAACGGTGCAGCTCACAGCGGTTAGTCAGCCTCATTTCTGCGCTCAAATATTCCTTCAATACTCGCAACAGAGACAGAGATCCTTACAAAAACTACTAGTGAATGAATTTAATCTAGAATGAAGCGGTAAAGAAATGTGCTCATGCCTACCTGTTGCCCCATTTGGGAATGCCCACGCTCTGAATCACAGACACCACGATTTGAGCGAAGAAAATGAAGAAGAACAAGAAGAAATTGAAGGAGCTGTCAGACCTGAAAGAGAAATACATATATTAATAATCAAAGTGACAGAAATGTGCATCTGTTCTCAGAGGACGTCGTCATCAGGGGTCGGATTCACCAAAAATGAACCCTAAGAAATGAACTCAAAGCATTTCTCTTTGCGCTGTCTGCAGATTACCGTATTTATCATAAAAAGCATGCCGATTATTTTCGTTGTGACTGGCTTGCTGTTTTTTTAAAGCACTTGTGTCAAGTTAAAATCGGTCAGGATGAAAATAATCTTATTTAAACAGTGATTAAATTATATATAGAAAGCGATCAAAAAACGGTCCCTTTACAATCACTGGAGCTGTCAATCAAACAGCTTATAACAGATTATAACTCCCGTTATAATCAACCAACCACTTATTTACACTGTGTTTGCACTGTTAGTTATGATGAAAGCATTCATTGGTGTGTGCAGAAATCATGTCACAATCATTCATGCACTCAACATGTCTGCGATCGGCTGCAAACTTTCAGGCCACAATCTGAATATAATGCCATTGATCTAAATATAATGCTATAATAAACACGTTTCCTGATTAGTTAACCTTGCACCACAGGAAACATTATAAAACAATGCAGTTCATGACCCCTTTAAGAAAAGTTTTGGGGGGTACAAAATATTTGTATCTTTATTCTTAAAGCAGCACTTGGTAACTTTTGCTCTCGGGGTCACCCTACAGTTGGGAAAAAATAATGTCCTCAACTACTGTCGTAAACTCTGTCATCCTACATCAGGGGATGCCATCGCGCGTGCATTTGTTGACATGACAACCCTGATAGCCCTGAACTAGTGATGCGCGGGTCGTCTCATAACCCGCGGACCCCGTATGTCTATTTAATGGCCGCGGGTGCGGGGCGGGTTGTAAAAATATATACAGTGGTGCGGGGCGGGCCAGATAACTTCATAAAAGCGTCCCCGCGGGTCGGTGCAGCACTAACCGTTCCCCTGAACACTGCAGGAGGAGTTCACATGCAGGTGTTCTTCTGACGGCGCGTGTGAAATGTCTTCATCCCAGGTAACGTTACAGTCAGTGGCATATGCTTCAGCATGTCATATGAATATCATTTCATGGGTTTTATTTTTTTCAAACGCCAAATAATCACGATGCTCACGTTTACAAGCCAGCGTCATTATAGTAGTCTATTGGTTAGCGTTTTACAGAATCTATATGATACTTCAGTTCAATGTTTGAGTGGTAGCTCACCGTCACAAGCAGGACAGCATCGGTCGGGCACGCCTCCTTCAGCTCACGCCGACGAGCAAACGCTGGTCCAATGCTGATCCTCGTCCTGCCTTTAATCCCATCACTTTTTCGTTTCCTCTAATTGCTTTCCTCCAACAAAACCTTTTCTTTCCTATGTGTCTGTGCTGCTTCGGACATGACTATATTATCTGACGAACAAAGTTGGGCTCGCACGTCCGAATGTAAGGAAGTGTGGGTGTTGGTGGAAGTGACGTATATGCCGTAAAGCAGTCGAATTTTGTAGTTCTTTTTGTTCTCGGGTTACTGCCCGAAACCCGAAGTTTAAAAGTACAATTAAAAACGATACAGACCCCATCAGGCTATGGCAGACGTGTCATTCAACCTATTGAAGTCGTTTTATCATCACAAGAGTCTTAAAAAATATAAAATATATATGGTTGAAAAGTTACCTAGTGCTGGTTTAAGTAAGAAAATACGACATAAATAGCAGTTAAGAATAAGTTAATTGAAAGAATGTTTTGTAAATCCAGCCCCTGGTTGTCATCAGTCATTTGATCGCATTAACGTACACTAAAGGAGAGAGAGAGAGACTCACCTGAAGGCTTTATAGACGGGCCTGTACCAGCAGAGGAAGGAGCACGGACTGAACATGATGAACCAGAGGATGGAGAAGCCGAAGTCTATGCCTGCTTCTCCGTGAGTGGTGAAATACGCCAGACAGGCCAGGACGTTCAGAAACAGCGTCACACACTGCCCTGCATGCGCGCACACACACACACACACCAAACAAGAGCAATGCATGACATGAGTTAAGATCAATCGCCACATTTACTTGACAAATATTAAACAATAACATCAAATTATGATGGATAAAACTCATTCATTCCATCATAACACTAAAAGTCCCGTTTCATTCACAATACAGAAGTTAAACGTGTCACAGCGAGTTTAAAACGCATTTGCTTCCTTAAAGGTGGGGTAAGTGCTTTCTGGTAACTGTTGCTGTTATTTCAAATCACCAAAACAAACACACCCCTATCCCCAAAAGGGGCTCGGCCCTATTTTGATAGCTCCACCCCACACATACGTAACCCAGGCAATGACTATGGCGCAGAATCTGTGCGTTTTATATCGAATATTATTGTTCAATGAAAAAGTCACCCCTACCATCACAAAAACACAAACCATTTTCATGAACAACTCGATAATACACGAGCACAACAGTCCAGCTAACAACCTATTACAATTATGACCGAGAAGAGGAAACAAACATGTACAGGGAGTGCAGAATTATTAGGCAAGTTGTATTTTTGAGGATTAATATTATTATTGAACAACAACCATGTTCTCAATGAACACAAAAACTCATTAATATCAAAGCTGAATATTTTTGGAAGTTTTAGTTTTCAGTTTTAGCTATTTTAGGGGGATATCTGTGTGTGCAGGTGACTATTACTGTGCATAATTATTAGGCAACTTAACAAAAAACAAATTTATACCCATTTCAATTATTTATTTTTACCAGTGAAACCAATATAACATCTCAACATTCACAAATATACATTTCTGACATTCAAAAACCAAACAAAAACAAATCAGTGACCAATATAGCCACCTTTCTTTGCAAGGACACTCAAAAGCCTGCCATCCATGGATTCTGTCAGTGTTTTGATCTGTTCACCATCAACATTGCGTGCAGCAGCAACCACAGCCTCCCAGACACTGTTCAGAGAGGTGTACTGTTTTCCCTCCTTGTAAATCGCACATTTGATGATGGACCACAGGTTCTCAATGGGGTTCAGATCAGGTGAACAAGGAGGCCATATCATTAGATTTTCTTCTTTTATACCCTTTCTTGCCAGCCACGCTGTGGAGTACTTGGACGCGTGTGATGGAGCATTGTCCTGCATGGAAATCATGTTTTTCTTGAAGGATGCAGACTTCTTCCTGTACCACTGCTTGAAGAAGGTGTCTTCCAGAAACTGGCAGTAGGACTGGGAGTTGAGCTTGACTCCATCCTCAACCCGAAAAGGCCCCACAAGCTCATCTTTGATGATACCAGCCCAAACCAGTACTCCACCTCCACCTTGCTGGCATCTGAGTCGGAGTGGAGCTCTCTGCCCTTTACCAATCCAGCCACGGGCCCATCCATCTGGCCCATCAAGACTCACGCTCATTTCATCAGTCCATAAAACCTTAGAAAAATCAGTCTTGAGATATTTCTTGGCCCAGTCTTGACGTTTCAGCTTGTGTGTCTTGTTCAGTGGTGGTCGACTTTCTGCCTTTCTTACCTTGGCCATGTCTCTGAGTATTGCACACCTTGTGCTTTTGGGCACTCCAGTGATGTTGCAGCTCTGAAATATGGCCAAACTGGTGGCAAGTGGCATCTTGGCAGCTGCACGCTTGACTTTTCTCAGTTCACGGGCAGTTATTTTGCGCCTTGGTTTTTCCACACGCTTCTTGCGACCCTGTTGACTATTTTGAATGAAACGCTTGATTGTTCGATGATCACGCTTCAGAAGCTTGGCTATTTTAAGACTGCTGCATCCCTCTGCAATATATCTCACTATTTTTGACTTTTCTGAGCCTTTCAAGTCCTTCTTTTGACCCATTTTGCCAAAGGAAAGGAAGTTGCCTAATAATTATGCACACCTGATATAGGGTGTTGATGTCATTAGACCACACCCCTTCTCATTACAGAGATGCACATCACCTAATATGCTTAATTGGCAGTAGGCTTTCCAGCCTATACAGCTTGGAGTAAGACAACATGCATAACGAGGATGATGTGGTCAAAATACTCATTTGCCTAATAATTCTGCACTCCCTGTATTAGGAGTATAGTATAGTATCTTACAAGTCGGACACATTTTGTGAGCTGACACTTGAAACAGACAGTGAGGGGATTTAGATGCTCCATACGGTGTGGAAATGAACGGGTCTTTATCGTCGCTGAAGTGAGCCACAATACGATCGCAAATGGACAAACAAGCGAACATGACACGAGCATATTCAAGCAAAAGCCAGCATATATATTAGTTCTCGGGTAATGTCCGTCATTTGTGTCGTCTGTTTTGAATAATGACGTGCACTGAGTGCTCTTTTCTCACCATCAATAGTAGACATGCCCCTTACTGCTGATTGGCTACAAGTTTGTTATTGGACTCGGCCCGAGTCCGTTTTGTAAAACGGTTTTGAAATAACACTTTCCCCACCTTTAACTCTTTCCCCACCTTTAACTCTTTCCCCACCTTTAACTCTTTCCCCACGGGCGTAAAAAAAAAAAGTTGCCAGCCACGTAATGCTTTTATCACTTGTTTCTGCTTCTTCTTATCCTGTTTTTTAATGAGGGTATTCTGTACTCTTTCAGAAGAAGTGTAATAGCGCCCCCTACCGTATAACAACGAAAACACCGAAAGCTGGAAAATTCGGTCAGTGGCGGGAAAAGAGTTAATCTGATGCATTTCTTTTTATTATTAGAAATATACAATTATGTATATTTTTATATCAGTTTAATTATTTACTTAAACTTTGTAGTAAAATAGTAAAAAAATAAATTAAAGTATAATTAATAATAAAGTATTAAAACAAATAAAATATTAAGCTTAAAAATGGCAACTAACTGCAATAAAATAATGAATAGTAAAATTATTAAAACTGAAATAAATGAAATGTAATATAAATATTTAAAAAATAAACATGACAAAGGCACATAACTGAAATTAAAATGAAAAATGAAAATATAAAAATAAAGGTTTATTCAAAATATTAATGGTTACTATAACAGCGTATAAATAATTTTATATTCAACAAAAAAAATTAAATGAGAGTTGATTGGATGGTGAGATTTTTTAATGAAAATATATGAATAATAAAAAAATGTTGTACTTGGAACAACATACTCTGATGAATCATTCAAAATAAGAGCATTTATACGTAGTAAGAAATAAAAAAGAGTTGCACTTTATTTTTTTATTTTCACTCAAAAGTACTGAGTAGTGTAAGGCAACTGCATGGGTTACGTTAAGGTTTAGGGGTAGGTTCATAAGTTCATAGTTTGTTCATGCGAAACAGGACTTTAAAATAAAGTGTTGACGATGTTAAACTCACACATCCACAGGTAATACAACATCTTGCAGAGTCTCTGATGCTCCAGCGGGATCTCCTCAGAGAAGTCCTGGTAGAAGCAAGGCTTGATGGGAAAGATTTTGGGGAGAGGAGGCCAGTTGTTCTGTTTGCCTGAGGAGAAACAGATGCCCATATCCCACAATGCTCAGCAGGGACTTGTCAAACAGTCACAACAAATAAAGGCCGGTCTGTTGATTTATGCAACTGTACGTGTTCAGATGTGTATGCAAACACACTCAGAAGGAAATACAAGCATATAGCGCATTACATATACTGCATACCATTATCTTTAAAAGCAGGGTTATTTTATATAATATAAAATATTGTGTGTGTGTGTGTATGTGTGTGTGTGTGTGTGTGTGTGTGTGTGTGTGTGTGTGTGTGTGTGTACATGTGAATAATCGTCATTAATTGATTTGACAGCACTAGAACATAAAACAAATATAAAATTAGTAACACTTTGCAAAAGGTCCCATTAGTTAATTGCAAACAGCGAGTAATAAAATTAGTTTAAAAAATAATAATAATAAAAAATGTATATATATATATATTTCATTGTTTGTTCATAGTTCACTGTGCATTAATTCATGTTAACAAATACAACTTGTGATTTTTTAAAATATATTATTAAATGCTGAATTAACAGTAACTAAGATTAGTAAATGCTTTTGGGGTATTGTTCATTATTAGTTCATGTTAACTAATTTTAAAAAAAAATTAGTTCAAAATTAAGTACTAATAAACTAAAACATATATGAATAAAAATGGCAAAAACACAACAAAATTACGATTAAAATGAACCCAGATAATATAAAAATGTTTTATTAAATATATATTAATAATATTAATAAAATATATTGTATAATTAAAAACTGTAATAATTGATAGTATATCAAATAACACTGATATGATTATTTTGGACATGCAAGTTGAGGAGAAACATCTTTAATTCAGCAAGCGGGATCCAGTCATCTTGCAATTCAGCGTAGTTTGGATTAAATTATGTGTCTAAAGCAGCCTTTCTCAAACTTTTTTCAGTCAGGGCACCTTTAAAAAGTGCATAAAATTTCAAGGCACCCCAGTTTAAAATATATTTTAAAAACACTGCATAACCCAAATTTAAATGCAAATGTCCTGTTTATTTAGACCGGACAGTAATGAACAGAGCATAATACTCCATTTCAAAGTAAAAACTGTTCGGTTCTTGTGGGGCTTTTCTTTTTAAAAAATGATCCATGCTGCTGTTGCTTGTTTCTTGCTCTTTGTGAAATCAAATGTATTTTCGCGGTTAAATTATAAAACAATGTAGCCAACTGCACAGTCACGCGACCCCGGTGAGGACGTCATGACAGTTACTGATGTGAGACGGATTTTTATGGTTAATTTTATATATATATTTATCTAAAATTAATTTACAATTTTATTAATCCGCTCATATGTTTAACTCTTTCACACGCAAATGTAAAACATTCTGGCTGACCCCCCAGCGTGAGTTTTTCAAAGCGACCGTTATTAATGTGTCACTTTATGGTTTCCATGGTGACGCGTCATTGCTTGTCCCGTGACACACCGCAGCAACAACAGAGCTGAATGAATGATGATCTGCTTTTATGTCATTTTCCCTTTTTTATTCAAAATATTCACAAATTTGTTAGATATGGCCTGAAATATCTGATATTCCGATTGTCAAATATATACAAGTGGAAGTGTTTTGTTGTTTAAACACCTTAATGATCACGTTAGTTGAGCTGTATGCACGATGGGCGCCGCCATCACCGCCGCAGGCGCAGTTCAGAAAATCGGATCTGTTGGATTTACAAGACGTGAATTCATCCACTTCTCCCAAAATACATAAAAGTAAGTGGCAGGTGAACTGGGAGAAGAATAGAGTAAACTTTAAAGTTACTGACACAATGTGTATCTGATATGAATAAAACTAATTATAATGGAAAGGATTATTATTGCCTCTTCATTTTTCATCATTGTGTATTTTACAAACTCTAAATGTATTGGTTTTTTTAGTACGTATATGTATGAAACCCAAAATAAACATTATGTGGCTGAAAACACTGAAAAGTTGTGATATATGACAGCTCTGAGCGCGCCTGTCTCTAGCTCAGTGCAAGCCAATGCGGAAGCACATTTGAATTTACATTTGAATGAACGTGATGCACTGACCGTTCTAATCACATGTAAATGGGTGATCGTACGTGCGAAAGGGATACAAAGAATAAGAATGTATTTATATAAATTCAAATATATTTCATATATTACATTTCTGATATATATATATTTTTTTTAGCCTACGTAATTTTTTGGCGGCACCCCTGACACAGTCAGGGGGCACCCCAGTGTGCCGCGGCACCCACTTTGAGAAAGGCTGGTCTAAAGCATTAAAATTGTGGCTGTAATTACTAGTAGTTTATTTATCGTCCTGAATTTGAAGATGCATTGCATTGTGGGATACTACATCTCATGCAAATGTAATGGCCAATGATCCCAGTGTACACGCTGCAGGAGTATTGTGAGTTACGTGTGTTACCTGTGGGCACTCCTTGGCTCTGTAGGTCTCGTTCTCGCCGGTCCAGCTCAGCTGCTTTCCGCTCCAGCTCCTCCTGCTGTTTGAGCAGATTGGCCTGCGCAGCTGCAGCTGTGGCCTGCGCAGACAGACAGGGACGCTTACAACCTTTATAATCACGCAAAGATTCGGCATGTGTGTGTCTGTGTGTGTCTGTGTGTGTGAGACGCTGACCTTTGGACTGGGATCCACTGACGGCTGCAGGACAGCAGGTTGAGACGGGACGCTGGAGGCTGGGATGGTGCTTCCCTGACACAAAAACAGCTCATTATTGGGATTTTATATAATTAATCTGCAAAACATCAGTGTTTTGTATCATATTGCTGTTGCATGACATGCATGTTTAACCGTGGTAAAATCAGTGGAGGCGTATTGCTTTATTACATTAGAGGTCAGAGCACAATTACATAACTCTGCTAAAGATACTCGTCTTACTCAAGCACTAAAGTAACATTCGTTAGACTCACCGAGTTACTATCAGGAAACGGACTGAAACTTTCAATGCCATCGATTGCAGAGTTGGTCACCTGAGTGACAGACGGATCCTGAAAGACATGGACACACAATTAATATAAAATAGTAATTATAATTCATTATTATAACACACAGTATACCAAATCATCATTTCAGAATAATTTCTGAATGATCATGTGACACTAAAGACTGGAATAATAATGATAAATTCAGCTTTGATCACAGGAATAATTAACATTTTAACAATATATTCACATAGAAAACACGTATGTTAAATTGTAATAATATTCCACAGCATTACAGTATTTTTCATTAAATAATGCAGCCTTAGGGAGCAGAAGAGATTTCTTTCAAAAACACTTCAAAAAAAATCTTAATTAGGTTATTTCAAACTTGACTGATGGATAGACTGACAGATGGATGGATAGATAGATCGAAAGACAGATAGACATAGGGATAGATAGATAGATAGATAGATAGATAGATAGATAGATAGATAGATAGATAGATAGATAGATAGATAGATAGATAGATAGATAGATAGATAGATAGATAGATAGATAGATAGATAGATGGATAGATGGATGGATGGATGGATGGATGGATGGATGGATGGATGGATGGATGGATGGACGAATGGATGGATGGATGGATGGATGGATGGATGGATGGATTGATGGATAGATGGATGGATGGATGGATGGATAAACAGATAGATGGATGGATGGATGGATAAACAGATAGATGGATGGATGGATGGATGGATGGATGGATAAACAGATAGATACACGGATGGGTGGATGGATGGATGGATGGATGGATGGATGGATGGATGATAGATGAATAGTTGTATGGATGATGGATGGATAGATGGATGGATAAACAGATAGATACACGGATGGGTGGATGGATGGATAAACAGATAGATGGATGGATGGATGGATGGATGGATGGATGGATGAATAAATAAACAGATAGATACACGGATGGATGGATGGATGGATGGATGGATGGATGGATGATAGATGAATAGTTGTATGGATGATGGATGGATAGATGGATGGATAGATGGATGGATAAACAGATAGATACACGGATGGGTGGATGGATAGATGGATGGATGGATGATAGATGAATAGTTGTATGGATGATGGATGGATAGATAAACAGATAGATACACGGATGGGTGGATGGATGGATGGATGGTTGGCTGGATGGATGGATGGATGGATGGATGGATGGATGGATGGATGGATGGATGGATGGATGGATGGAGAGATAGAACAATAGATAGATAGATTGATGGAGAGATAGATGGATAGACTGACAGAAGTATAGATGGATGGACGGATAGATGGAGATGGATGGATGGATGGATGGATGGATTGATGGATGGTTGGCTGGATGGATGGATGGATGGATGGAGAGAACAATAAATAGATAGATTGATGGATGGAAAGACTGATAGAAGTATGGATGATGGACTGATAGATAGACAGATGGAAGGATATGAATTATTTAATATTTAATATTGTTATTTAATGGATCCAGAGCAACTGAAAACATGCTATGAGTGCGACTGTCACGAGTTTTATTGAGTCACATGGCTCAGATACAACACGCAGTGACATCATCACTGAGAGAGGTGAACAGGTCACACACAGCCGGTTATATTTTAGACGTCTCTGTGGACACAATAAGGAAGCAAAAAACATCTCACACACTAATTCTGTCAGTCTCAACAGTTCACCACTCCAGACCACAGCAGCCACAAAAACACATCTGATGGAGCCATTCAATCCTCACAGGAAATATATATCGCCATCTGAGATTCATTTCTGCATTTCTACATGCGAGTGTTTGCCTGTGTTCTGGCACACAGATTCATGTAGAAGACTCTTCTCTGTTCATTCACTGATTATTATTATTAATGTGCAGTACTCATTAATCATAACAGCCGTTGCATCAGCCCGTCAGAGCAGGAACCAACTTAAATATTTACCTAGTGTGGGACACATAAAAAACAATAGATATGAAAGAACTCCCTTTGTCCTCTGGAGGATCTTAAATCGGTCATATCAGGAGCAATCAATTCATTGTCCTATAAAAGTCTACTTTCAGAACATAAAACCTCCACCCCATCAAAGTTATTTTATTGAATCTAAGCTGCAAACTTTCCTCAGACAGAAAGTTGCACAAAAAATGACAACAGCCCTTAAAAAATGCAACAATGCCGTTTGACCACCGCTTCTCTGCCGTCTGTGACACACACACACACACACCTGCTCTCGTTCCCACACACCTCGACCCGAATCAACACAACACACACACACAATGAGAAACTCCCTTCAGACGAGCTTCTCACACAGCACGAGTGTGTTTCACAGCACACTCGGCTATCCTTTGAGCCTAGGCCTGTCACGATAACAAATTTTGCTGGACGATAAATTGGCCAAGATATGATTGTGATAAACGATAATATTGTGGTTCTGAGACCATCTAATATCTAAAATAACGATAATGGCATAATAATGCAGGTACTTTCAAAGATCAATAAACTTTTATTTCTAAAGACTATTTAACACTGAAAACGGAAAACATTTAAAATATCTACAATAAATCAACAAAACACCAAAGCCATTCTGACTTCAATTCTGATTCAGATTATATATCATTCAAATACGGTCAAATATTTAGCTGTCAAACATATGTATTATGTCTTTTTGCAAAACATTTTGTCGCAATCTAATACCCTGAACAAAATAGCCCTCAACTAATAAACTACACTAATTAATTTTAATTTGAAACATTATTAAAGACAAGTAAACAGTCCGTAATGAGAACAAATAAGCAAATTAGCCATAGCACAAATAAATGAACTGAACAAAGTTTGGAAATTGATATCTAATGTAAAATAACACTGCATTGTTTACTTTTTAAAAAAATGAACTATAGGTGAATCCTTCTTTGTAAAATTACAAAAGTTATTGAGTCAAGAGCAGTGAGTGATTTTCTCGTCTTGTGTTGTTTAACATGAATGACACTGAGGGCAGCAGGTTTATTAGGCTGCTGTCACTTTAAGAGCAATGCACGGTAGGGCTGTGCGATATTGAAGAAAAATGCGATATGCGATATATTGTTAAATAATGCGAAATTCGATATGCGATACGATATTGCAATTAGTTTGTAAAATCTATTTCAATTATATTATATATATATTTTTTTTTAAATAAAAAAATGATAATGAAACCATTTGTGTTTCACATTCTCTCTGGGAAAAGAAAGCATCGCTACAACTTCTGAAAGTGACCAGCAGTGTTTTAGCAAACATCTGTGTCAGACATTGTTCACATTTCGGTGTGTCAAACAGCGCGAGACTGCAAGTTATTGTTTTTCACAAATTATAACGTTTAAAAACTCTTTTTAACGTCAAGCAAGTCACATAAGTAACAGTAATGTTCCCAGTCTATTCTCTGCTCTATACGTCGACCTAAAACATACACTTTTCACAATGTTGAAGTAGCCTATTAAAATCATTCAGATATTGCGAGCCATTGCGATATGCATATTGCGATATGTACATTTGCGATATTTCGATATATTGCACAGCCCTAATGCACGGATCTAATATACGGTGTTTATGAGGATCATTTTTTGTGTGTATTTCTCTGTTCCAGCACAAGAAGACGTGACAGAGAACTCAATTCATTATTCATTTACCGAACTGAGTTCACTTTTGTGTCTTCTTTGGTTTGAATGGTTTAAAACCACATTAAAATGCACCCACAGGAATCAGTAAGTGGAATATAACTTTTCCATAAAAAATAATAATAATTAAAAGTATATTTATATACAAATGCATTTTTTTTCTCTTTTTTTATAACAAGCATCCCATATAGCATTCTTAAGTATTCTGAAATTCGACCAACCCTAAGCAGAACCAATAAATCAGCAAAACTGTATTTTTTAAGGGGGGTCTAATGTTATTTCATGCATTGTGACTTTCACAGTTAAAGAGTTGATTTTCATGTTAACATGTATAAAAAAAAGTACTTTAAAAAAAAAACGATTTGGACGTATGATAGAGTATTTCTGTGCC
The DNA here is from genome assembly GCF_024679245.1 of Pseudorasbora parva. NCBI lineage: Eukaryota > Metazoa > Chordata > Actinopteri > Cypriniformes > Gobionidae > Pseudorasbora > Pseudorasbora parva. The sequence goes on along the minus strand of NC_090196.1, from coordinate 31,360,272 downwards.
AAATACACTCCTTCAGGATTCAAACAAGTTTCAGAAAGTTTGTTTGAGTATGACGTCATAAAGAGGGGATTCCTAATATGGGCACTTCTCCCGGATGAATGCACACACACACACACACACACACACACACACCAACCAAAAGCGAGAGCGAGAGCGAGAGCGAGAGCGAGAGCGTGTCCATTACTGAGCTTCGTTCGGGTTCGGGGAGCCGTCGTTTTGTTTTTAGACGATAAAATCAGCAATGTGACTAAAGAAGATTAAAGGATAACTCCGGTGAGAAATGACCCTAGGGGTAACTAACAGATGGTTACAGACTAGATCGTTCTCTGGGATGCGTTTTCATGGAAATCGAATGTAAAGAGTTTTATCTCTAAAAACAGATTAGCTTATAACTCTAGTCTATGGGGCACAGGGTAAGTGAAATTAAATCGCTAGTTAATACGACTAACAAGGCTCAAAATATCCTCACACTAACACGGCAGCATAATGAGGGTCCCTACATGCAGACCGAAGCATTGAGAACTTTGTAAGAGTACAAACAGTTTAATAAGAAGATACTTTATAAAGACAGTCCATTACGCGATTACAGACAGCAGCCATCTTGGGAAACAGTCTCGACTCGTCGAGCCACGAGCGCTGTGCTAAGTGATGAACTGTGACTGAATCTCATATGGTCCGCTGTTTCCGGAAGAAAACACTGAACGCAGCAGAGAAAATAAATAAATACAAATAAAAATGTCCATGATATTAGATTTCACAAACTTAATTCCTATCGATCAGCAAACTTAGCACAGCGCTCGTAGATCGATTCGTCGAGACTGTTCTCCAAGATGGCTGCTGTCCGTGAACGCGTAAGGCATTATGTTTATAAAGTATCTTCTTATTAAACTGTTTGTACTCTTACAAAGTTCTCAATGCTTCGGTCTGCATGTAGGGACCCTCATTATGCTGTCGTGTTAGTGTGAGGATATTTTGAGTCTTGTTAGTGGTATTAACTAGCGATTTAATTTCACTTACTCTGTGCCCCATAGACTAGAGTTATAAGCTAATCTGTTTTTAGAGATAATACTCTTTACATTCGATTTTCATGAAAACGCATCCCAGAGAACGATATACTCGCTAACCATCTGTTAATTACCCCTAGGGTCATTTCTCACCGGAGTTGTCCTTTAAGAAGTGTGTTTCTGGTTGTGAGGGAAAGATCACCTTGTTTAGCTTCCCAAATAACCCAGCGTTAAGGGAACAGTGGATTAAGTTTGTGTTTCCAGAGCAGCAAGTGTGTGTGTGTTCCCGGTCATCAGTGGAAACCACAGGCGGAGAGAGAAACTGCATCAAATGTGTGTGTTCTGTTGGCAATCGGTGCATAAGTGCATATAATGTGAACAACACCAATGTATAGTGAATCTAAAGTTATCCAGGAATCAGAGGTGGTAAAAGTACTCAAAAGTTATACTCGAGTGAAAGTATATATACCTGAATAAAAAAATACTCCAGTAAAAGTAGAAAGTCCTCCATTCAAACATCACTTGAGTTAAAGTACAAAAGTATCAGATTTAAAATGTACTCAAGTACCGAAAGTAAAAAGTAAATATTCAAATTAACTGTAAATATCAATAATTAAGCAGATAAAATCTTTTGGGACTGATATGCAATGCTTTAATTGAACAAATGATAAGGTTAGATACTGCAATTAAGAATTTGTTAGATTTGCAATTAATACGAGACAATGAAGCACCTTAACGCAGTATAGGGGTTAAACTTAAAATAGACATGTTCCATAACATTAGCTCCATAAAACAGATGAGGAGCAAGATACTATAAACTAATTCAAAATAAATTCAAAAGCCATAACCACAATGACATATTACATAACAATTAGTTAATAGTCATGTGCCTCAACAAAGCCCCTTTCACACTGCACGTCGGACCCGCAATATTCCCGGAACATTGCCGGGTCGCCTTCTGTGTGAAAGCAAACACGTCCCGGGATTGATTACCGAATTCGACCCGGGTCGGGGACCTAGTAATATTGCGGTATTCGACCCGGGACGAGCGCTGTGTGAACAAAAGCCGAAACTAATGCCGCAACGTGTACGTAGTTATCGTGCGACTCCTAGAGCTTGTTTTTTCAATAATACAACCCTGCAGTGCCAGAAGAGCTAGTCGATGTTTTAAACGCAGAGTGTTCGTATACAAAAGAAACTCAAATTAAACAAGCAACAAACTGGACACAAGTGGAGACCACGGAGCTCCTTACTATCCGCGCTGAAGCTGAGATCGCTCGCCATTATACGTCACATCAGGATGTCACGTGTCAACTCGACCCGGGACCGTTAAGCGTTGTGTGTGAAAGCGCACATATTACGGTATTTCGCTGGCAGTGTGAATGGACCAAATCTAGCGGCCCGGGAACAAATGCTGGGTCGCATTATCCGTGTATTTGCCCGAATCGCAGTGTGAAAGGGGCTCAAGTAAAGTCATACTATAATTTTGCCAATTTTTATGATTAATGATTAATTAAACAGACAACCGAGAGTCGGAATGCATGGCTTTGAATACATGAATTTACATTATTAGTTAATGTAATATGTTATTAGGGAATTATTGATGTCATATTTAATTAATAGCAATTCATATGTTACTTAATCTATTAATCATAGAGAATGTTCATTAGTTGCTGATGCAGTAATCATTAATAAATGGTTTAGTTCTTCATTAGTAATACATTAACTCATGATTATCTGTGCATTAGACATGAACTATAATAGTGCACCTGTATTGTAAAATGTTACTGATGTTTTCATAGTAAATTGTGTGCCGCAAAATAAAAAAAGTTGGGGAAACACTGAGCTAACATTAGTGTGGCAAACCTGACTTGTCAGCTTTTCCAAGTCTATACCCGACTGGATCATCCATGACCGACCAGATCGGTTTGGAAATCAAGTGATATAAATACTTAATACTTGGAGCGGGCATGGGGAAATGTATTGGAGTAAAAAGTAAACTTTGCCTTTAATATTGTAGTGGAGTAAGAGTAAAAGTATATGCAAATAAAATATACTCAAGTAAAGTACAGATCCCCGAAAAAAATACTTAAGTAAAGTATCAAAGTATTTTTACTTGATTACTTACCACCCCTGGCAGGAATAATGGTGTGTGTGTGTGTGTGTGTGTGTGTGTGTGTGTGTGTGTGTGTGTGTGTGTGTGTGTGTGTGTGTGTGTGTGTGTGTGTTATAAATCTGATCAAACTAAAGTCTCTTCAGACATATGAAGGATGCAATACTATTCTATAAGCACTCAAGCTTAAAGGTCCTGTTCTTCACGATCCCATCTTTCAAACTTTAGTTAGTGTGTAATGTTGCTGTTAGAGCATAAATAATACCTGTAAAATTATAAAGCTCAAAGTTCAATTTCAAGCGAAATATTTTATTTAACAGAAGTTCCCTTTCAAAGCCTACAGCGAGCGGCCGGTTTGGACTACACCGCTGCACTTCCTGCTGTAATGACGTCACTAGAACCGTTTGTTGACTAAAGCTCCGCCCACAAGAACACGCAAAATAGGGGGCGTGGTCTCGTTGCTCTCTCACGTGGAGAAGAGCGCACATTCAGCGCTAGCATCGCCCCGTTATGGTAAGAGGCGCGACCTTTCCGGGCAAAGTGCGCTAAGCTGCTGTCCAATCACATCACAGGAAGCGCTGGCCCAATCAGAACTCGTTACGTGTTTCTGAAGGAGGGACTTCATAGAACAAGGAAATCATCAGGCCGTTTTTAGGACAGAGGAAACAGCGCTGTACAGATAAGTCAATTGTGTGAAAAATACTGTTTTTTTTACACGTGAAACATGAACTCATGTTATATTGCACACTGTAAACATAATCAAAGCTTCAAAAACAAGCGAAGAACGGGACCTTTAACATGAGACAGAAAGAAACTGTGTGTTAAGTGCCCTTTAAGGTCTAAAATCTGACAAAAACATCCATCTCTGGTCAATCAAACTGCAAAGTACATGTTTACATTTTTGTCTGTAGATATTAAACTGGGATAGAAGTATTTTAACAATAAAGTACCATATGTTAGTATTAGTAATTACATAATCTCAATATCACAATATCACATTATTAATACACACAAGTTGCAACTGCCTTTTCTTCCCTGTTGTGATGTATATCCAAAAGAAACGGCTTCTCAAACAAGAACAAACGTAGGGTGGGACTTGATTTTATCCGTGGGGAATTGATTGTATGGTTGTGGTTTGCTATTGTTGGATCTCATGCGAGTGACAGTTTGTCCTTTCTCGTCGTCAGAGAAGTGTGTAATAAATACTGCAATATTATATTAAAAAATAAGAATTGCGATCTGTATTTCCCGTCGAGGGGGAGCACAGGAATGTTTGCTTTGTGCATAACTCAATATTCTGCTGCATTAAAAAAAACAGATGGAAAATAAATCAGACTCCAGACAATGAAAACACAACAAAGATGCCAGATGACAAACAACAGACTGGAGGAATATCACTGTACTAACTAAAAGCAACCAGCAGGTCACACTTAAACTACACCAATGTCAAATTAATTGAGAGATTATGACATATTTGTACTTTTATAGTTATGAATTTGTTGTCACACAGCAAGATTATTGAAATGAACTGCAAAACAAATCACAGATGTTAATAAATGCACCTAAAATATACACTGCATTCAAGTTCAAAACATTCATATTTACACATTTTATTTTACGTTGATTAAAACTGCATGTCATTTGTCAAATATCCTGTCAAAATCCTGGCCTGTTAAACATATATAATATTTTTCATTATTATTATTATTTAAAGTAGTATATTATTTTTATAGTGCATCTAATTTTTTTTTAACTAAAATTTGTGTATTTGTCACACAGCAGGGCTATTGGGGTGAACAGCAAAAAAAAGGTGAATAAATGCATCTAAAACATACACTTCGACTTTTAAATTTATATTTACAATGTAACGTTGATTAAAACTGTTAAAAAAATCCAGGACTGTCAAGCAGATAATAGAATCATTTATATAATGCATCATTATTATTTAATGTTAATTAATTCATGAATTCAATGAATCAATTCATTAATTGTTAATTGTTCATGTCATTTTTTTTTTTACTTAAAAATGTTGCATTTGTCATTTTTTTGAATGTAGCATATATAATTACTTTTATAGTGCTTGCAATTTTTTTATTCACACAGCAGGGCTATTGGATTGAACTGCAAAATAAATTCAACATGTTAATAAATGCACTTAAAATATAACCTTTATATTCATACCTTCACATTTTACAATCATATTCACACACAAAAATGTATGTTGTTTAAAACGAATTTGTCAAATATCCAGTTGAAATCCTAGTCTGTTATCATAAATAATAAATAATGAAAATAACATATCATTATTATTTAATGTAGCATTTTATTGTTATATACTCAATACTTAAAAAATGTGCATTTGTCAAAGCAGGGCTATTGGAGTGAACTGCAAAAAAAAATAAAAAAATCAGTGTGTAAATGCAATATATATAATCTATATTAACAGTACACATAGAAACTATAATTGATAATGTAATGTAATATATTGATATAGTTTTTGTACTGCATAAAGCATCATTATCAGTCATGTTTGTTGTTTTCACTGCAATCATGTTGTGAAGAAAGCATAACGACTTGATCAGATGTCTTTAGAAATCTGAGTTGTGTCTGACGCACTACAGCTCGAGTGTGTGTCGCATTAGTGATCCTGAAGAAGTGAACAGTCGTGTACAGGTGATCCGAGCCTTACTGTCACGGTATGACTCACGGAGTTACATTCGGGCGGTTATAATGTTGTTATAGTGCTTTCCGCTGTTGTGACATTAACAGGAGTGGCGCTCTGGCCTTCAGCGTTTCATCAAACCTGCGCGGATACACACCCTCCACCAGCGACAACTAACAAACCAGCAACCATGACACGTCAACGGCCGGGCCGAACCGAACTCATCCGACCCAAAACTCCCATCATCACTATTATCATGAACACAAACCTCCCTGCTGAACTTCCTAAAACATCAGCCGAAACCCCCTCAGAAGCGCTTCTGCTGTGGACCGCGCGGTTCTCACCTGGAATGGATTGACGTCCACTGTCTCTTCGAACGGGTTTGAGTCAAATCCCGACATTATAAGGGACTTTATCCGCCTTTAGAGTCCAAACTGAGTGGCACCGGAGCTGCGAACACTGCCGTTTCCTCGCTGCACTTCCGTAGTGAGTGCGTGACGCGCATGCGCTGCCGATCGGACTGTGACGTCATCTGAAGACGTTGGCGGCTGTTGTCTTTATGATTATTATTTTTAGCCTATATTTGTTTTTTGTTTTTAAAAGTAACTATATGTTGGGAATTACTATTTTTATATTCATTGTTTGTAATGAGACTGGCATTTTAAATAAATAAATAAATAAATAAATAAATACTTTATGCACATACAAAATGTTCTGACTGTCAACCTAAATTTCACTTTTTTTAAGGAACTCGATAAAACTATAAAATAGCATTTAATTAAATTGTATCGATAAATAGTATTTCTTAAATTTGGGGGTCCTTTGTAACTTCAATTTTGCATTTATTTATTATTTATTTTTTTAAAGGGTAACTAAACCCTAAACCAACTTTTTTTAGTTAATGATCTGCAAGACTGGGGCTTTATTAGTGCTGTTTATTGATTAGAGTAAATGTTTTGACATTTGGGTATAAAGTGTTTTAATTCGAAGGTAAATCATTAACACAGAAAACCATGTCACTGTGTGACATTTGAATAATTGTTGTGTTGTTGTTGTTTTTTTTCCAATGGGATAGAAAAATAACAATAATTTATCATATAAATATTTATATTGTTGGAGAGGTTCTATAAACAACAAAAAATTCATAAAATATTGTTTATTATACACTAGTTAATTACTTCATTCTATTCCTTTTTATTATACTGAATTACATTTTCTCTATTGTTTTAATAATTATAATATAATAAATATTTGAACCTCCTTTTTTGTTACCTTAACTTAATCTCCGGGAATTTGCTTGAGATTAACGAGATTCACATTAAATATCCTAGATTTACATTAGAAAATAAATGTATTTTATTTATTATTTACATGTACAGGCTCATGATTGGCTGTCGAGCTGTGATGTCACCTACGTGACTGGTAACGTCGCTGACATGGCGGAAGTGAAAGGTTAGTTCAATCCTACTTCACATTTCATTCGTTATTTTACAAAACGTTTAATGGCAAGCAGCGGGTTAATAAAGGACTGGTTGTTGTTATCGTTGGTGTGTGTGTTGTCTGGGTGGATTGGTTGTTGGTGCGGTTGTTCTGCGGATTTGAATGTGTAAGCGTTTCTCCTCACTGAGATTCACGTCCATCCGTCCGTCCATCCATTCATTCATTCATCCTCATGCATGTGTTTGAACGCGTGTTCATGTCACGCCAGCTCGGTCAGATGTCCTTGTGTTTGGTTCCGCAGTGTTTCCTCTGTGCTGTGTGGTGCAGCACTACGCCTGGGGTAAAGTGGGTCTGGACAGTGAGGTGGCCCGGCTCGTGCTCGGTGGAGACTCTCAGGCTCTCATCGAGGAGGCCAAACCCTACGCAGAGGTACAGTGCGGATCTGCCCCGAACAACTCCATCTACATTCCCAAATTACAACAGGATTATCATCCTACTGATCCAAAAACCCTCACCCAGACTTCCAGCCAACACAAGAAACAGACAGACAGATAGATATGATATGCTTTCAAACTGTTAGAAATGTCATGAAAACATAAGCAAGTAAATTCTTTTCACACTCACACCAAGAACGATAACGAAAGATAACCGTATATAAGCAGATAAATTGAGCCAGGATTACCAAAATATCCCGGCTTAATCCCTTATCCTAGTTTTGTGCAATAGGCCCCAGTGCTGTAATAAAAATAAATAAACACTCACTTTTGAGAGAACCACAGAATAATAATACAAATTATAAAAACACTCACTTATGAGAGCCCATCAGTCAAAATATGCGAAGACTTTCAAACGTACTTTTAAGGCGATCTACGAGACATGTTGTTTTGCATTCTTTCTCTTATTTAAAGTGAGATTTTTTTTATATTTTGAAAAAGCATGTCTTATACATTTCTTAATATGATTGTGGAAGTGTTCTTCATCCCGTGTGTTTATTGCACGACGGTCACACACACTGTAACAGACTTAAACAAGCGTGTGTGTCTCTGAAAACAGCAGCTCCCTTAAAGGTCAGCTTGACATTCACTTTGTGTCAGTCTATTAATAAAGCCACGGCATGGGTTCAGATGGTTTATTGTTGTATTAATAACCGTCTTAAAGGGCCCGTCATTTGATCATTGGATACGTTTTGAATTTTTGGTTTCATTATTCAGTTAAAGGGTTAGTTGACTCAAAAAGTAAAATTCTCTCGTTAATTACTCACCCTCATGTCGTCGAACACTCGTAAGACCTCCGTTCATCTTCAGGACAAAAATGAAGATATTTGTGTTGAAATCTGATAGCTGAGAAAGGCCATGAATCGACTCACTGATTCATAACCGTTCCAAACTTTGTTTTGAAATCGGCCATCTCTATAGAAGTCATTATTTAGTTTTTTAGCGCACAAAAACTCTTCTCGCCGCTTCATAAAATGATTGTAGTGAGATGGGCTTTGTAACGACGTCTTTAGTGCCTTTATGGGTCTTGAGAGAGGAAATGACATTGGTGTCAATGAAGGCCTTTCTGAGCCATCGGATTTACACACTAATATCTTCATCTGTGTGTGAAGATGAACAGAGGTCTGATGGGTATCCAACGACATGAGGGAGAGGAATTAATGACACAATTTACATTTTTGGGGGAACTAACCCTTTAATAATGAGAAACCAAATTAATCTCTGGTGACAATCTCTGTTCTTGGTTGTCGTTCCAGCTTTGGATGGGTGCTCACCCCAAAGGCGACGCTCTCATCAAAGACAACAGGATATCCCAAAGGACACTGGGACAGTGGATTGCAGATTTCCCAGGATGCCTGGGGTCAAAGGTCAAGGACACATTCCACGGGCAGCTGCCTTTCCTCTTCAAAGTGCTGTCCGTCAACACGGCTCTGTCCATCCAGGCACATCCCAACAGGGTGAGAGTCAGTGGAGGCAGTTGCCTTATTAAAATACTGAATGATTGGCATATTCAATCTGCTTCTCTCTTCTGACAGGAGTTGGCTGCCAGACTCCATGCACAGTTTCCTGAACATTACCCGGACAACAACCACAAACCGGAGATGGCCATCGCACTCACACAGTTTGAAGGGCTCTGCGGCTTTCGGCCAATGGATGAAATCCTGGGCTTTCTCAAGAGTGAGTGTTAAATCAACTCAACGAGACAACACCGCTGGAGATAATAAAACATATGATGGTCTAACGCAAAATTGAACCCCATCCCAACACCTAGAAATATGTCATATTGTGGAAGGTTGATGTGTCGCACACAGAGGACTTTTGTGTGAGTTGCAGCCTTTTTAACTTAAAGTTTTTAAATTGAAGAAGTATATGTAAGTTGTTCATAAGAAATCATTATTTTGTTGTCTATATTTTACATGATTTTGTTTTGTAGTTCGCTGTACTTGCATAAAAATACATTTTTGAAAATTGTCCTAGAAAAATAATTTTACTAAGCAAGTTTATTGAGTTTAACAAAAATTATTAATAAAAATAATAATGCTAATAAAAAATAAAAAATAAAAAAAATATATATATATATATATAATTCTATAAATCTAATAAAATATGGATATTTGTTTTGCTCTAAATGCAAGTTCATTATGTTTAGAAAACAAAAATTATTTAAATTATTAATATAAAAATAAATAATAATAATAATAATGATAATACAAATATATTATTAATAGTTAAAAATATAAATGTAATCAAATATATAATCAAAATTCTTAAATTAGATAGATAGATAGATAGACAGATATAGATATTTAAAATCTATAAATCGAATCAAATATATAATGCTATATATATATATATATATATATATATATATATATATATATATATATATATATATATATATATATATATATATATATATATATATATATATATATATATATATATATATATATATATATATATATATATATATATATATATATATATATATATATATATATATATATATATATATATATATATATATATATATATATATATATATATATATATATATATATATATATATATATATATATATATAATATTTAAATCAAATATATTTAAGATGCATCAAAATAATATCAGGTCAAACCATGCAAAATATTAACAATGAACAATTTTGATTGACTTTTCACAATTGAGGTGCCTTGGCAGCTGATTTAATAAAGAAAGTATGCTTAAAAGCAAAAGTATGCATATAAAGTCTGTGCTTCTGGTGTGTGGTGTTCAGATGTCCCAGAGTTCCGAGCGCTGATCGGTAACGAAGCCTCTGAGGAGCTCCAGAGCTCTGTGGGAGACCCGGACCGGACGTCTCTCGCTCTGAAGAAATGCTTCACCAGAATGATGAACTGTGAGAAGAAGCTGTTTGTGGATCAGCTCAACATGCTGGTCAAGCGGATCTCAGAGGAAGGTGAGAGGACTAACCTGGGGACGGTTGCGTAAACCGCTTCGACCAGTCTTGGGGCGGCAGTGGCTCAGTGGTTCATGTTGTCTACAAACCGAAAGGTTGGTGGTTCAATCCCCGGTTCCACCTGACCAAGTGTCGAGGTGTCCATGAGCAAGACACCTAACCCCAGCTGCTCCAGACATGGTGCCTTACATGGCTGACACCGCCGTCGGTGAATGTGAGGCAAAATGTAAAGCGCTTTGGATGGCCATAGGGTCTGTTACAAGCGCTATATAAATGCAGTCCATTTAGTCTTAAAAGTAAGTTATCTAATTTCTTTCTTTAAGACTGGTGCTAACTTTTTTAAATCAGTTGCATAAAATGGTAGATCGGTTCAATTTGAATTAGAAAAGTAAGACTGATTACATTTTGACTAATTGCTAGTGGGACAAATTAGTGCTTAAGACACAGTCTTAACTAAGTTTACGCAACTCTGCTGTTCAAGACCGGCTCTACTGCATCTATTTCAGCTATTGTGATGAAACTCGTCTGACCTGTTCTTCTGTCCCAGAGGCGGCCGGCAAAGAAACCTCCGGAAGTAACGGAGAGCTGCTGCTCCGGCTGCATTCCCAGTATCCGGGGGACATCGGCTGCTTTTCCATTTACTTCCTGAACCGGATGTTGCTGCAGCCGGGGGAGGCCATGTTTCTGGGAGCAAACGAGCCTCATGCCTATCTCTCTGGAGGTCAGATGTCACCACATTACTAATCAAACGCGTACCATGGTATATCATTGGAAAGTCTGGAAAAAAAATGTAATAAACAAATATTGTAGTTTCTCCCTAATATTCACAAATAATGCTTTGAGCATGTTTTGTAGTCATTTCTGTGAAATGTATTCGTATTCATTCAATATTAATTTATTCCATGGTTGTGTCATTGTACTTTTTGTGAAATATATTAATTCACAATCACTTAATAATCCATAATATTAATATAATATTAATGTATTCCATATATTAGAGTTGTAGTTTTTGTGAAATATATTTAATACTCACTTAATAATCCATAATATTCATTTAATATTAATTTATTCCATAAATTGAGTTGTACCTTTTGTGAAATATATTAATTCACATTCACTTAATAATCCATAATATTCATTTAATATTAATTTATTCCAAATATTGATTGAGGTGTACTGTTTGTGAAATATATGAATTAATATTCACTTAATCCTTAATATTCATTTATTACATATATTAATTGAGTTGTACTTTTTGCGAAATATATTTAATACTCACTTAATAATCTTTAATATTAATTTATTTAGTGTGAATTGTGTATTTGTACTTTATTTGAAATATATTCAATATTCCCGTAATAATCCATAATATTCAGTTAATATACATTTATTCCACATTTGTTGTGGTTGTGTAGTTGAATGTTTTGTGAAATATATTCATTAATATTCACTTAATAATCTATTAAATTTATTTAATATTCATCCTTTATTCCATATTTCAAGTTGTACTTTTTGTGAAATATATCTATCAATATCCACGTAATAATCCATAATATTCAGTAGTATTTATTAATATTAATTATTCCATTTAGGTTATTTAAAATTAATTTAAAATATTAATTTATTCTGTGTAAATTGAGTATTTGTACTTTATGTGAAATATATTCAATATTTACTTAATAATCCATAATATTCAGTTAATATACTTTTATTCCTCATAGGTTGTGTAGTTTAATGTTTTGTAAAATATATTCACTTAATAATCCATAACATATATTTAATATTCATCCTTTATTCCATATTTCGAGTTGTACTTTTTGTGAAATATATCAATTCATATCCACGTAATAATCCAATATATTCAGTAATATTTATTCATATAAATGTATTCTATTTAGGTTGTTATTTAAGATTAATTTAATAATATGAATTTAATATTCCATGTAGGTTGTGTCCTACTTTTTTCATTATTCACTTAATATTTATTAATCTGCATAATATCGAGTCTTGGTGTATTCCATGTTTAAAGTTCTCTGAATCCTGCAGACTGTGTGGAGTGTATGGCGTGCTCTGATAACACCGTACGTGCCGGACTGACTCCCAAATACATTGACGTGGACACTCTGTGTGAGATGTTGAATTACAGCCCGGCTCCGGCCAGTGCCAAAATCTTCCCGTGTGTGCGGGACAACAGCGACCCCTGTGTCTACCTCTACGACCCTCCTGTGCCAGACTTCAGCGTCATGAGAATACAGGTACGCCACACCTCTGAGCTGTCTCATCCTCAAAATAATTACAGACACCTGACATTTATCCTGATCCCATAGTGAGCAGATTGTGTCATGAAAAGCTACGAAACAGATTCACAAACCACACAGTGTCGTTATTTCTGTGTTACAATAATCCAAATGATCACAGAATTACTGGGATAATATTTTATAGTTGGGATATAAACACTGATGCCTATGGTAGTAATCAAAATGGAGGAAATCACCTTTTGAAAGGAACTTGATGCTTCAAATAGAGATCAATAACATTATTACACCAGTAGATGTTTAATGAATCATTCATTCAAAAACACTTTATGAGTGAGTCATTGAATCATTCATTCTAGAGATTCATTCAAAAACACTTTATGAGTGAGTCATTGAATCATTCATTCTAGAGATTCATTCAAAAACACTGATTGATCCAGTAATGAAACAATAAAAATATTTGATATTTTACTTAGAAAGTGGGCAAAGAGGCGGGACGTGGGCGGAGCTGAGGTGACACGATGACTAACAGAAAGTGGCCACGCCCTTATTAATGCAAAACTTTAAAGCTTTATATAATGGTAACGAATGAGTTATAAAAATAATAAAATTCACCCCCTCACAGTTGTCATGAAGGGCAAAATAAGCCCTATAGACCAAAACCACAATTTATTTTTTACTGGGCTATAAACATTTAAACTTTAAACGTTTAAACATGTAAACAAACGTTTTTTTTCTGCTGTAAAGTTGGGCATTTTAACATGGGGCTCAATGAGATTCTGCTCCTTCTGGAGCCTGTCTCTAGTGGCCAGTCGATGAATTGCAGTTTACATTACTTCTGTATTGGCTTTGTTGACGCTTGGATAGTATACGTGTTCTTTTAACAGAAAATCTCTGATTGGGGGATTTAAATTACTGAAATCTGGCAACTGCAAACACGAACGCTCCTCTCTTCTGCAACTCTACTCATATCCCACCTTAAAGGGGGGGTGAAACACTCAGTTTCAGTCAATCTCATGTCAATCTTGAGTACCTATAGAGTAGTATTGCATCCTTCATATCTCCGAAAAGTCTTTAGTTTTATCATATTTATAAAAGAAATATGGGCTGTACCGAGTCTTTCCGGAAAAAAACGAGCGGCTGGAGGCGTATCGTGTGGGCGGAGCTAAAGAATGACGAATGTGCACAAAGCGGTGACGTCCTCAAGCGTGGAGAAACTCATGGCTATCTCAGCTAATACAGATAATGATCCACAATCAAATCTGAGGCTGAAATAAATTGAACAGGAGAAACGGCAACATCAGGATGTCCGTCTCTGTGGTATGGACTATATTTAGGGGCCTTTGTGTGTCTTTACGTGCAGTTTATGAGGACATGATTCGGTTTATGGACTATTGTATGTGACTAGACCTTAGATGTAGCAAGCAAAACGGTTTTGCACGTCAGAGTCAGAATAGTGTAACGTTATACAGAACAACAATGGAGTCCGTTAGCGCATTTGAATGACGAACGTTGAAGTCGCTCGACGTCACCCATAGGAATAAAGTGGAGCGCGGCGCGACAGAAGTGTTCACGGACGACTGGATCTGCACCTGAGAGACTGTTTACGGCGTGCATTTCCTCTCTCTCGCTCTAGTCACGCGCGCGCACCCTTCCGGGAGAAGAGCCCGTACGGCCCATACAAGGACCTTCCGCTCTATTAACGTCAAGTAGACCCATACTCGAAAAAAACTCGCCGAAACTTGTGAGAAACCGGAAGGAGTATTTTTAACACAGAAATACTCCATCAAACGTCCAACATTAGTTTTTGAAACTTTGTCTATGTTTAGGATGGGAATCCAAGTCTTTAACAGTGTAAAAAGCTCAGTATGCATGAAACAGCATTTCACCCCCCCTTTAATATCAGCAAAAGTGTTTTGCAATACAATTTGAACACAGTAAGTACATTGTACTTATTTTTTGATGTAAGAACAAAGTACTTAAGGCCACCTTATATAAAGCGGGTCCACAAAATTTTAGTCTTGTTCTTTCTGTCAACGATATTGCATGTTTATAGTCACAGTTATCGTTTAAGGACATTTGTGTCATCTCGTCTTGTCTTACTCATGGAGAAAAAGGTCATCAATGAACATTTTTCGTCATCTTTTCGTTAACGAAATGGACACTAGTCAGAGCAAACAAACAACTTTTAATTAAATTGGTGCTGTATCTGGTTATAGAGGAACATCAACCATACCTGTTGAGAGTTTGTCCTGTGGGAAGGCTATGAAAAGTCCTCACAATCTCTGCACAGCCTGTTACATAACATTTTGATCTGCCGAAATTTGGGGAGGTGTAAATATTAATGATCCCGAGTGTTACGTCACAGTCGATTATGTTGGGATTGGCCCGTTTTTCAGTGGTCATTTTCAAGCACAAGATTTACATGTGAAGGAGGAAACAATAATGTTTGAGGCTCATGATATGTCAGTTCCATGTACAGAATTTTTATTATTTAACTGTGCCAAAGTAAATACAGTTTTCCATTCTAGGGCACTTTTAAATTGACTGCAGCAATTAACATTTTGTTAGAACCGCTAGTAAATTACATCTTATTTAGTTGTCTAATCAGAATTGTGAGAGGATTGTCATCTCTATTTGTGATTTTCAATGTATCCGGAATTGTGCAGCTGTAATGCTACAGTAATATCGTCCTCATTTCCTGCTGTTGTTCTTCAGATCCCCGCCTCAGTGAGGCAGTACACGGTGAGCGCGCTGGAATCTGCCGGCATCCTGCTGGTTATCGACGGAGAGGCCGTCGCCACGTCTGCCGCCGCCCTCTCTGACATCACTCTGAAACGAGGCTCCGTGCTCTTCATTTCAGCCAATGAGAGCGTCTCGTTACAGCTGACATCATCGACGGGCATGACCATGTTCAGAGCCTGCTGCTTACTGTAGGAGACCGCTTCACAAACGTCCAGCGTCCATCTGTTCTGTCCAAATCAAAACCATCCGCTGAAACTAGTTCATAGAAACCATATCCCATGTTTTTGGCTCCAACACAAACTTGCATGATGAATAACCCCTCTTTAGTCAGAAATTATGATCATTATGATGACATTAAAATTGCTATGCTTAACTGAGAGAAGAAGGAAAAACTAAATATAAATAATGAAACGGTTTGAATTATGTTTGAGGTTCTGTGTGCATGTTCTTTTAAAATATGTATAAGTATATGAATTCCTTGAAATCAACATGAAATGCTGTTGACAAACGTTTTAATTTAATAATCTGACATTTACCAGTGAAACGGGACATTCAATCAGAAAAAAACAGGAAGGGATTTGATTGGATGGTGTAAAGTGGGCGTTCCAGAATAAACTCCGACCAGAATGAGTTTTAACCACCAGCATTAAATAAACTATTGGTAGGGTTGAGGAAACTATATTTTACCTAAAACAATAGCTAACGGTGCATTGGTTAATAACTTTGGTGATGTCAGCAAAAATTACGAGCAACTTGTTACATTTTGATGAAAGATTATTAAAAGTGCAGTGTGTAGTATTTATGAGGCTCTATTAACAGAAATGCAACATAATATACATAACTATGTTTTCAGTGGAGTATAAAAACCTTACATAATAAACCGTTATGTTAGTATTACGTTAGAATAAATATCTACACACACACCTCGGGTCGCCTTAAAGTGAAGTCACCATTTTGCACAGTCATGTTTCTACGGTGGCTCTAAATGGACTAACTTTTTACAGAGCGCTAGTCATTCTCTGCTCTCCGACGATGACATTTTGTCCTTTGCCGGGCACCATATCTTCTCCGTGTGCTTCGAAAGGGAGGGGTGAACGGTGGGTGATTGCAATTCACAACCTCACCACAAGATGCCGCTAAAATTCACACACTGCACCTTTAAGACAACTTTGTTTTCTTTAGAATAGCTTGCACTTATGAATCATTCATAAGACCAGAACATATCTTAAATGGGCTATATGTAAGAATTGTCATGCATTAATCACAGCTTGTAATGAAACATAAAAGACGAGACCTTGCCTGACTTCCTAGTTACCTATGAAAGCCTTTAGACTGATTTTATGTGACTCCGGATGTTTTTTTGCCGGGATAATCAAAAGGATGTGACGGTTACGCACGCTTGCTTCTCTCTTCCATTCAACGACACATAAATACGTTCAACATAATGCTGAAAGAGCCATTTTGTCATTTCAATGTATCATGCAAAGAAAAGGATTCATTCAAACTATTCACACAGCCAGATCTAAATCATCTCAGATCAATCAAACTATCATACCAGTGTCATTTTCTTTACCTCATCTGTCGACATGATGAGAGAGCTGGAGTATCTCCTACTTCCTTTTACTTCTAAGCGAAGAACGAATGTCACCATGATGAGTATATCTCGTTTAGACTCCTGTACTTTAACAATAATTTGCTGGCTGCAGTTAACTCAACGGCCACAGGTGTCGCTAAATACAAGGGTTTCTGAATTCTACATATAGCCCCTATAAGAGGGTAAATGGGGTCAGTTGTGATTGCATGTTGACATATTTAGTTAAATGCATGATCACGGGTGCATGATCACCTGCTATTGGCTGCAAGATATACAAATATAATGAAACTTTTTTGCATAAGGACGTTAAAAAAAACACCAGATGGAGCACAGTAACAAATTTACTCTTACATAAAAATCCGGTTACAGACCAATTTTAACGTTTTTTAGACTTTTTCATGGTATTACTGCTAAAGAACAACGAGTCCTTGTAGCAGACATGCCTCTTCCATGAAGAAAACAGTTTTAGGGTTTTATTAAGTGTGTTCTTTGCTAAACGAGCGACAGACACAGGTTTTGGGATTACCAGTTCTACTGATTTTAGAAACAACCCTGCAACCTGAAAAAGGGTTTTCATACATGTGAAACTTTGTTACCGATTTTTATTCTCCCTTTTTGGTGACTTTATGGCTTGATTTGTGGTTCTGTTTTGTTGCTGTAGTTATTTGCACTTGAGAGCACAAAGGATGCTGGGAATTACTGGCACCCTGATGTTTGTTTACTGTATTTTTAGTACCCTCTTCAGATTTGTAACCAGAAGCCTGACCTCAACCCTGTTGGCCTTGGGGATTATTTCTATATTTTGGGATCTGTATTATTCTGAAGTGTTATGGGATCGTCAGAGCATGCATTCGACAGCTAAAGCGAGAGTTTGAATGAATGAATGAATGAATGAATGGCACTTTCTGAGCTGTAATGGAGCATGTGACTGATAAGAGGAACTCTGTATGTAATTGTAATCCCTAATAAATAACGAATCTGTAATCTTTCACCTGTTCATTTCTGACCAGATTTTATGGCTTAAATTTATGCAACAGGTTTCGCAGACAAAGGTTACATTCCCCATAGATCATTCAGCTTGGGCGTTAGTTATACGGTTGTTGACGCTGTCTTTTATTGGATCATCTTGTTCACTTTTAGTCATAAATGTTCCTGTTCTTATGTTTCCTTTTGGATACAATTCAAATAGGATATGACAGTCAAATTTTATAAAACAATGCAATTTTGAGTACATATACAGCACGACTGTCAACATTGATATTCATAAATGTTTTTTGAGCAGCAAATCATCATATTAGAGTGATTTCTAAAGGATCATGTGACACTGAAGACTGGAGTAATGATGCTGAAAATTCAGATTTGATCACAGGAATAAATTACATTTTAACAATATATTCATATATATTAAAATATATAACATGACCAGTGAATAACACTGATTATCTCTTCATCACGGCTCCTGTTAGTGGGTGGGATATATTAGGCAGCAAGTGAACATTTTGTCCTTAGAGTTGATGTGTTAGAAGCAGGAAAAATAGGCAAGCGTAAGGATTTGAGCGAGTTTGACAAGGGCCAGATTGTGATGTCTAGACGACTGGGTCAGAGCATCTCCAAAACTGCAGCTCTTGTGGGCTGTTCCCGGTCTGCAGTGGTCAGTCTCTATCAAAAGTGCTCCAAGAAGAACAGCGGAGAACCGGCCACAGGGTCATGGGCGGCCAAGGCTCATTGATGCACGTGGGGAGCGAAGGCTGGGCCGTGTGGTCCGATCAAACAGACGAGCTACTGGAGCTCAAACTGCTCCAGAAGTTAATGCTGGTTCTGATAGAAAGCTGTCAGAATACACAGAGCATCAGTTTGTTGCGTACGGGGCGGAATAGCCGCAGACCAGTCAGGGTGCCCATGCTGACCCCTGACCCCGTCGAAAGCACCAACAGTGGCACGTGAGCATCATAACTGGACCACGGAGCAATGGAAGAAGGTGGCCTGGTCTGAGGAATCACATTTTCTTTTACATCACGTGGATGGCCGGGTGCGTGTGCACCTTTAAATATAAAATACAGAATACAAATTCAAATGTATTAAATATATTTATTTATTTAAAAAAACTATGCAAATTCGATACAAAATTATACAAAATGTTAATGTACAGATTGAGACCAGCTGGAAATGTAAGATGTTAATCATCAATCAGACATCCAAACGTTCCTCTGCTCTTTTTTCTCCTGTGATATCCAGTGCTTTACTGAAGTGCTCACATAAATGATGGGCCAAATGGCCTAATGATTGACAGACACGGCAGCAAATGAGTCCAGAGTGAAAATGTGCTGCTGAATCTGATTGGCCGTGGGCTTGAGGGCCCAGTAGAGTCTCTGCAGGGCTTGCACGTCCTCTAGAGCATTGTGGGCCGCATATGAAACTCCCAGGAGGGTCTTAACCAGGTTCTCCTGCTTAAAGCTCTGGAGGCCACGGTCTTTGAGAAGCTGTCGGGCCAATGGAAGGGTGTCCACGAATCCACCCACCTCTTTCTGAAAGTCTGACCTAAGGCTGAACTCATCCAGAGCTCTGGCCAAAACGCGACAGTCAAACCTGCGGATGTTGTGACCCACTAGGAGCGGCCGACCCAACATCTGGAGAAAGGTAATGAAGGAAACCAGGGCTTCTCGGAGAGAGCTGGTGAGAACCGGCCTGTGGTGGAGAAACAGGCGGCGGCGTCTCACCCTGAAACCTGTAACCCTGGATGCGCTGGGCTGCATCGGCCGACGAGGAACCATAAAGAGGTTAAGAGTGTGACCTCCACTCACTGCGGCCAGCTGGACGATTTCACAAGAGCTGTCTGGAGATTGAGAATATATACAAAAAGTAACATATACCGGTCAAAAGTTTGTCAAAAATGATTTGTCATGTTTTTGAAAGAAGTGTCTTCTGCTCATCAAGGCTGCAAAAATACACGAAAAAACAATAATACTGTGAAATTAAACATTTTAAATATTGGTTTTCTATTTGAATATATTGCAAAATTAAGTGTCACATGATCCTTCAGAAATCAATTTCTTTATTTATTTTTTTACTTTTAATTAATCAATATTTCAAGAAAAAATATCACAGGTTATTAAAAAAATATATTAATCAGCACAAATGTTTCCAAAATTGATTATAAATCATCAAAATGAGAATGATTACTGAAGGATTGTGTGACACTGAAGACTGGAGTAGTGATGCTGAAAATTCAGCTTACAATTCAGGAATAAATTACAGCTTAACAGTAAATTAACACAGAAAACCATTATTTTAAATAGTAATAATATTTCACAATATATCTGTATGTTTGTTCAAATAAATACAGCGTTGATGAGCACAAGAGACTTGTTTAAAAAAAATATCAGCCTAATATTATTATTATATAATATATTAACCATGAGAAATATGTAAACGATTAAATGAATCAATGCATGCTTGTCTCTGCTCGGAGTTTTGACAACAAATGTTTTCAAGCCTTGTTGTCAAAACCATGAGCAGAGACAAACATGCATTGATTCATTTAATCGTTTGCACATTTCTCATGGTTAAAGAGATTCATTTATAAAATCACATACCCAGACCAGTTGTCTCTAAATCAAAGAACACAGTACACGGCGGATGATGAGAGCTAGAATCCATTACTCATTTTAAACTCGTCGGATGTTGTGTTTCCGTCCACTATGGTGAAGGTCTGACTCATGAATATTAACTACGGTACGACGTGACGTTTGTCAGTAGTCTGAACTGATTGGCTTAAAGGCAGACGTCAGTGGGCGAGCGCTGTATAAATAAATAAATATATATAATAAATAAATATATGTATAATTATGTAATATATATATATATATATAATAAATAAATATATATATAATTATGAGGGTGTGTGCTAAGCATAATACTGTTCAGTGATTAGATGCTCCTAGCAAGAACGTCACCATAATTTAATGAATATTCATAACTCGTGTATTTTTCTTTTTTTTTCTTTGTTTCGTTTATGTATATATTATGTTTTTGAAATGTCTAAAATCACAAGTGTGTATTATATAAAAATCATTTTTAGCTATTTTTTAAAACAGCACTTTTATTTTGAAAAGGGGCCTTTGGGGTTTATTTTAAGGGGCTAGAACATAACGCGCGCGTGTGCATGTTTATGTCACCATCAACCCTATAATTCATGTTCGTCTGATCATAAACACACACACAACACTCGGACAGAAGCTGTCTCTGGCTCTCGCTTTGGGTCTTGTGTCTCTTTTGTTGGGCATATTGAGGAATCGCACGTGGGTTGCCCTAACGTTATATCTTGTTTTAGGTGAAGGATCATTGTCTCGATGTAAGTACATCAATTCATATTCAATAAACAGCGCTGTTGTGTTCACAGATCACTTCTTTACACAGTATTGCATCTTGTTATCTATGCTTAGCAGATTAGATGTATGTGTTTGTGTGTATTTATATATATATATATATATATATATATATATATATATATATATATATATATATATATATATATATATATATGTTTATATATGTTTATATATGCATGTGTCTGTATATATGTTTGTATGTGTATGTATGTATAATGTGTATGTATAATATATATATGTGTGTCATATATATGTATATATATATATTATAATAATTCACAAATGTAAAAAAAATTCTGCATTTCTAATCACATAAATGCAGCCTTAGTGAGCAAAAACAAAACTTTTTTTTTATGTAAAAAATATTAATGCTTTTAAACTTTATACCGGCATTATGCATCACTAATGCATTTTTCTGTTTCAGAATCATGACTTCTCAGGTGAGGCAGAACTTCCATCCGGACTGTGAGGCGGCCATCAACAGACAGATTTACCTGGAGCTGTACGCCTCGTACGTCTACCTGTCCATGGTGCGAGAGCTCACCTTATTAAATTACACATTAATATGATGAATAGTCTTCAGTGGTGTCAGATGGGCTCATGGTGGATGTCTCTTTTCTCCAGGGGTATTATTTTGACAGGGATGACAAGTCTCTGCCCAATTTTGCTAAGTTTTTCCACGAGCAGTCCAAGGAGGAGCGAGAACATGCGGAGAAGCTGATGGGTCTGCAGAACCAGAGAGGAGGACGGATCTACCTGCAGGACATCAAGGTACAGGACGCATGACGTGTGTTTGATATACATCGGCTGCAGTAAATGTGTGTGTATGTGAGAGTTTGCATGTTTTTGTGACATATCAGGACACAAATGTGTATAATGACATGGGTATGACACCGGTATTACCCCATGTCCCCATTTTTCAAAAGGCTTATAAATCATAAAGAAGTATTTTTTTTTTTTTAGGTTTAGGGGTAGGAGTGGTATAAAAACCATTACGTGTGTGTGTGTGTGTGTGTGTGTGTGTGTGTGTGTGTGTGTGTGTGTGTGTGTGTGTGTGTGTGTGCGCAGAAGCCGGATCGGGATGAGTGGGGCAGCGGTCTGGAAGCACTGGAATGTGCTCTGGCTCTGGAAAAGAGTGTGAATTTGTCGCTACTGGAACTTCACAAGGTGGCGACTCAACACAATGATCCACATGTGAGTACACACACCGAAAGCAGAGTACAGGGTTTGGTCATGGGACATTAAAATGACCGATTGACTGGGTTATCTTCAACTAAACTAAAACCATTACAAAAAATATTTTAAACTTAAAATATGTTTTAAATAAAGTTAAATAAATAAAAAATATTTTA
This sequence comes from Pseudorasbora parva, assembly GCF_024679245.1. NCBI lineage: Eukaryota > Metazoa > Chordata > Actinopteri > Cypriniformes > Gobionidae > Pseudorasbora > Pseudorasbora parva. Next base: position 31,337,272 of record NC_090196.1, on the reverse strand, counting down.
GGTAACATTTATTTAAAATAATAAAAATGGTTTTAAATTTTAGTTAAAGATAACGCTGTTAATTGCAAGTTTTAAAATATAGAAGAAAAAAAGAAGAAAAAAAAAAATATATATATATATATATATATATATATATATATTTTTTTTTTTTTATTTATTTTATTTTTTTATATTTTAAAACTTGCTAACTAAAACTGAAACAAGATGTATAAAAACAAGAACAAATAAAAGACAAAACTAATAATTGTATATTAGTGATACTAAAATAAGTTTATTAATCATCCATTAAAAAGACTTATTAAAATATGTTTAAAAAATATATATTATATATATATTATAACTATATATTTTCATGCAGTTTAATTTTATGAAATATATAGACATTAAAAAACGAACAAAAAAATTACAAAAACACAATAAAAGTATTAATACTTAAACTAAAATAAATATGAAAATGAACAATATAAAAAAATGAATTAAATTATACAAAAAAATTGTATATTAATGATACTAAAATAGCTGTTTTTTATTAATCACTAATGTCAAAATTGCTTAAATAAAATATTATTAACATATTTTAATTTCCATGTAGTTAAATTTAAGTAATAAAGAACTAAAACTGAAATATATAGTCATTAAAACACAAGAACAAAAAAAGACAAAAACACAACAAAATAACTAATTCTTAAACTAAAATGCATATGAAAATGGAAAATATAAACATTAAAACTCAAAATATGAATATAAGCTGTAATTTTTGTATTATTTATATCAAAATAGCAGTTATTTATATTTGCTCATTTAAAAGTTACTTAATAAAATCTTACAAAATATTTAAAAAGCATTAACTTATTTTATTTTATGACATTAAAACAAGAACAAACAAAAATGACAAAAACACAACAAAAGTACTAATATTTGAACTAAAAAAGTATATATATATATATATATATATATATATATATATATATATATATATATATATATATATATATTAATAGAAACTATAATTGTATATTAATGATAATAAAAAAAAAACTATTATTTATTAATCAAATGCATACTAGAAAAGTCATGGAAAATCTTCAGTCAAAAAGTTTGGGGACCTTGATAATTCTACCAAGGTAATGTGTCCATAAAACATTGCAATATGGTACTTTATTCTAAAAGATGTGAGCTTTATTGATCAGTTTTTCTTATGGGAGTTACCCAGAATACCTTTTAGTGTTCCTCTTAAATCAGCCGGCTGGAAATAAACATAATTTATCCATTGGATCGTCTCCTTTTGGGAGGGTTTGAGCTCAGAGTAGTAGTTCAGGATCGTGATCTCTCAGACTGACCCTAGATCAGATCGTGTCTGTAAAGCGGTTAACTGTAGGTTTAACCATGATTTAAGATCACCAGCTGTAATTACAGAAGCTGATTGTTAGTGGGAAAGCAACTAAAAATAAACAATGGCGTCTTTGTGAAGGTGTGTGATGTGCTCTGCGTGGTTCTCTCACACCAGGTGTGTGATTTCCTGGAGACTCATTACCTGGACGAGCAGGTGAAGTCCATCAAGCAGCTGGCGGACTGGGTGAGCAGCCTGAGGCGCATGGGAGCCCCTCAGAACGGCATGGCCGAGTATCTGTTCGACAAGCACTCTCTGGGAAAGGAAAGCTCTTAGACGGTCTCTCTGTAATCAGCCAATCATAGTCATGCCATATGAGCGTCACAGACGTGTTGCTACTCTGCTGTAGTTTACTAGAGTCTGCCCGAACCCTTCAAAAGCCATAGCTATAGCCAGGGTACGACTTACACATTATATATGCAAGGCTGTTGAATGCTTGAATCTGATTGGTTGACGAACGTTCTAAAGTGTGCAGTCATTTTCAGGGGAACGCACGGCTAAAGTAGTTCCGGCAGGTTTAGACCACATTACAGTTTAAAATCACTCCGCCAGAGGATTTCAGTTAGAACAGCAAAACAACCAAAACACAACAACAACAAATTATTTCCGTTTTAATATGTACAGAAAGCACATGCTCGCTTTCTCCCACTCAAACACACACACATCCAGTATGGATACACACTCGCGCAGAAATGTGTTGTCAGCGCTGCTCTGGGGAATTTATCAGTAAAATAGTTTAACAACTTAACATCTACATGACATTTCTCACTAGCGATGTAATATCGGCGCTGTTCTTGAAGCAGATAAACCTACAGTTTCACTATTAGTACATTTACATTTTACATTTAATCATTTAGCAGACGCTTTTATCCAAAGCGACTTACAAAAAAGGGGAGAGCAATAGAAGCAACGAAACAGACAAGGCCAACAACCTGTAAGAGCTGTAAGAAATCTCAATTAATTAGCACAGTACACAATTATTATAATTTTTTTATAGCCACCTACAACAAAAACTCACGTACGCAAAATACAGAACACTGGATTTTGATAGCGATGATAACAATATTAGTAGAGATCCTGGTGCTGAACGTTTAGAGACGCAGACTCAGGTAATTCACATATGCTTAATCTCTCTCTCTCACACACTGGGCCCTATCTTGCACCCAGCGCAATTGACTTTGTACACCGCCGCATGTGTCATTCCTATTTTGCACCCGCGCAAACCGCGCTTTTCCCTCCACAGAAGCACGTCGCTAACCTAGTGAATGAACTTGCGCTCCCTGGGCGGTTCAGCGCAAAAAAGGAGGCGTGTTCCGGCGCAAACAATCCCTGGTGCTATTTTGCTGTTCCATTAAACAATTACGCCACTGACCAGCGCGTTGTTCATTATGCTATTTTAAGGTCGTATGCTTGACCATAATGTATAGCGTGCACAACGCGCATACACTTTGCTCATGTAATCTACACAGATGCAACAGTTATTTTTGCAAATCATAAATTGTTACACTAAAAAAATATTAACACGTGAGATGACGGAAATCATTGTGGTGTGCTGGCGTCAGGTCCTGAGTAGAGGCAGATCCACCTCCCGTTGCACGGCGTGCCCGATTGATGCTGGCGAGCTTGGACTTTCCCGGTCTTCTGATGTCATTGTAGCGCTTGCGGCACTGGTGCGACGTCCTGGGGATGCCAGCTGATGAAACAATTGTGGCTATTTCCTCCCACGCCTGTTTAACCGACGCTATTGGGTGGGTTTCTCCCATCCCCATACAACACAACTTCTCTGTCTTTCACTGCTCTTCAAGAACATCAGTCTCGTCGGCTGTGAACCGCTCCTGGCGTGCGCCTGGTAAATCCGCCATAATAATAGCGACCCATAATGGAACTTGCGCAGCTGCTTTTAAAGGGAATGTTGGATGACGCTCTGATTGGTTTATTCACGTTACGCCCAAACCACACCTATGAATAATGAAACTACTTCAGACCAACCCATTTTAGATTTGCGTGGGGCGCAAGAGCCATTTATCCCGCCGGGAAAATAGCAACAGCGCCGAGACCCGCCCACAAAGTTACTTGCGCTTCGCGCTTTGACACTTGCGTTTCAGATCGTTAAAATAGGGCCCTCTCTCTCTCTCTCTCTCTCTCTCTCTCTCTCTCAAATAACTGCATTAGTCTGCTATCAGTGGCTCAAGCCTACGTTAAAAGCTCTAAAATTAGGTTTTGAAATTAGCATCAAGGCATGGGATGCGTAAGAAAATATCCTACACACGAGCGTTTTTAAAGGGATGGTTCACCCAAAAAATGAAAATTATCCAAAAATTATATGATTTACTCACCCTCAATCCCAGTAAACCTCAAGAGGCGGGCTCCCATGCCGGAGACCCTGGTTCGAATCCGGCTTAGAGCGGGTCGAGTTTGACCAGTTACATAACGAACACAACATATCGCACGCAACTGATTGACATTAACTGCCTACTGGTATTTCAGTGTTGTTAAGTTGAGGATTTTTTTAGCAAACGGTTTGCTTTGTACATTCTTTAACAGCATTGAACTGTTGAAATGCATTTTAAACACAGTATGTTCTTCGTCCGTCCATGCAATAAATGCACGTCCCTGAACGAGCACGCTTTTGTAGCGTATTTAATTCATCAGGTCAGGTTAAGTTAAAGGTATGACCCATTTCAGGGGAGGCCAAAATTACCATTTAAAAAAATCAGCCCTTCATAAAAGCGTACCTTCATATTTACGGTAGACTACTTTCTTAGTGTGTGTGTGTGTCAAGTTTTCTTTAGGGGGGCAGACCTGTTAATCGCACCCTGGCTATAGCCCAAACGCCATATACTCGCCACATTTAGTACTTTAATTATAAGCATTCTTCATGTTAATCTCAATAAAAATGACTAAAATGAGTGAAGTTGTGTGTCTTTCTTTTAGACAGTCTCTTTATATTTAAAGTGTTATTATTATCATCATCATGTTTTACTACTAATAGGGCTGCCAACCATATGTAATTAAGAACTTATTATTATAAAAACTTATAAACGTCTTATATGTATAATATACATATAAGATGTTTATATGTTTTTATAATAATAACTTCTTAATTATAAAATAGATATATATATTACAAGTATATATTTACAAATCAGCTAAATTTAACCTTTAATAACCGTATTCCCTGTATAGTGTCACATACAGACTCAGATGTAAATGACCAGGTAAAGCACAAAACAGATGTTTTTTAATTTGATCATGATATTTGTACTACAACACTAGCAGGGAAAGATTTTTACTATGTATATACAAATGAATAGCAAGCTTATGAATCGTTATTCCTCCACAGGAATACAGTTGGCAGCCCAGATTATTACTATTATTATTATTATAAATGTGCCTAAATGTACTGTATGTTTAAGATATTTACTGACAGGAAGTAGCTATGAGGAAAAATTGACCACAGTGGTTAAAAAAAGAACAAGAAATCTGAGAACAGACATGCATAATTAATAAAGTTAATAATTCATAAAGCTTTTTCTGTCTAAGTGAAAGTGAGTCAGCAAAAACATCATAATCTAGACCGAGAACAACTGAAAAAATGCAAAGTAGTTATTTAATTTTAACTGAACTAAAATAGTTTTAAGTTTAATTTGAAGTACTAACTAAAAATGAATAAAAACTATTACATATTTCAAAAATCAGAACAAATAAAAATGTACTAAAACACAACAACAAAACCAATACTTTAACATGAATATGTAAACAGAAAATATAAATAAAGACTATAATAGTATATTAATAATACTTAAAATAACCCTTAAGTGATTTATTAATTTACACAGGTCTAGAAAAGTCATGGAAATGTAGTTTATATAAACTATCAAAACTAACTATACATGCATAATTAACAAGTGAAAGTGAGCCAGCAAAAAATATATATAATCTAGACCAGAATGCATTGCACAAAACAAAAAGTGTAGTGGTGTGATTAATGATGTCTAACATGTTTAACATGCGATCTATAAAGGTTAAGCAGTAAAATCAAGATAAAGTGAACAAGGCATTCATTTGACATCTTATTTTGAGAGTCTAAAAAGCACAAGTTGGTACAAAACACTTTAATGCTGTTGCAATCCCATGATGCATTGTGTTTGGGAGGATTGTTCTGCAGTAGTGGCGGTTTGTGCATTAAATCGGTTTTCTTTAACATGGTTTCCAATATTAGGAAAAGCATGCATTCTGCAACAATGTTTATGCAAATGAGCAGCGGTGACTACCAATGACAGTGACAGTAGAGGTCACATGACCTATTTCTTGTGAGATACAGGCTGTGTCCAAAATGGCATACTCTGAGTAGGTACTTCTTTTAAATCAGAATTGGAGTATGATTGTAACCTGGATGTACTACATTCATCATTTTGTCATTGTAATCGAGACCTAACAGCTTCACTTGAGTCACTTCACTGCCATTTACTAATCCTCATGGGAAAGTAGCACACTTCAGAAATGGTAAAAGTCACATCAGATACTTTTCACCAACTGTGAGTTGGGAAGTACTACTGTTTTCTGCCTACTATGATGAAGTGTTTCGGATGCAGCCAGTAGCTGAACATAAACAAGATGGAGGAGATCAAGTGGTTTTACTGATCTACGTAATTTATCTCTGCCCACATACAGCAATATAATACAAAACGTGTTGGAAATTGTGATGGTATGAATCAATTGTGCATGTTATGATTCATTATGCACTTTCTCATCCAGAATGTGAATTTAGCGGCAATATATGTTGTGTTTTTTATAGTATGTATGATGTTTCTTAAAAGGTTAGTTCACCCAAAAATGTTATTTACCCCATGATTTACTTACCCTCAAGTCATCCTAGGTGTGTATGACTTTCTTTTTCCAGCCAAACACAATCAGAGTTGTATTAATAAATATCCCGGCTCTTCCAAACTTTATAATGGGAGTGAATGGTCCTGAGATTTTGAAGACCAAAAAAAGTGCATCCATCCATCCATCATAAAAGTAATCCACACGGCTCTAATAAAGAAAAAATATCCATATTTATCACTTTATGAAATATAATCACTGATTTCCGGTGACGGTTGTACATGAGACTAGTTCTGACGGAAGAGTGACCTCTGACCTGACACATGACGTATAGAGACAGAGCGTGTCCAGGCCACGCCCACGCCGGGGAGAAAACAATCCAACACTCTCCATTGACTTTGTATTGCGTGAAGCGATCGCCTCGTCTTTTCTTACTTATAACAAAAAACAGAACAATGTCTAAAAGCTGATATGTGACAATGAGTACAGCAAACAAGCTAAAAAACACACAACTGCGTTTTTATAAGCTGTCAACCCCAAAAAACGAGACAGAAGTGGATTCAGGCAATAAGACGTGAAGCTTCAGCAGAAGAATGGGGACATTTTGGGATCCTGACTCTCAGTATGTCTACGTGTGCAGTAAACATGTTTTCAAATATCCAAATGTCATTTTTATATATTATATTTCCTGTCGCTGATTGCTTTCCCCTCCAGTGGGCGTAGTTCTCAGTGTAATATAACATCTCGCGCTCTGACTCAAGTGCCTGTATCCAATTTTGTGTCTTTAAACGCTTGTTTTTTGGGTCAATAGAAAGTCAATGGACACGGTTGGTTTGTTTCCCCCCCAGTGGGCGTGGCTTTCAGATTATGACGCGTGTCGCTCTGTCTCTATTGACGGAAGCACAGAGGATAGAGCAAAACAAAACACCGGACGTGAATAAGAAGACTAAAGGGTGAACTGAAGGGTGTACTCACACTAGGCACGTTTGCCATGAACCGGGCCCGAGTACGATTGTCCCCCCTCCCCAGGGGCGTAGCACCAAATTTTGGGCCCTGGGTACAAACCATCTTGCTGGGCCCCCGTACCATGTATGTGTATGTATAGAAAACTGACTTCTAAGGCCCCCCCCCCCCCCCCCCCCCGCCTCGGGCCCTGGTTACTCAGTACCCTTTATCCCCCCAGTCCCACGCCCCTGCCCCTCCCCACTCCCCCGCTTGCCTGCACTCACATAGGGTGTCAGCATTCGTGCCGGAGCACGCTTACGTCATTTATGGTGCGACGGTTTCGGGTTTCAGCATTCGTGCCGGAGCACGCTTACGTCATTATGGTGCGACGGTTTCGGGATAAACAGGAAGAGCGGCGCTCTCTGAACACAATGGAGTCCATCGTTCTGTTTTCTTTGTGGATAATTTTGTGTCGTTTGGTCCACAGCCCTCTCACAGCCTACTGTTAAACAGATGTGTCGCCTTAGTGGCGCGAAAATTTTCACGTAATCGTGCTGCTCGTATGAGGAGGTTTGCAAGGTACCAGCTGAAGTGCAGCAAGGACTTAGTAGCTTTGATTACGGACTCCAGCCCGGTTAGCGCTCACACTGCATGCGAACCGCGCCCGAGTCCAACTGAATCGTGCTCTGGCCTACCTCTTCCAAGCGGGCCAGGGCCGGCTAATCGAGCCGCGCCCGGGCCCGGTTCGGAGCACTCGCACTAGTCAAACGAACCGCGCTTTGGTGGTCAAACGCACTCTGGCACGGTTCAAACTGACTAGTGTGAGTACACCCTAAAATGAGAATTTTTAAAGAGGAATGTGAGAGGAGCTTGAGTTTGTTGTTTGAACCGCGAGAGGCGTGTCAGGTCAGAGGTCACTCTTCCCCAAAAACTAGACTCGCGTACGGCTGTTCGCTGAAGCCAGTGATTATAGTTCATAAAGTTATGAATATGGATATTTTTCATATTCAGAAGCCCTTTATTAAACCCCCATATGGAGGACTTTTATGATGGATGGATGCACTTTTTTGGGCTTCAAGATCTGAGGTACAATTCACTCCGATTATAAAGCTTTGAAGAGCCCGGATATTTTTTTTATGTAACTCTTATTGTGTTTGGCTGAAAGTAGAAAGTCATATACACCTGGGATGGCTTAAGGGTGAGTAAATTATGGGATAGTTTTCATTTCAGGTGAACTAACCCTTTTAAAATGTCTTAAATGTAGCCAAAAACTAGACTGAAAGAGCAAATTCATGCTGGTCCAGCTAACTCAGATCAGTTCCCCTGTTTTCACCACGGCACCCAACAGGTCCCCCTCAGCTAATGAGATGCCGGAGTCGTTGGGAGAGTTGTGCTGATTGGCTGTCTGCTGAGTCGCCGTGGGGCTTGGGTTGACGGGACTGGCTGTGCTTGCGGTGGTGCTTCTGCTGATTGGCCAGGGGTTGTTTGCCGTTCCATTGGTGTTTGTTGTAGTCCCCGAATTCACGCTTCCTGAGCTGGCGGTGTTAATCGGAGCTTGCGGCCAAGATTGAGGGGTGAATGAGAACACCCTCTCAGGCGTAGATGGAGATGGAGACGTGTCTAAAGCGAGTCGCAAAGGCAGGGGACGGCGCAATGGCAACCCTTGAATGAGCCGTGCTTTGGTTAATGAGCACAGCTCGGGCAAAGGATCCGGAAAGGAGAAAGCTGGTCCCGATTGTTCGCTGTCTTCTCCCACCCAAGGGAAGGCGGAGGAAGGAGGCGCGGGCGTGTCGGGCGGAGCTAGGACTTGCGAACCCAAAATTGGTTGCACTAGCGAGCTGGAGCTTTCGCCCTGCGCTCGTCGCAGTCTTGAGCGTGGGACAGGCGGGGGGATGCAGTGGATGGGCGTCTGAGGGCAGCTGTAGAAACCAGGCCTTTCGTATAGAGGCATGGACGAGAAGGCGTCCTCCGCCATGTCAGCGTTTCGGGCGTGGCTGGGCATCGGAACGCTCTCAGGGTTGAGGTAAAGGGGGAAGCGAGAGAAGGGGGCGCGGGGGCGCCGGCGCAGGAGCGAGACTCGGGACGTGGGGGTCGAGCGAGGGAAATTGGTAGCCTGGACGCCCAGAAGTCGACTCAAGCTGCCCAGAAATGGAGTGGAATGATTGGCCTCCTCGTGTTCCTTAATCTGCTCCAGATTGTGCTGGAATTCCATTTCCTCTTTGGGAACGCTGAGAGACAGAGAGACAGCTGTGACCTTGTGAACTGGTTTTTACCACACAACTGACCTTCAGGATGTTCTTTTAGACAAAATGTTCTTTTAAATCTTAAACATATTTTCTATCACTGATCTATGCAACTTGAAAATGTCCATGCACTGCAAAAAAAATGCTTTTCTTATTTAGCATTTTTTTCTCGTTTCCAGTCCAAATATCTAAATGTTCTTAAATCAAGATACATTTACTAGATAATTAAAATGACATTAGGTATTTTTTTTCTTGTTTTCTGAGGGGTTTTTTTTGCTTAAAACAAGCAAAATGATCGGCCAGTGGGGTGAGAAAAATAACCTTATTTCTTTTTGTGACGGAAACAAGAAACAAGATTTCAATCATTTCGAGAATTTTTATCACCCCATTCATAGATAGTTGTGCCTGTTTTAAGCAAAAACTAGCAAAAACTACATTTTAATTTCAACAAAACAAGATAAAATATCTTATGTCGTTTTACTTATATCGTAAATGCATCTTGATTTAAGATTTTATTAGATATTTAGACTAGAAATGACAAAATTACTAAGTAAGAAGAGCATTTTTGCAGTGTATAAAGAAAAAGGCCACAATGATTAGTTAAAAGTCACCATCAAATCAAAATTGTATTCAATTTTGTTATACTATCCTAGCCTAGAAAACTAGACGCACCCTAGCGGCAGCAAATTTAATCTGCCCGTGAGTGTTGTCTAGCAACTCTCAATACCTATCTGAGCTGTATTCCCCTCACTCTGGTCGGGCCAATCACATCGTGTATAGAGTCGGTGGGCGGGGCCATAATGACGACGGCCGAGTTACGTTTGCGTGCTTCTAGTAAACACAGAAACTGGCGAAAGGCGGTCTTTCGGATCAGCTTTGACTGCGACTCTGGAAGACTTTGAGTTAATAATAATAATAATAATAATTCATTACATTTATATAGCGCTTTTCTAGACACCCAAAGCGCTTTACATAGAAGGGGGAATCTCCTCAGCCACTACCAATGTGCAGCACCACCTGGATGATGCGACGGCAGCCATATTGCGCCAGAACGCTCACCACACACCAGCTGATTGGTGGAGAGGAGACCGAGTGATGAAGCCAATCAGGATATGGGGATTATTAGGAGGCCATGATGGACAGGGGCCAATGGGCAAATTTGGCCAGGATGCCGGGTTTACACCCCTACTCTTTTATCGACGGACATCCTGGGATTTTTAACGACCACAGAGAGTCGGGACCTCGGTTTAACGTCTCATCCGAAGGACGGTGCTCTTTGACAGTATCGTGTCCCCATCACTATTCTGGGGTGTTAGGACCCACACAGACCACAGGGTGAGCGCCCCCTGCTGGCCTCACTAACACCTCTACCAGCAGCTACCTGGTTTTCCCATTTGGTCTCCCATCCAGGTACTGACCAGGCTCAGCCCTGCTTAGCTTCAGTGGGAAACCAGTCTTGGGATACAGTTAAGCTTTTCTCTGAGAAAAGAACAAAGAACGGCACTGAAGTCATTCTTAAAAAGGGAAGATGTGTTCGGAGTTTAGCCGACCGGATACGGTGAATGTTTAATCTGTCAACGAGCTCTGTTTCACCTTCGTTGCTCTGGGTGGTGTAGCGCTATCCTATCGCGTGCAGAGGGAGTTTGAAAGACAACCGTTTATCCGCCCCTCGGATTGAGCTGTCAATGGTGAGTTTCCAGACCAAACATCTTGATGTGGGTCAGGCTTGTCAGGCTAATCCTATCCCACCTCAACAAGGCTAGACTCTACACAAAAACATTGCTTTTCATGCACTGGTCAGTTTTAGGCTTCTTTCAGATCATTCAAAGGAAAGAAAACCTCGAAAATACACATTTAAGTGTTTATTTTATTATTCTACACCTCGTTTTGCATCTGTAGATCACAATTATAATAGATATCTTAAAAAGAGTGTTGTTGTTTTTTCTGCACTGAATCAAACATTTTCACTTTACATTCGCCAAATTTGACGGTTTCTATATTCTTCAGAGGGGGTTTGTTCATATATCATTCTCCTGATTTTGATATTTTATGCCTAAAACATGTTTTTACTGGATGTTAACAATATTTTCTGATTTACCGAGTGATAAAAATAGATATCCAAAATCTCCTCGGTAAAAACCTTTAACTATAACAGGTCAAAAAAATGAAGCATGGATTTTGTGTCCCAGTGTTTGTATTTCTGTTCTGGAAATGTATGCAAAATAGTGTTTAATTAGAGATAAGTAGTGTTTTTAAATACAACATTACAAACTTGTAATACAAAATTTTGTCAAACTATGGGAAGTATGATATCTATTAGTTACTTTTTTACCCCAAATACCTGTGGTGTCTTGCCATAAGTAAAAAATAAATAAATTAACATCGGAAAATTACTTAAATTACAATTTCCACTGTCAATACATTTATTTATTTATTTTTAAATGGAAGAAAAATGCCTTGTATCAGACATTTGTCATCATTTATCCTTCCACACTATCCACTTAACAACTTATATATAGAGCTCCATATCAAAATGTCCCTTATTTACTTTAATCTAAATTCCTGGTCTTCAGGTTGTATTGTAATTTCAGAGGTTTCTTCCGCTAAAAATTATGTTTAACTTAGAAAAAAAGAAGAAAAATGGCTTTAGGAGACACAGACATGTAGACATTGTTGATTAAAGATTTTTAAAAAAATGTTTGCACACAAAATGTATTGTCATTGCTTCATAGCATTAAGGACTATTTTAACAATGTCTTTTCTCCATTTCTGGACCTTGAAAGTGTTAATTAAATTGCTGTCTATGGAGGAGTCAGAGCTCTCGGATTTCAATGAAAATATCTTTATTTGTGTTCCGAAGATGAACTTAAGGTCTTACTAACAACATGAAGGTAAGTAAATAATGACAGAATTTAGCTTTTTGGGTGAACTAACCCTTTAAATGTACGTGTGTGAGGATGTTCATTCACCTGATGTCTAAAGCAGATCCCATAAATGAGGGTTTGCGGTGTTCTGCGCTGGCAGCTGTGTACGGCGGCTGAGGTTCAGATTCATCCCAGTACTTATCTCTCTCAATCAGAGGAACCAGATCATACATCTCATCCACTGACAGCAGAGACACCTGGGAGAAAGACACATTTATTTATGTTCGCATAAGCACAGGTTCTTACAAAATGGAGAAATATTAAGGATTAGGGATTTTTTATTGTCATTCCAAAAACATGGAACATGAGCTGGAACGAAATTTAGAACAGAGGTCCGGTTAAAAACCACTTAAAAATAAATAACTCAACTACTCATCATAAATAAATTCAAATAAAACAAAATTCCCTACACACGTATATACACATTAAAACCTGAATTTAGCAGCAGTAATATTAGGATACTGTCCATGAATTCTGCCATTTTGGCTCATGTGACGCTAAACTAAAGATTTGATGTAATTATTCAACATTTAAAAGTAATTTGTTTACACTTTAAAATGGTTTTAATTTGAAAAATTACTATATTCCAGTTTTAATCTACAAAAGGTTAGTCTCCCCTCATTGCCACCATATATTGTTAATAACCTGGCTGAAGTGTGCATATGAGGAACTTTACTTTCCCATGAGGCCATGGTAGAGGATTTGTGAATGGTAGTGAAGTGACACTAGTAGGACACGATAATGACAACATGAAAATGTAGTACGTCTGGATTACATTCATACACACATTCATCCAATATAGAATATACTTTTTTAGTGCTCGCAAAGTAAATATTTAATAAGCATCTACTCAAGTGAGTATGCATTTTTTGGACGCACCCAGAAGGATTGTAATACTAGACACACAAATCCATACAACAAGACTGAATGACACAAAAGATATGGCAAGCCGTGTTAACATTTAATCTTTAAAACATACACGTATCTATTTTCATGCTACTATTTGTTATTTTTTAGATATTATTATCTATTCCACTAGGTACTGGTACTTATTAATTAGCTACAAGTAATTATATAGGTACTAGTACCTATTAGCACCTATTAAATGGACAATAGTATTTTTATTAGATACTAGTACTTATTCAGTAGATACTAGTAATTATTAAATAGTACTTATACTAATACTTATAAGTATACAAAAAAATGTACTGGTCACAATTGGAATACATACTAGCCAAAACATAGATAGTTGATATCTGAAAGACAGATCCCCATAGAAGTCAATGTCAAAAATTTGAAACGTGTTACTAATGAATAAGTACTGGTATTTGTTTAATAGGTACTAGTATCTAATAAATAAGAGCTTGTGTCTAATAAACAAGTACTAGTATTTATTTAATAGGTACTAGTATCTAATAAATAAGCACTAGTATCTATTAAATAAGAGCTAGTATCTAATAAACAAGTACTAGTATTTGTTTAATAGGTACTATTATCTAATAAATAAGAGCTTGTGTCTAATAAACAAGTACTAGTATCTAATAAATAAGCACTAGTATCTAATAAATAAGCACTAGTATCTAATAAATAAGCACTAGTATATATTAAATAAGAACTAGTATCTAATAAATAAGCACTAGTATCTAATAAATAAGAGCTAGTATCTAATAAATAAGCACTAGTATCTAATAAATAAGCACTAGTATATATTAAATAAGAACTAGTATCTAATAAATAAGCACTAGTATCTAATAAATAAGAGCTAGTATCTAATAAATAAGCACTAGTATATATTAAATAAGAGCTAGTATCTAATAAATAAGCACTAGTATCTAATAAATAAGCACTAGTATATATTAAATAAGAGCTAGTATCTAATAAACTAGTACTAGTATTTGTTTAATAGGTACTAGTATCTAATAAATAAGAGCTTGTGTCTAATAAACTAGTACTAGTATTTGTTTAATAGGTACTAGTATCTAATAAATAAGAGCTTGTGTCTAATAAACTAGTACTAGTATTTGTTTAATAGGTACTAGTATCTAATAAATAAGTACTTGTATCTTTTAAAAGGTACTGGTACCTAAATAAATAAATACTAGTATGTTTTGATTAAATGTTAAAATGGCTTGCCATACAAATGAGATCACCAAACATATCATTAGTGGGGCTGATGATGTACCTGTAAATTACGGTCCACCAGCCAGTTTGTCTCAAAGTCATCATCATCCTCCCCAAAAGGATTAATAAGTTGCTCTGCCACCTGAAAAAAATCACAACAATGCAATTATTTTCTGGGTTTTTGTTGCAGATGATGTAGCTACATTACGTCACTGTGATGTAACCTTTTTTTAAATTGTGTTTCCCTAAATTTGTATGTATAACCAAGTCTTGTACATGCCATGTCAGCTGAATGGAACCCCTTATAATTATGCTGAGGTTATTTACCGCTAAACAGTGATTAAATTCAATATATAACCAGTTATTAGTGACTGTGAATGGAGAGTGGAGTCACTAATAAGATAACACACCTTGAGCCAGCCCACATAGAAGAAGAACTGCAGTAAGGTGAAGACGGGCAGGTAGAAGTCGAGGTCGTGACCCGGGTAACCCTGGGCGGGGTCGAGGAACTGTCGACCAATCAGACATGCCAAAAAGAAACTGTACACAGCCACGGTTACCACCTGGCAGAGAGAACATGACACTTACAACCTGCTCAAAATCATGTCAAATAATCTCAGTATTAATAAAGCAAAACGCATATCAATGTTTGAATGAATCAATAAAATATACAGTGAGGTAAAAAAGTATTTAGTTAGCCACCAATTGTGCAAGTTCTCCCAAAAAAAAAAGATGAGAGAGGCCTGTAATTTTCATCATCGGTACACTTCAACTATGAGAGACAGAATGAGAAAAAAAAAGTACAGAAAAACACTAAAAGGCCAATTCTGAAATCCACTGCCGCTTCAATATACCTGTATATATATATTCTAATTAAATTCATAATCAAAACCTTAATCAATATTTATTTTCCAATTTTATTATAATGAATCTTTCCAGTTAAGATTTTGCTTTGTGTTTCTTGTTTTCTAATGTGTGTATTTGGTCTCTGAGGAGTGACTGAGGGTCTGTCTTAGAGATGTTTGATGTGTCACTAAACACTTGCAATAAGGTTGTGTGTTTGGATTTTTGAGGCATCACGCACCCCTAACATTAGCCTGACAAGCCAGACCCACATCAAGATGCTTGGTCTGGAAACTCACCATTGACAGCTCAATCCGAGGGGCGGATAAACGGTTGTCTTTCAAACTCCCTCTGCACGCGATAGGATAGCGCTACACCAACCAGAGCAACGAAGGTGAAGCAGAGCTCGCTGACTGATTAAACTTTCGCCGTATCCGGTCGGCTAAACTCCGAACACATCTTCCCTTCTTAAGAATGGCTTCAGTGCCGCTCTTTGTTCTTTTCTCAGAGAAAAGCTTAACTCCAAGTCTTCCAGAGTCGCGGGCAAAGCTGATTCGAAAGACCGCCGTTCGCCAGTTTCTGTGCTTACTAGAAGCACGCAAACGCAACTCGGCCGTCGTCATTATGTTAAGCCCCGCCCACCGACTCTATACACGATGTGATTGGCCCGACCAGAGTTTGGCGTTTACAGCTCAGAAGTGTATTGAGAGTTGCTAGACGACACTCGCAGCAGATTAGATTTACTGCCGCTAGGGTGCGTCTAGATTTCTAGGCTACCCTAACATGTCAGGAGTGCAGAAACAGTGCTTGCTCACTTAGCCCGGCTTCCAGAGATGAAATATGGATTTGTCTTTCATTTAATTTATTATATTTGATTTCTTTTATATTTACTGAAACACTTAAGAGTCGAGATGAATATTGCCTGTACTATTGTGTGTCCCTCTCACTGAAAGAAAGCACATGCTATCAGTATGTTTTGGTTAGAACTGGAGCTTAATCAGCTCCAACCTTGGAGACACTGTGTATCTGTGTGTGTGCGCAATATTCTCTGTTACAGATCAGAATGGTGTACAATGGGCACCCTAAGACATGGGTGGACTTGTTGTTCTGGGCAAGCTGGCGCCTGCTCCAGATCTGGACGGTCACTACGGGCCTGATTCTGGGTGAAAGCATCAACAAGTGACACGTCAGTGGAAACGTGCATCAGATTAACTGACTCGAGTGGAAATTTACCATGACTGTGCATTATCTCTGAGCCAATCAGAACCATCCACATGCAGTAATGATGTGGATAGACCTTGAAAATGGTATAACTGTTGGGACAGTGTGTGTATGATAGGGCGAGGCAACGAGACGGAGAGGGAGCACGGCCTACGAACTCCTTGTGAGACTTGAAGCTGGCTTCTGCTTTTGAAACGGCAAACTATTCTTAAGTAAATTTTTCTTTAATTAATTGCAATCCTGACTCTGTCTTCATTTTTCACTACTGGTCTTGGGTCATAAGCTGTTAGTTAACCCCTAACAACACATTGTCTGATTTTTAAAGAATTTATTTGCAAATAACATTTGGTGGCTGACTAATAATTTTTTGCCCCACTGTACATCAAGCATTTCAACCCTTCAGAGTTCACAAATATCCATGCCAATCAATATGAGATCATCGCTGCACATTCCAACCAATCAGAGATGATTTCCTATTCTAATCAGAGATTAATCAGACAGCAAGTGGGTGGTTGATCATTTACAAAGAAATGTAGGTTTTATAAACAGTATGTTTGGAACACATAATTTGACATTAATCAACACTAAATCAATCAATACTGATTATGAAAAATCATTGTTGCAGGAGACACTACAATATCTGACTGAGATCATATAAACGTGGTCAATTCAGCTTAGTTTCATTTTGGATTTTACTTGGATCTATACAGGAAAATCTGAACAACTAGTCTGGTTAGTTTTGTCTACTATTAGACCTAGTAAATGAAGCTAGTCGAGTGTGAACCATCAAACCTGTGTGTACACGAGAGGGAGGCTGATCCAGTCATAGCCGTACAGCCTCATACACTGAGAGCGCAGTGTGTTCAACTCCTACCAGGACAAAACCAAAGAAAATACCTTTTGTTCAGTAAGAATTAATGGAGTTGTGAAGTTAGGTGTTATTAGAGTAACTCTCTCTCAGATGGTACTGAAACTCCTTTATTAAAAAACTGTCCATGTTTCCTTCAAGCAACAACGTCAGTGAAAGAACGTGAATCATTTTGGGTAATGAGTTTTAAGCAGTGGTGTAAAGTAACGAATTACAAATTACTCTCGTTACTGTAACTGAGTAGTTTTAAAAATGTTGTCATAAATGTTACCAGATTATTGGTTGCTTTCTCAAATATTACATGGCTGTATTTTTAGTGCTGGCAGTCAAAAATAAAAAAAGAAATATTCAAAGAAATATTGAAATAGTGTTGGTGATCTGATGTTTTTTTGTTCTTACTGAGAATCATCCATAAAAGAGTAAGCTACATTTTTAATTGCAGGGTATAAGGTGGAATAACATTCATAGCATAATACTCACTACTCACTACTCAGGACTACTCTTGAGTACTTTTACTTTTTACTTCTACTTTGAGTAGTATTTAGGACAGGTAATTTACTCTACTACAACTAACTTTTTTGACAAGTAACAGTACTTCTACTTGAAAATGCTTTTTCAGTACTCTTTCTGCCAATGAAATGGGTCTTTTTTTAGGAGTCAAAAAGATGAAACTACCTTGAACTCTCGCAGTTTGAAACAAACTTAAAGGGATAGTTCACCCAACAATGAAAATGATCCCATGATTTATCAAGTCATACTAGGTGTATATAACATTCTTCTTTCACACGAATAAAAGTTGAGTTATATTTAAAAAGTCCTGGCTAATCCAAGCATTATAATGGCAGGAATGTTGCTCTGTTTTTGAAGTCCATAAACATGCGTCTGTCCATCAAATAATTGCTCCACACAGCTCCAGGAGGTTAAAAAAGCCCTTCTGAAGTGAATCGATACGTTTATATAAGAAAAATATCCATATATAAAACCTTATAAAGTAAAGTTTCGTCCGATAAGTGTTGGAAGCGCCTGAAAATGCCACAAGTGTTGAAAGTGCCTCTGCAGTTCAAAGGCTTACACGACCAGTTACGCTCATCAGACGTCGCGGACGCATCTTGAACTCCGAGAAGGCACTTTCAACACTTTATCACGAAAGGCGATAGGCCATAAATGTAAGTTTTAAATATAGATATTTTTCTTACACAAACGCATCGATTCACCGCTGGAGCCGTGTGGAGCAGTTATTTAACGGACAGATGCATTTTTATGGACTTCAAAAACAGGCAGGAATTTTTGACTTAACTTTTATTCGTCTGACAGAAGAATGTCATTTACACCAAGGTTGGCTTGAGGGCGAGTAAATCGTGGGCTAATTTTTATTTTGGGGTGAACTATCCCTTTAAGAGCCATTAGTTCTCAGCTGACTTCCTCACTGAACCGCGATTCATTTCTCGGTTATGTCCGTATTGAAATAATCTGACAATGAATACTGTGATGTATAGGTTTTTGTGGCTTACATCATCTCAGGGTGTACGTCCATGAATGTTTTTGTCAGAAATCATCTCTCTAAATTTTGCAGTGTTTCCTGCACACAACAAACAGAGCGAGAGTCGTGATGTCTGAAAAAAATGATTCTTATGAAGCGGTTCAGTCCAAAAGATTCACCAAACCATAAGACTGTAAAAAAAAAGATGGACGACGCGCCTTCACTTTCTTTCGCTGGTGTAAGTGAAGCCGCCAGTGTTTTAGATATGGAGCTGATATCTTGGGTCTCGAGTCTGCGCAGTAGTGAGTGTGAAGTAGAGCCGCGATATCAAAGTGCTGCCCACACTCCCGCCTTATCAACCATTTTTTGTGAAATAAACTGTTATGGAAATGTAGAGATTAAAGTTAAACCTCCAACCTCCTCCCGAAATTCCCGAAGAATGACTGTTAGTGCCTCAGTGAAGACTTTGCTCAGAGAAGCCGTCAATCTCAGCTGTCAATCATAACGCCACACCCCGTTTATATAGCATCAAATAACCAACTAACACCAGTGTGTGAATTTTATTCTGCAACCTTGAACCATAAAAACAGATTTTTCAAATCTTTGAAAAAAAGTATTTTGTATTTGAAGTGTAATTTGATAGTTTAGTTTGTCTACGTCCCGTTATATTTCATGGAGGGGGCGGGGTTTATGAGCTATAATGGGACCACCCACCTGGAGGGGGCAATTGAGACACGCCAGCTTCAGTTTTCAGGACTCATGTGGCATGCTTGCCTTAAACTCGCTCAATAAGCAGTTTGGTTTAGACTTAATTATTCAGTGAATCGTTAAGAGCCATAGTTCTGAATCTCTCATCAAACCACGAGTCATTTTTCAATTATGTCCGAGACTAAACTAAATGTGATGCACTTCAGGTTCATGAGACTGTCATAAATCCACTGCCAAAAACTTCATGGCTAGTGGCATGTTGTTTATGTGACAACATAAAAAAATACACATATTCACACAATGAATTGGTATTGATGGTATTGATAGTATATATATAAAATGTAAGTAATTGGGTAACTATATATTTTTATTCTGCAATATAGGCAGAAATATTCTACAAAACAAGGATATTCATGATACAAAGGGTTAATTCGGGATAATAAGGACATTTTCCCCAAACAACTCAATGGCAAAAAGTGTTGCAATGTACCTGAATGTACCCAATGCAATCAAAATCAGAGGAGTGACCAGTCTAAACACACACACACACGCACACACACACACACACACACACACACAAAGTGTCAGACATACGTTGAGGATGGCGGTCATTGCGACGTCGTTGTTGATCCGTCCTTCAGACCGAGCTCTCATGGCCAGACTGACAAACCACATGCAGGGAACCCAGAACTTATTATGAGGGGAAGGCAGTCCCTCTAACTGCCTC
The DNA here is from genome assembly GCF_024679245.1 of Pseudorasbora parva. NCBI lineage: Eukaryota > Metazoa > Chordata > Actinopteri > Cypriniformes > Gobionidae > Pseudorasbora > Pseudorasbora parva. The sequence continues at coordinate 31,316,975 of NC_090196.1, read as the reverse complement.
AGTTCCTCAGCCGTCATCAGACCTACAGTACAGGAGAGTTTTCAAACCCATGGGACCGTCTTCCTCCCATGCAACACATAAAGAAGGATGTTGCCACTGCTCTTTTTAGCATATGGTTACCAGGGGCTGTCAAACTCCAAAAATCTTTGTATCACATTTGTGTGAATGTGAGAGTGAGTTGTGAATGACTGTGTGTGTGTGTGCCCTTGTTTATTTGTTTATTTTACATTGTGGGGACCAAATGTCCCCATAAGGATAGTAAAACCTGAGATTACCTACATTGTGGGAACCAGCCAGCAGTCCCCACTTTTCAGAAGGCTTATAAATCATACAGGATGTTTTTTTTTTTGAGAAAGTAAAAATGGTTTAGGTGTAGTTTGTGTGTGTGTGTGTGTGTGTGTGTGTGTGTGTGTGTGTGTGTGTGTGTGTGTGTGTGTGTGTGTGTGTGTGTGTGTGTGTGTGTGTGTGTGTGTGTGTGTGTGTGTGTGTGAGCCTGTTTATGTGGTTTATGAGGACACAAATTTGTATAACTACATGGGTATTACACTGGTATTACACTATAAATGTGGTTTATGAGGACATATCAAATGTCCTCATAATTCAAATGGCCTTAAAAACATACTAAATTATGTTTTTTTGAGAAAGTAAAAATGCAGAATGTTTCCTGTGATGGGTAGGTTTAGGGGTAGGGGCAGTGTAAGGGGATAGAAAATACAGTTTGTACAGTATAAAACCTATTACGCCTATGGAGAGTCCCTGTAAACCACATAGACCAACATGTGTGTGTGTGTGTGTGTGTGTGTGTGTGTGTGTGTGTGTGTGTGTGTGTTTGTGTGAGCGTGAGTGATTGAATGACTGTGTGTGTGTGTTTGTGCGACCTGGTAATCCCTACGTTACAAAGATGGCAATATCCGAAATCCTTGTCCTTGTGGGGACATTTTTAGGTCCCCATGAGGAAAACATCTTATAAATTACACAGAAGGAGTTTTTTTGAGAAAGTAAAAATGCAGAATGTTTCCTGTGATGGGTAGGTTTAGGGACAGGGGCAGTGTAAGGGGATAGGATGTCTAGTTTGTACAGTATGAAATCCATTACGCCTATGGAAAGTCCCCATTAAACATGAAAACACGACATGTGCGTGTGTGTGTGTGAGAGAGATTGAAAGACTGTGTGTGTGTGTGCGTCTGTGTGTGTGAGTGATTTAATGACTATGTGTGCGTGTGAGTGTGAGTGTGTGTGTGTGTGTGTGTGTGTGTGTGTGTGTGTGTGTGTGTGTGTGTGTGTGTGTGTGTGTGTGTGTGTGTGTGTTACTAGTTGCCAAGCCTTCATATTTAATTATTTGTAGATTACATTTAATATATATTATACTATCATTAAATTATTTGCAATTGGTTTGTAAAAGGTGAGATTGTCCTGAGTTTACACCCCGGAATTGTTGTTTTGACCGGCATCAGGGAATCACATGAGGGTGAGTAAATTATGTTTAAATGACCTATTTCTAAAATTGTTGCTAATGCTCTTGGGAATCTGGCTGTAATTACTTCCTCTTTCCTTGAGTTTAAATCCCAGACACCGGAGGGTACCGGCACAAAACATGGCTTTAATCTCTGTTCTAGGCCACATTACTTTGCCCAAATCACTTCCTGTGTTACGCGTCCAGTTTACCTGCTTGAACCAGGTGGCTCATGGTCGGGAACCTCTTGTACACGGCAGTGCTGATGGAGCGGTAGATCAGGATGCCGGACAGGTTGGCGTAACGCATGAGACTCCGGCGGACGAGTCTCGCCCCTTCATCCGTGCCCCGGACGTGTCCGCTAACCAGCGCTGACAAGCGGTCTGTCCACGGGACACTCTCGAACTGACCCCACCAACGGGACACCACAAGAGTCACGTAGAAACCTGCAGGGCCATTTCATCTGTGAGAACATCCTCACAAAGAGTCAAGAACTGATTTAAAGGTGTCATGAACTGGCTTTTAAATTTTGTTATACTGTCTTAGAGGTTAGAGGTTAACCAATGACGTTTAGTGTGGTTTTTACATTCAAAAACATCATAACTAATATGTAATAGGCTGTTGTCTACACTGGTTTTGAGGCTCTCTTCAAAACGCTGGGTTTTGATTGGCGTGACCCACTGGAGACTTGGAAGTAAACGCCCACGGCTAGGATTGGATAAGATTTGCATATTTAATGAGCTTCAGCTCCCTTGTCAGTTCAGTTCACATGAGGGAGAGATTATTTTGAAAGCAGCATCGGAACGATTCTCTCGATCACAGGGCTCGTAAACGTCTTTATCAAACAAACACAAATATTTATTTTACACCGGTGATTGATTGGAATATTATTTTTGTATTACTTGGCCAGCTCGATCGGCGGATATAAGCGCGAACACACACACACACAACACACACACAAGTGCGCACGCACCCAGATCAAGAAAGGAATATTATTTCACTATCACACATTCTGGACCCACTTTATATTAGGTGGCCTTAACTACTATGTACTAACATTGTAATTAATCATTTGATACAATGCACCAATTGTGTGCATACATGTGTGTACATTGTACTTACATAAAAAAATTTAAAAAAACTTTAATTATGTCTGTAATTAATTCCTGTAGTTACATTTGTAAATATAGCTGCAAGCAGCAATTATCGGGGCCAAGCGCAAACAAGAAGACAAGACATGCCAGCATGGCTGGAAGTGTCAAACCAACTGCAACAATGAGCCATTAAAGACTTAAGTTGATTTTTGGCAAAATAGCAGTACAATAGCGGTTTTCGAAGATATCAGCAAATGTTTTAAGCGCTAAATTTCAACGCTGCGCAAATCATATGCCGAAACCTGGAAAGTCTGGTATCGTTGGACTCGGCAAGGATTCAGGAAACTAAAAAAGTTACTCCCATCCAAAAATTTCAACCACACCCAAAGTTATAAGTGTTTGAAGAAAAAAAATTATCCACTAGGTGGCGCTGTTTCGAAACTTCTCAGGCTACTTCAATGCATTGTGGTGATGACCCATACCAAGTTGCGTAACAATCCGTTCATGCGTTCATAAAATACAGCATTTTAGCACATAATTCAAAATGGCCGACATGGTAAATTTGGATATCAGTCGACTCGCCCTGAATCTAGATATAGCCTTTAGTGTGCTTTTGCAACCTCTACGTAAAATCTGTTTGTGCGTTTATTGAAAACAATTTGACGAATCAACTTGAATTCCATAAATTTTTGTCCGCATGGTCTGAAGATGATCTGTTTCAATTTTCGTAAAAATCAGAGCAACGGCCTAGGAGGAGTTCGAAAAAGTAGGTTTTGGAAATTTGAACAGGTGGTGGCGCTAGAGGGATTGAGTTAGAGGCACAAAATTTGCTATAGTGACAGCTCAGACTGGCCTCTATGAGTGTGCCAAATTTCACAACTTTTTACCATACGGTTCTATGGGCTGCCATAGACTCCCATGGCGGAAAAAGAATAATAATAATAATAGGAACACTAACGGTTTCAATAGGTGCCTTCGCACCTTCTGTGCTTGGCCCCTAATTACACTGTTGACACTTCCCTTACACCTAACCCTACCCTTAAACTGACCCACACCACCACACCTGACCCTAACCCTACCCTTAAACTGACCCACACCACCACACCTGACCCTAACTCTACCCACACCACCACACCTGACCCTAACCCTACCCTTAAACTGACCCACACCACCACACCTGACCCTAACTCTACCCACACCACCACACCTGACCCTAACTCTACCCACACCACCACACCTGACCCTAACTCTACCCTTAAACTGACCCACACCACCACACCTGACCCTAACTCTACCCTTAAACTGACCCACACCACCACACCGGACCCTAACTCTACCCCTAAACTGACCCACACCACCACACCTGTCCCTAACTCTACCCTTAAACTGACCCACACCACCACACCTGACCCTAACCCTACCCTTAAACTGACCCACACCACCACACCTGACCCTAACTCTACCCTTAAACTGACCCACACCTGACCCTAACCCTACCCTTAAACTGACCCACACCACCACACCTGTCCCTAACTCTACCCCTAAACTGACCCACACCACCACACCTGACCCTAACCCTACCGTTAAACTGACCCACACCACCACACCTGACCCTAACCCTACCCTTAAACTGACCCACACCATCACACCTGACCCTAACCCTACCCTTAAACTGGCCCACACCACCACACCTGACCCTAACCCTACCCTTAAACTGACCCACACCACCACACCTGACCCTAACCCTACCCTTAAACTGACCCACACCACCACACCTGTCCCTAACCCTACCCTTAAACTGACCCACACCACCACACCTGACCCTAACCCTACCCTTAAACTGACCCACACCACCACACCTGACCCTAACCCTACCCTTAAACTGACCCACACCATCACACCTGTCCCTAACCCTACCCTTAAACTGACCCACACCACCACACCTGACCCTAACCCTACCCTTAAACTGACCCACACCACCACACCTGACCCTAACTCTACCCTTAAACTGACCCACACCACCACACCTGACCCTAACTCTACCCTTAAACTGACCCACACCACCACACCTGACCCTAACTCTACCCTTAAACTGACCCACACCACCACACCTGTCCCTAACCCTACCCTTAAACTGACCCACACCACCACACCTGACCCTAACTCTACCCTTAAACTGACCCACACCACCACACCTGACCCTAACTCTACCCTTAAACTGACCCACACCACCACACCTGACCCTAACTTTACCCTTAAACTGACCCACAGCACCACACCTGACCCTAACCCTACCCTTAAACTGACCCACACCACCACACCTGTCCCTAACTCTACCCTTAAACTGACCCACACCACCACACCTGTCCCTAACCCTACCCTTAAACTGACCCACACCACCACACCTGACCCTAACCCTACCCTTAAACTGACCCACACCACCACACCTGACCCTAACCCTACCCTTAAACTGACCCACACCACCACACCTGTCCCTAACCCTACCCTTAAACTGACCCACACCACCACACCTGACCCTAACCCTACCCTTAAACTGACCCACACCACCACACCTGACCCTAACTCTACCCTTAAACTGACCCACACCACCACACCTGTCCCTAACCCTACCCTTAAACTGACCCACACCACCACACCTGACCCTAACCCTACCCTTAAACTGACCCACACCACCACACCTGACCCTAACTCTACCCTTAAACTGACCCACACCACCACACCTGACCCTAACTCTACCCTTAAACTGACCCACACCACCACACCTGACCCTAACTCTACCCTTAAACTGACCCACACCACCACACCTGACCCTAACTCTACCCTTAAACTGACCCACACCACCACACCTGACCCTAACTCTACCCTTAAACTGACCCACACCACCACACCTGACCCTAACTCTACCCTTAAACTGACCCACACCACCACACCTGTCCCTAACCCTACCCTTAAACTGACCCACACCACCACACCTGTCCCTAACCCTACCCTTAAACTGACCCACACCACCACACCTGTCCCTAACCCTACCCTTAAACTGAACCACACCACCACACCTGACCCTAACTCTACCCTTAAACTGACCCACACCACCACACCTGACCCTAACTCTACCCTTAAACTGACCCACACCACCACACCTGTCCCTAACCCTACCCTTAAACTGACCCACACCACCACACCTGACCCTAACTCTACCCTTAAACTGACCCACACCACCACACCTGTCTCTAACTCTACCCTTAAACTGACCCACACCACCACACCTGACCCTAACTCTACCCTTAAACTGACCCACACCACCACACCTGTCCCTAACTCTACCCTTAAACTGACCCACACCACCACACCTGTCTCTAACTCTACCCTTAAACTGACCCACACCACCACACCTGTCTCTAACTCTACCCTTAAACTGACCCACACCACCACACCTGACCCTAACTCTACCCTTAAACTGACCCACACCACCACACCTGACCCTAACCCTACCCTTAAACGGACCCACACCACCACACCTGACCCTAACTCTACCCTTAAACTGACCCACACCACCACACCTGACCCTAACTTTACCCGTATCCACCACAATATCAGCAAAAGTGCTTTGCAATACAATTTGAACACAGTAAGTATATTGTACTTATTTTCTGATGTAAGTACATAGTACTTAAGGCCACCTAATATAAAGTGGGGCCCACATTCCTAATATTAGGATCCGCAGGAAGCTTATGCAGCGACTGTGTTCTTCCACAATATCTTGCTATCTTCTTCGGCATGTTTATTCCTGCTGGCTAGTGTGATCCGATGAGTCGGTGGGGGGGCTACTTCATTAGACGTTTTCTGGGCCTGGTGTCTATAAAAGCTTTTCTTTGACTAACAAGGAAGTTTTCAGCTCTGAAACTTACAGGATAATCTTATATTACCAAGACCTTTTACGTATATATCAAAAACTCAAGGGAAAGTTTTAATCCAAAGAAAGAAACCATTTACCCAGTACGAACGACACCGGGATGAGCTGAGCGTATTGATCACAGTACATGGAGAGCTTCTCAAACATCCGGCGCTGCTCTTCCATCAGGATACACCTGTCAATCAAAGAGCACTTCATTAAATAAAGAAAACCTTTTGACACGGGACTGAACGATATTCTGCACTGATAAACAACACTTTCAAAAATATTATCCATGGCCTTATTGTGAATTTTTGGATGGTAACAATATGTTTTAGGGATGTACCATGGTAAATGGATTTGGTAATCATTTATTACCATAACACATCAAAGTACTATGGTATTATTATGATTTTTGGGCATGTACCATATTAATTAATGCCATTGTATATGATTAGCCTATAGTACTCATTTAGTACCCTGGTAATAGTACACTAAAAAAATGCTGGGTTGTTTTAACCCAATGTTGGGTCAAATATGGACTTACCCAGCAATTGGGTTGTTTTAATCCTGCGGTTGGGTTATATATTTGCTAAAGACAACCCAATCGCTGGGTTAAAACAACCCAACTGCTGGGTTAGTCCATATTTGACCCAACATTGGGTTGTTTTTTACTCAGAATTTTAGAGTGTAAAGTATCACTGTTTTTTTTTACCATGATATTTAAAAAAAAAAAACCTTTTGGAGTACCATATAAAGTTTACCCTTGCAAAAAAGTCAATCATGGTAAAATTATGGTATCACATGGTACTTTGAAAACCATATATTACTATGGTACATGGATTTGGTAATCATTTAATACCATAGTATATCATAGTACCATGGTATTTTCATATTTTTTGGACATGTACCATGATATATGAATAGACTATTGTAAACATTTAGTACCCTAGTAATATTAAAGTATCATAGTGTTACTGTTTTTTCCCCATGATATTTTAAAAAATACCTTTTGGACTACCATAAAGGTTACCGTTGCAAAAAAGTAAATCATGGTACAATCATGGTATCACATGGTACTTTGAAATATACCATTAGTACTGAAATTAAAATGTTGAAAGTGTAGTTGAGTACCATAAAACTTCTGTAAGTGCATTGGAGTACCATAAATATTATATTTTAACAATGGTATTTATGGTACTCCAATGCACTTACAGAAACACTATATTTGTATAATATGGTAAATGTAAAAAATAAACTCAATAATGGCATTAAATAATTAGCTTTAACTTGAAAACATGAATATATACTATAGTATATGATTATGGTAAACATAGTACCTTAGTACCGTAGTATTATCATGTTGTTAGGACATCATGTACCATATTAACTAATGGTACTGTATATGAATATCATAGAGTAATCTTTAGAACCCTGGTAATATTAAAGTATCATAGTATTGCTGTTTTTTTTTTTTTTTTTTTTGCCATGGTATTTTAAAAACATACCGTTTGAAGTACCAAATAAAGTTTACCCTTGCAAAAAAAAGTACAATTATGGTATTTACATTGTATTTACAGAAACACTATACTTGTATAATACTATGGGCAATAATGAAAAATAAACACGGCATTAAATGGTTTGCTTTAACTTGAAAACATGAATATATACCATAATATATGGATTTATTACTATAGTATCGTATAGCCTATGGTAGTAATTTTACCATAGTATTCTTTAAAATACCATTCGAAGTATCATATCAAATTCACCAGAAAGTACATGGTTATAAATATCATACCTGTACAGTTGGTTCTGAAATTAATGTAGGCTATCATGATATTTACATTGTACTAAAATGCACTAGAAATAATATGCTGCTAGTATAGTAAATGTTAGAAAAAACATGGTAATACCCTGGCACTTTTCTGTAAATGCACATCCTTACAAAAACATGTGGTGGTAGGATGGTTCAGTTATGATGTCAGATGGTAATATTATGGTACTTTGAAATATTGAAATATGCAGTACCACGTTATTCTAGGATGTAAAAAAACAAACATGATAGTAATTTTTTGTAGGTCATTCAATATCACGGTACATATCAAAGCACCTGCACTGCAAAAAATGCTCTTCTTACTTAGTAATTTTGTCTTGTTTCTAGTCTAAATATCTATAAATTCTTAAATCAAGATGCATTTACTAGTAAAAGACAGATATTTTCCCTTGTTTTCTGTCACATGCCTGTCCTGTCTTGTGTGCACATGTGGGTTCTGTCATGTCTTGCATGTGCTACTGTCAACCCCGCCCTTCTTGTTATCTGATTATTGGTTTATTTGCCCCACCTGTTCTCCCTCATTATCTGCCTTGTTTGTTCCCTTTATAATCTCCTTGTGTTTGTCAGTCTGTGTTGGATCCTTGTGTAATGTCTGCGTCTTCCGTCCTCCCCGTGATTCTGTTGGTTTGTTTAAGTTTGTATTTATATTATTCTATTATTTGTTTTTCCCCCTCGTGGGTTTTGTTTTGAGTTTATGTTTTGTTTTTGTAAATAAATCATCTTTTTTCTGCACTTGAGTCCTCGCACCCTTTTCCCTTGTCTGTGACGTGACAGAAGGATCCAACCTTAGAGGACTCAGCAAGAGGATTGTTTATTTTTGTTGTTTGCTCTTTGAACTATGGAGCTAACCAGGCACGTACAGGTGATGCGGCAGGTGAACTCTAAATACATCCGCCAACAGGGGGCGGGTGTAAGAGAGTTCGCCTGCAAATTCCTTATTGAGGTGCATCACCTGTACCTCAATGAGACAGAGAAGGCAGAGGTGTTTAACCTCTGCCTGGACATGCCTCTCAGCCCCATGGAGGTTGAGAGAATGGGAACCCCGGACTTTTGGGAGTTTGTGGAACAGCTGGACTCCAGTCCCTCTAGGACCAGGGGCTGGATAGCTCCGGTGGTTCCTGTTCCAGTGGCCCCAGTTCCAGTGGCCCAAGCTCCGGTGGTCTCTAAAAGGAGGAGGAGAAGGAAGGCTCCCTCCGTGCCTGTTCTTGTGGTCCCAGCTCCAGTGGTCCCTGTGCCGGTGGTCCCAGTGCCGGCGGATCGCATGCCGGTGGTCCCAGTACCGGCGGATCGTGTTCCGGTGGTCCCGATTCCGGTGGATCGTGTTCCGGTGGTCCCTGTGCCGGTGGACCGTGTTCCGGTGGTCCCTGTGCCGGTTGTCCCTGTGCCGGTGGATCGTGTTCTGGTGGTCCCTGTGCCGGTGGATCGTGTTCCGGTGGTCCCTGTGCCGGTGGATCGTGTTCCGGTGGTCCCTGTGCCGGTGGATCGTGTTCCGGTGGTCCCTGTGCCGGTGGATCGTGTTCTGGTGGTCCCTATTCCGGTGGATCGTGTTCCGGAGGTCCCTGTACCGGTAGATCGTGTTCCGGTGGTCTCTATTCCGGTGGATCGTGTTCCGGTGGTCCCGATGCCGGTGGTCTCTGTTCCGGTGGATAGTGTTCCGGTGGTCCCTGTGCTGGTGGATCGCATTCCGGTGGACGCCGCTGGGCCGGAGAGGCCTCCCAGGCGTCCTGCTCTCACCGCACCTCCCAGGCGTCCTGCTCTCACCGCGCCTCCCAGGCGTCCAGCTCTCACCGCGCCTCCCAGGCGTCCAGCTCTCACCGCGCCTCCCAGGCGTCCAGCTCTCACCGCGCCTCCCAGGCGTCCAGCTCTCACCGCGCCTCCCAGGCGTCCAGCTCTCACCGCGCCTCCCAGGCGTCCAGCTCTCACCGCGCCTCCCAGGCGTCCAGCTCTCCGTGCGCCGCTGAGGCGTCCTGCCCTCCGTGCGCCGCTGAGGCGTCCTGCCCTCCGTGCGCCGCTGAGGCGTCCTGCCCTCCGTGCGCCGCTGAGGCGTCCTGCCCTCCGTGCGCCGCTGAGGCGTCCTGCCCTCCGTGCGCCGCTGAGGCGTCCTGCCCTCCGTGCGCCGCTGAGGCGTCCTGCCCTCCGTGCGCCGCTGAGGCGTCCTGCCCTCCGTGCGCCGCTGAGGCGTCCTGCCCTCCGTGCGCCGCTGAGGCGTCCTGCCCTCCGTGCGCCGCTGAGGCGTCCTGCTCTCCGTGCGCCGCTGAGGCGTCCTGCTCTCCGTGCGCCGCTGAGGCGTCCTGCTCTCCGTGCGCCGCTGAGGCGTCCTGCTCTCCGTGCGCCGCTGAGGCGTCCTGCTCTCCGTGCGCCGCTGAGGCGTCCTGCTCTCCGTGCGCCGCTGAGGCGTCCTGCTCTCCGTGCGCCGCTGAGGCGTCCTGCTCTCCGTGCGCCGCTGAGGCGTCCTGCTCTCCGTGCGCCGCTGAGGCGTCCTGCTCTCCGTGCGCCGCTGAGGCGTCCTGCTCTCCCTGCGCCGCCCTGGGTGCCTGAACTTTTTGTTTTCCTCATGTGTCCCTTGTTGACCCCTCCCTTGTCTGTTCCTTCCTTGTCTGTTTCTCCTGTCCCTCCCGTGCCCCCCTGGTCTGTCCCTCCCGTGCCCCCCTGGTCTGTCCCTCCCGTGCCCCCCTGGTCTGTCCCGCCCGTCCCGCCCTGGTCTGTCCCTCCCGTCCCGCCCTGGTCTGTCCCTCCCGCCCCGCCCTGGTCTGTCCCTCCCGCCCCGCCCTGGTCTGTCCCTCCCGCCCCGCCCTGGTCTGTCCCTCCCGTCCCTCCCTGGTCTGTCCCGCCCGTCCCTAGTGGAGCGTCTGGTAGCCGCTCCTTAAGGAGGGGGTAATGTCACATGCCTGTCCTGTCTTGTGTGCACATGTGGGTTCTGTCATGTCTTGCATGTGCTACTGTCAACCCCGCCCTTCTTGTTATCTGATTATTGGTTTATTTGCCCCACCTGTTCTCCCTCATTATCTGCCTTGTTTGTTCCCTTTATAATCTCCTTGTGTTTGTCAGTCTGTGTTGGATCCTTGTGTAATGTCTGCGTCTTCCGTCCTCCCCGTGATTCTGTTGGTTTGTTTAAGTTTGTATTTATATTATTCTATTATTTGTTTTTCCCCCTCGTGGGTTTTGTTTTGAGTTTATGTTTTGTTTTTGTAAATAAATCATCTTTTTTCTGCACTTGAGTCCTCGCACCCTTTTCCCTTGTCTGTGACGTGACATTTTCTTAAAAATAAAATCAAACTGAAGTGAGTTTTTGCTTTAAACAAGCAAAATTATCTGCCAATGGGGTGAGAAAAATAATATTGTTTCTGATTTAAATTTTGTTTCTTGTTTTTATGCCACCCCATTGGCAAATTATTTTTCCCCCTAGGAAACAAGTAAAAATATGTCATTTTACTAGATAAGTAAATGAATCTTGATTTAAGTATTATTAGATATTTGTAGTGGAAACATGACAAAAATACTAAATAAGAAGAGCATTTTTTGCAGTGTGTGATACCATTGTTTTACTATAGTACCAGCACCACTATAAAGGCTATAAATCCGGGGTAAAGAGGTGAATGATCAGTGTTTTACCTGTACGTGATGCTAATAGTGCAGTACATGACAGTAAAGATCAGCAGCTCTCGATATAACAGCTTATAGATGCTTCCTTTCCACCGCAGCAGCAGGCGATAAAAGGTGCCGAGGCGCGCATCTGCCACCTGCTGTGAGTACGTCACCGTCATCGCTGCCCCCTCCCGAAAGGAAGACCCCACACAGCCCTCGACCTTTCACTGTGATAACAGATGTGTAGTGCACACACACACAAGCAGAAAGCACATGCTATTGTGATGTTAGTTAGCATGCCTCAACACCTAAACTGATTGCATTTGGTAATGAAAAAGGTAAAGTGAGAATTAAAAGAAAAACACAAAAAAATCAGACTGTCAATCCAATGTAATTGCTCTCTATACCTCGCCTGTAGGCCTTAAACACTGTATCTATAAGAAATAAGCAACTGTACTCACAGCGTGTGATGTTTTGTGGGTTGATGGTCTTTACCGGAACCGTTAAGAAGGAAGGATCGAGTAGAGGAGTACAGGGACGCCCACACCTCCGGTCACTTGACCTGCTTAATCTGTTTTCCACTAACAAAGAGGCATTGTGGAAAACTGGGGGGGTTTGTTAATCTGAGCAAATCTTTCAAAACACACACATGCACAAACACTCATATTTAACTCGATTAATGGAGTATTTAATTGCAGTTATGCAATGTAAATATGATGTCAGTAACCAACCGCTCCTAAATCATCCATGATGAGTTTAGGCTCTGATGAACCCTTTCTCACAGAGGCCCTCGGCAGGGTGTTCGGTGCTCTATGTAGGGCCCTCTAGTGGAGGAAATGCAGCTCTGCGTGTGGCCCCGTTGCGTTTCATTAACCCGTGTTTGACCACAAGTGCTGGGACTTCGCTCGGGGCTGAAACGGCCAACCATTAGATCATCAAAACACGCAAACAGCATCTGAGGGGTTTTTCACAGGAATGGAGATATCGAGAGGGCATGAAGAGCCACAGTAGCTCACCGGGGTAAGGCTGATTTTTCTGTTGCGTTATGTCAGTCAGTATTTGACAAAGAAAGGACTGAGACTTTAGATACATCCGATTATATGGCAATGGCACAATTAAAAATGACACTTAAACTTCACTCTCTCTAGCAACTATAAATGTTATTGCCTACATTAAATGTAATACTACCTAAACACACAAACACACACACTTGCATATATATATATATATATATATATATATATATATATATATATATATATATATATATATATATATATATATATATACATACATACACACACACACACACACACTAATATCATGGTATTCATAGAAGTAACTTGAAAATACCATTGTTTATTATGGTAATTAGATATCAAAACACTGTGGTATCATGTTTATATCAAAAAGGCAAAATACAGCTACAGGTTATATTTATTTTATTTTATTATTGACTATAAAATAGTCTATTAATATGTTGTTCTCTCTTGTTTTGCATGTGTTCACAATTTCTGTGTCCGGTAGCCTGAGCAACAAGCAAAAAGTTGAGTCCAAGCACAAACATACAATATGATAAACACAATCTTTAATAAAATTAATATTTTAATAAAGGTTGAATATATCAATTTTCCACAATAATTTTGTCAATACATACCGTAACCAAGTTTAGTGTTCTTCTCTCATTTTAAATTATTTTAAAATGTTTATTTTTCCCCACATATTTTGCTGGTTTAATTGAACTTGAAGGGTCATTTAAAATAAACTTCCCCAGACATCACGTCTGACCACTATTGTATATATTATTTTACATTTACATTTATGCATTTGGTAGACGCTTTTATCCAAAGTGACTTACATTGCATTCAAGGTATACATTTTACATTTTGTCAATTCTTGCTTTCCCTGGGAATCGAACCCATGACCATAGCGTTGCTAGCGCCATGCTCTACTGTTTGAGCTATAGGAAAGCAATTTATACTAAAATAGTAAATTATATGTGTTGTAGATTGACTATTTATCTATGGTTAAACTCTTTCCCATGTAGTCTCTTTGAGAGTGTGTTAGGTAGATATTTAACTGACTACACTGCAAACATCAGGTTATGGTGCAATGCTTTAGTTACACTTTGATAACCTGCGTGGAAACTTTAACAGTGAAAAACTACAATGTCTTAATCTCTGAACTTGAATCTAATCTCTCTGTATTTAACAGGCCAGCTGTGAGAAATGCAACTGAAGTGAACACTCTCAGAGCAAGTGTGTGTGTGTGTGTGTGTGTGTGTGTTTTGAGTTAAAATACTTCCAGTGATGGACACTTTTGAAGGAATCCACCGTGTGCAGCTCTCCTCCTCTCCTCCAGCACGCTCCAGGTCTGTTCCCGGGTACGAGCTGCTGGTGGCAGGGAATTCTGGGATAGCAGTATACTCATCACATACTTTCTTCGGCAATGGTGATCTTACGGATCAGCGTACAACAGAGGAAGAGAGATGCCCCGTCGGGAGGTACGTCCAGACTTCACCTAACCAAAAATAACAAAGTGATACTTTCTTAGTTTTGATAGCTTTAACAACAACCGATCTAATGTCATGTTACAACTGTATAAAACAAATGGTGGCAGAGCTGGTTGAAATGACAATGATCGGATAGATAATTTGAATGTGCTCCTCCCGAACTTTGTTAATGAAACATAATTTAATGAATAGAACAAACATGACATACGAAAACTGAACAACATAAACATAACATACATAACATAATATAACATATAACATACACAACATAACAGAACAGAACAAACATGACATACCAAAACTGAACAACATAAACATACCATAACATGACATGTCATGACAAACATAACATAACATAACATAACATAACATAACATAACATAACATAACATAACATAACATAACATATAACATACACAGCATAACAGAACAGAACAAACATGACAAACCAAAACTGAACAATATAACATGACAACATGACATGACATGACATTACATATAACAAACACAGCAAAACAGAATGGAACAAACATGACAAACCAACACTGAATAATATAACGTAACATGACATGATATAACATAACATTACATAACATGATGACATGACATACAACACAACACAACTTGACATAACAATATAACATAACACAGCATTAAAGAATATAAAAAACATGAGATACTGAACAACATAACATACAGTAACATGACATAACAGAACTGTACAAACAATATAACAAATAAAAAAATATAACATAACATGCAAAATAGAACAGAGACAACAGGACATATTATAGAAACACTGAACCATTTGTTTGGGGCACGTCACGTGATTCCTGGATGCCTCCGCTCAGTCATGTGACCCGTGATTGACAGCTGGATATTTTTCCTGCTCAATCTCAGAGGATAGTCTGCCAATCTGTCCTACTCAAAACAAAACATCGCAGATTTGTCGCTCGGATCCGGATTCCGGAGCGTTTTCCTGGGTCAGATTTCTGCCATAGAGCTCAGTCGGGTTCGGAAAAACCTCAGCGGGATCTACTGGTACTTTTAAAACTCTTTATCTCGGGAAGCGGAGCAGTGATTTGTTACACTGTAACTTTGTACATTTTTTACATTCTTTGTGTTGACGTCAGCGGGACGCGGTGACCGCGGGTCGCGGGGAGTCCTGTAGCCGGGCGCGGTGAGGGTAAGGGCGGGGAGCGCACACGGGAAATGCCGCGACTACCGCGGAGCGCCGAGTTACATAAACCGCCCTGAAGTTCAGACAGGGCTGAGTCTGATCATACCGACACACGAGCGTGAATGAATTCATCCACAAACAGCTCTGTCATACTATATAAAGAAGTGTGGCGTTATATTTTAATGACTGGATTATCTGGCGTACACGATCCTTGCTGGAATTGTATGGGATGTTCTTAATGGGTATTAATAAGGACAGTTAGGAATAATAGTGGGGTTGTTTCTGAAGACTTATGTTAAGCGTGTGATATCCCCTTCCCACCCAGCAAAAACTCGTTGAAAAGACGTCGAAAAGACGACATTGCCAGACGTTTAAACAACGTTAAAATTTGGTTGAAAAGTGAAAGGTGAAAAGACGTCTTTTTCAGGTCGTTGAAAAGACGTCTATACAAGGACGTCCCACTTGCGTCTAAATCTGGTTGTAAAGTGAAAGTTGAAAAGACGTCTTTTTCAGGCCTAATTTCAACCGCATATTAACGGTTGAAATTAGGCCTGAAAAAGACGATTATATAATATTTTAATTAATGTCAAAAGACAATACACAAGAGTACACAAACTATGTGTTTATTGACACATCAAAAACAATTTTCATCAAACAGTGTAAAAACAATAATTGTGTGAACTATTATTACAAAAAATAACTTTTCTATATGTAAAATCTAATTTATAACTGTTATCAAAGCTGAACTCTTCAGTGTCACATGATCCTTCAAAAATCATTCTTGATTTGATGCCTTAAGAATCATTTATGATTAGTATCAATGCTGAAAACAGTTGTGCTTCTGCATATTTTTGTGGAAACCATGATAGTTTTTCAGCATTCTTTAAATAAAACTTTCAAAAGAGCAGCATTTATACACACACACACACACACACACACACACACACACACACACACACACACACACACACACACACACACACACACACAGTTTAAGCATTTACTGTAACTTTTGATCAAATTAATCCATCTTCTCTGAATTTTTTTTTTCAAAATATTAAAACTTTATAAAACAGAACAATGACCAATTATAAACACAAAGAACTCATTAAAGATTGTTCACTCAACAATTAAGATTGTCATTAATTACCCCTGTGTAGCTCCAAACCCGTAAGACTTTTGTGCAGAACACAAATGAAGTTTTAGCAGATGCCTTCTGTGCACAAAAAACAAAACATTTTTGTTCACAAATGATGTATCTCCGAAGCATGTTCACAAGCATGCCTCAAGCCAACACAACACGGATGCATTGTGGTGCTCTCATGAACATGCATCGGATATATATATTTTGTGAAAAAATATGCTGATTATTTTTGCACACACAAAGCATTCACGTTGCTTCATAAAATCGAGGTTAAACCAATGAAGGCATGTGGGTTACTTTGATGTCTTTACTACCTTTCTGGGATAAACTGTGAAATGGAAGGACAGAAATCTCTCAGATTTAATTAAAAAGAAGATGAATAAAATTCTCACAGTTTGGAACAACATAAAGGTGGGTGATGAAAAGTTTTGGTTAAATGTTATACATTAGGTAAATCAGTCAATATATCAATAAACCGCTTGTTCTTCTGCTCCTTCCACCATCCCAATCCGGATTATTGAACCACGACAGAAGCTTCCACTTTGAATACTTTAGCCTGGCTGTTTTTCTCCAGCATCTGAAGAGAGAAAGAAAACAATAACCCAAATGTAAATGTTAACACAAAACAAAACAATGGTTGTCTGTTAGTTTCCACCTGAGGGCACAAAAGACTGAACATGATTAATAGCATGAGAATAATTTACTAAAATTTTCAACACAGTTTTGTTACTTTCTCTACATTGCAAATGTTGTACAATTAAAATAACTATGCAAGTACTACAAAAAAGTAAACTACTGAAAAGGATGGTACACTGGAAATATGGTCATCTTGTACTCACCCTCATGTCATCATCAAAAATTGAAACTGGGAACCTGCACACACTGTAAAAAGATGCAGTGGCCTTTGGTTTTATTTAGCTGTACAAATAAAAGAGAAACAAGATGACAACATCACTGATTATTCCAAAATATTTCATATTTCTGTGCAAATTAAAGTGTACTCATTCTTCATCAGTGATTATTGACTAATTAGTATGTGAGGGGTTCTCAACTCTTGACCCTCAAGGTCCAGTGTCATAAAGGATACGTCTCAATCAGCTTCATAGTTTCCTAGGTTGTGAATTAGTATATTGTGTTTATGAATTCGGGCACTGGGAAGAACAGTGGCTCACTACAGATCGTTGACTATATATACAAACTACTGATATTAATGAACAAGATAGATAGATAGATAGATAGATAGATAGATAGATATTAATATACATATATACATAGATATTAATGATGTATTTCTAATGCTATTTACAGTACATAATAATAAATACTGTTACATAAAAACCTTCCCTTTATTCAAAGAGATAGGAGCTGCTCTTGCATACCCGAGAAGCGTTTTAAAGATGACCACTGTGCGAAAGGACTTGTCTTAAAGGGACTTTGGTATAACTTACCAGTCATATGGAACATAATGTCTAGAGATGTTCTTCGACAGGAGTATGCTCCAACTCTAGTGCACGGCCATCAGCAAGGAAGAATCTACGAACATCTGTCACAGAGACAAAAATATTTAGTAGCCTATTCAATGTAAGGTTTATTATAAATAAATTATAGCAGCACAAACGCAGAATAGAAAAAGTAATTTACAGATATATATAAAAAAAAAAAATAGAATTAAAATTGTTTGGTTTACTTATTTAATAATACTAACACAGTGTCACTTATGTTTGTACATTAAAGACTTTTTTTAAAATAACTATATATATATTTGCAAAAGAAATTTACAGATGCATGGTGATATAGATGAAATATGATGTATATTCATATTTGATATAACGTTATATTGTGAAAAAATGCATATGAAGTTCAAAGTGCTTTCTCAGATCACCTGTTTCCTTCTGTCTGTACTTCCCATTGGAAATTATAAAATATATGCGGTAGGTAGAGGGTTTTTTCTTCTTCTGGAATCACAGAACAAATTGTATCAGTATTAGTGTACAACGTAAGATCATAACGTGTATGAAATCAGCTCATTTTCATGCTGTTTAAATGACGTCACCGATTAACCGTACAGTTCATATTTTAGGTTAAATTAATTAGCTTACTTCCAAACAAAACTATCAAAATATCTCATCTACACACAAGATGTGATTTTAAAAGCCCCAACTTCCATTAACAAGAGCTTTAACCTGCCTGTAGTTAACGTTAGCCTAACGGTTAAGATGCTAACGGACTTTTTCCAAAGATACTAACGTTAACTTAAACCATTTCTATAACGTAATATTCAACGGAAGCGTGTCATACACATGAAAAGTGTAAGGAACATTTGTATGTACTATTTGTGTAATTGTAGGCACTAAACTTACCTGAAATTATGCAAACAACAATGAGAGACGGAGTTTTGCTGCTTGTCAGTTGAGTTGCGTAGCTCCGTTTCTATGGTAACGCCCTCTGCTCCAGTTCAAATGTGACGCGAATGTTCAGCGCGCGCGCCCATTAAAACACGCAGAAGTCACGAAGCATTTACATAAATGCATAAATGTCGAATTAATAAAGTTAATAATTTGATAACCAGATAAAATGTCCTGAAACTTGATACATTATTAAGTGGATAGCAGGCCTAATTCTAGCATCAACCTGTAAATGGAAAGAGAATAAAGCTGTATTGAGAATGAAAAACGATCAGTTTATAATATAAGTCAGTTTATAATATAGCTAATATAATATAGCTTTTGAAATGTAGGCTACGTGTAGAAATAAAATAGCAAAAATGCTGATTAAAATCTATACATAAGACATACAGCCTACTGTTGCAGATGTAGCCTAGTAGAACAACTTTTATGTATTTTTTAATTATATATTTTGAAATGGATTTCAATATATTTAACAGTGCACTTCAAATATAACCTATGTGAATAAATTACGGGTGCAATTAAAATTAATTTATTAATAGGCTATAAGTGTGGTTTATTGCAGTCTAAACTGATATGTAGGCTAATATGTTTTTATGGATGCATTAAATTAAAGGCTGAATGTAGTGATTGTTAACAAAAGTTCAGAAATAGATGTAGCCTATAATATACAACAGTCTATTTTTTCACTTGCTTTAGTAGACTGATTAATTATGTTTATGGCTATGTGGTCGAAACAGACGCATATTTACTTGGGCTAAATTTGGACCAAACAGAGCCCAGTGTTCAACGTCTTTTTTTGGGCTAAATTTGGACCAAATAAGACGGACCAAACAGAGCCCAATGTGCAACGTCTTTTTTTGGGCTAAATTTGGACCAAATCAGACGGACCAAACCGAGCCCAATTTTCAACGTCTTTTTTTGGGCTAAATTTGGACCAAATCAGACGGACCAAACAGAGCCCAATTTTCAACGTCTTTTTTGGGCTAAATTTGGACCAAATCAGACGGACCAAACCGAACCCAATTTTCAACGTCTTTTTTTGGGCTAAATTTGGACCAAATCAGACGGACCAAACCGAACCCAATTTTCAACGTCTTTTTTGGGCTAAATTTGGACCAACTCCGACGGACCAAACAGAGCCCAATTTTCAACGTCTTTTTTTGGGCTAAATTTGGACCAAATCCGACGGACCAAACAGAGCCCAATTTTCAACGTCTTTTTTTGGGCCAAATGAAGGCCATGACGGGCCGACTTGAATTAGCCCAAAAAACAACGTCTAAAAGACGTCTGGTGCTGGGTGGGTTAGGGCTGAACGCTTTGTGAAAAAACGGTGTTTATTAAGTTTTCTCTTTATCACAACCACCTTAAAGGCACAGTTTACCCAGAAGTTAAAATCCTGTCCTCGTTTTACTCACCGATTTGTTCCAAACCTGTACGAGTTTCTTTCTTCTGTTCATCACAACAACAAAAAATATATTTTGAAGAATGTTGGTAACCAAACAGTTGCTGGTCCCCATTGACATCAATACTATGAAAAAGAAAGAAAAAAATACTATGGAAGTCAGTGAGGCCAGGATTACCCATATTTGGAGAGTAAATGACTACGTTTACATGGACAACAATACTCCGATATTAATCTGATTAAGACAATACTCTGATTAAGAGGCTACCATGTAGACAGCGATTTCTAATTACCTTAATCTGATTAAAGTCATAATCTAACTAAACATAAATCGGATTAAGACATGTGGAGTATGCCTAATTTAGTCGCATTATCAGAGACATGTACACACCTTAATCTAACTATTAATGTCATGTCGGAGATTTCACCGCATTTTGTGACAGGACACATAACGTTACGCACACCAGGGAAGTGCAGAGGGGAGGCTTTGTGGGTTGGAGCCTCTGCCCTTTTTGAAAATTAATCAAAAGTGCCCCTTTCAACAATCATCGATAATATTGTGGCCAATAAAACCGAATTGGAATTATACTTAATATAACAACGTGTACAAAACAGTAACAAATAGTGGAAAAGTCGCGTTTATCTTTTACGGATCTGTCAGTCTGAAAAGTCGTTGCCATAAACGTCGTTGCTATGGGCGCGGTGTGTGTTTTACTTGACTGTTCATTGTGAACACTGCGTCCTCTCTCTCTATTTTTTGTTGTTGTTGTAATTATTATGCTCATTGTAAAAGTAAAATACAATAAGTTTGTATCTGTAATCGCAAACCAGGTGGGTCATTCAGTGAACGCCCGTGGCTCGACGGCAGGAAAAACAATCCAAAGAGTCATGATTTTTAAACCTTTTTCATAATTAATCAAAGCTATTATTCTAAATGTAGGCTGTCAATAAGGAGGAAAGAGGGGCAGTGTCTCTTCAAAAAAAAAAAAAAAAGAGGCAATACATATTACAAAAATAAATCAACGTAAATGTAGATATAAAACATTTAATTATAAAAACGCATGTTTTGTTATACTTCTTAATGTAAAGTAACACTGTCCAACAGCGACACCCGCAGGTGAAGTTAGCGGGTTTACTGAGCCCATAAAATTAACAGACCTGCCAAAGTCACGCTATGATTGGATGTTGGAGAACATAGCGTGGCATGGGGACGTAATGACGTGCCATAATCGATCTATGTTCTAGCACATGTAAAACGGGAACATGAACGGAGTAGTCTAAAAGCAACTCATGTAAACACCTTAATCAGAATATTGTCTTATTTAGAATAAGGTCAATAATTAGATTACTGCTGTCCATGTAAACGTAGTCAATGATGACAGGATTTAACATCTTGGATGAACTGTCCCTTTAAACTAAAAAGTTAGCGGTTAAAAAATATCTTTTCATAGGCTGCTTTTACACTGTTTTGCACCAAATCATCGTGCCTATAAAATAAGAATTATTATTTATGTTTCCTGCAGATTGGTCGACCTGGAGCCAGAGCCGAGCCCCAGATCGGGGGGTGATGGGGGGCAGGGGAAGAAGATGCCCCCGGAGGAAGCCGGAGCACATCGACAAGAGACGTACAACATGTCCCGTCTGCGGAGTTCCTCTCTGGAGATAATGGAGAAGGGAACAGAATTCCTCAGAGAGCAGCTGGATGCGGCACAAAAGGTGTTATTCTATTCTATTCCATTCTATTCCATTCTATTCTATTCTATTCTATTCTATTCCATTCTATACTATATTTTTAAAAATAAAAGTTTTGGGCAACTTTAAATTCAGCTAAGATCAATTATTCCGTGTGAAAGGTTCTTGATGTTTTATTGTAGTTTTTTTCCGAACAGTCTTTCGGTTGTCCAGCACACGGTTTCAAGTTACAAATGATGTGTTTCAGAGTAGTAAAAACTGCTCATGTCTTTCTCAAACCATAATTGCAAGTTGGAAACACTTTTTTTTGTAAGCTACAACGTTGCTCATTTGACTGTTGTGACGTCATGACATTCAAACTAAATAGCAGCAGTGTCAACACTTAAAGGCAGGGTAGGAGATTAGTTCCAGAAACATTTTTATACAATTAGTTTATAACAAAATAGTTATTTTTTTCTTTAAATAAGGTTATGACGACATCTATATTTTTGATACTACTAAAAATGTCCATTTTCAGTATTATAAAAAAAACTAATACTAGTATAAAAAAAACTCTCCAGCTTACTGAAGACAAATAGACAGTGATAAAGAAAGAGCAAAGAAAACAAGCTACAATAGAACAGACACAAATTAAATATACCTAAAAAACTTCAAGCACTAAAATTACTACATAAAATGTAAAACATAATTAAATGTATAAAAAAAACAATGCTTTACTGTGTACATTAAATATACATGTATTCTTATTTACGTTATAAAAAGTGATTGAGTGAAAAAGAGCAGTGAGAGATATTATCTCTTCTGTTGTTGTTTGATTAGCATTAATAAAGGAGGAGGTAAATTTGTGTGCTGTCACTTTAAGACCGATTGCACGGATCTAATATACCAGTGCGTTGATCTTTCTCAATTGCTTATGTTCACATGACATAAATGAGATGTTTACTTGCAAATACATGTCACTTTGACAGACAGGTATGTGTGTTTAACCGTTCAAGCCCAATTAGGCGGCTAAAAGCACTCGGTTCAGTTCTCAAACGCTGTATTAGCAGAGGCTTTATGTCATATATACCTAAATGAGTTGTCTATCGCTGCTAATTGTGCGTAACTGGTTTAAAATCACATTGTTTAAACCTCAGTACTTAAACGCATGCAAACAATAAGCTTTTGTGACCACGCAGCACAGCAGCGCCACATGAGCATAACCGTGATAAAGATGATAGTCTAAAATCTCTACTGGTTGACAAATTTCTACCGGTTAATTATATCTACCGGTATATATTAGGGATACCACAATACTCAATATAATATTGAACCGTTCGGTACGGCATTCACGGTTCCATAAGCGCTGGTGAATTGCGTTTTTTTTTTTGGTTTTGCATTTAATTAATTATTTCCATTTCTCTCCACTTGAAATATTCCTCTCAGTTTATTTCGGCTCTTTCTGAGTGTGCCTGTGAGTCTACGCGCTGATTTTAGCAAATATCCAATCATATGCACTAGTTAAGCCGGGTGCACACGGTGCGATTTTGGCCACGATTTGGCCGTCTGGGACAAATTTAGCAAATCCTAAAAGATTCCTCAGATCCTAGGCTAAAATCTGACGTCTTTGGTCGTTAGTTTGACATGTTCACCGGCAGCCGATTAATGACTGCTGCGATCAAATTTTACCTCAGACGAAATTCTGGCAGTGTCAGAAGATTTGGCACACAATCCTGCAGTGTGACTTCTCCTACGACGACCGTCAAATATCTCCGTTTTTCAAGACAAACTATGACCAAAACGAGAGCTAGAGATTTCTTTGTAGCCTCCGTTTCAGTCCCGCGTGTAATGCAGCTCACTGTCACTGAACGGGTCATTCATTGATGATATGAACTCCGGGTGAGTTTTCTTGCGCGCGTCCGTTTTTAGCGCTCCTTCACTATCGTGCAGTCTGACATTAATGTCAACTGAGATCTTACAGTGTGACATGGCGATCATGTTCGTACAGTCTGACAAGGGACATTCGCAAAGGATCTTGAAAAATCGCACAGTGTGCAGGACCCATTAGTGGGTGTTTAGCCGCGTTTTAAAGCCTTGCCGGTTAAACATTAATTCACGTGCACGCGAATCAAACGTTTAACTAGCAAGGCACCTACTGTTCAGTGTATGGACTGTTTTGAGCGCACGCATTAAAAGTCTGTCAAACACACATGATTACTGGACAGTCTTTCTGCACTAATACTGTCAAATACACACACGGGTTACATATATAAACACAGTCGGTTATGTTTAAAGTGAAAGTAAAATCGTGTGCGTCTATATATGAGATGTGAGCAGGTCTTCAATTGACATCAGCCTAGTGAACGCTTGTCCTTAAAGGGACAGTTCACCTCTAAAATGATGTTAATTAAAAAAAAGACCTTTAATACAGTAGCTTTTAATTAATAAATGTTGAAAATTGAAGACTATGTAGTTTTAATTTAAGCCTACATTTATTAATTCAATTTCATACTTAAATGCTACTGTACATCTAAGCTGCCACTGTAAATCTTTATATATATTTATTTTATATTATACAATACACTAGGAATGTGTACAAGGGTTTTTAGGTTTTAAGTTTAAGTCTTTTAAGTAAAATAAAGAAAGAGTATTGCAATAAAAACATTTTCCTCTTTCAGAAACCTCTTTCTGTTCCTATTGCCTAAGAATAGAATAGCAACAAAACCGAACCGAACCGAAACACCGTCTTTAAAAACCGAGGTATGTATTGAACCGTGGACTAACTGTATTGTTGCATCCCTAATATATATATATTAGGGATGCAACAATACAGTTAGTATTGTTATATATATATACCGGTATATAATAATCTGTGGAAGGCGTAGGATCATAAAATATTCGTCTAATCATTACATTCTGTCCGAATGTGATGGAAACCTGTGATGAATGAAAAGTGCGTTTAAAAAAAAAAATCTATTATTTTATTTCACTCAGAGCGCTTTGTGACTCGAATTTTTGTTTCAGGTCAGTGCTTTGAGACATGAGGTAGTTTAACGCCGTCTCTCGCCGTCAACTTCTTTGATTTGCTCTCTGCTGTGCGTGTTCATGTGTTTTGCAGGAGGCGTGGCTCATGAATGATCTTATGCTTTCAAAGCTAGCTCGCTATTGCTAGCCTCTCCGGGAATTGCCTACCCTACATTTAAATGATGGAGATACGTCTTCGTCTAGTCATACACTCTAAAAAATAAAGGTTCCAGAAAGTGGGTTTTCACTCTGTTGCCATGGTAGAACCTCCATTTTAGTGAACATTCTTAACAGAACATTTACACAAATCTAAAGAACCTTTTGTTCATTTAAAAGGTTCTATAAATGTTGGAGGTTCTTTATGGAACCATCAATGCCGATTCAGAACCTTCATTTTTAGGAGTGTATTACAGCTTTTTTAAATTAAATGTATTTATTGTTTTATTATTATATCCAATGATGCTGGAGCTCTTATAGACATGAATGTACATGAATGTGAACTGATTGGAAATGTGAACCATAAACATGTTTTCCTATTTAATTTCAGGAGCTAAAGTTGAAAGACGAGGAGTGCAGCAGACTGTCTCATATCAGGAATCAGCTCGAGCTGGAATTGGAGGAACTCACTGCCAGTCTGTTTGAGGTGGGCGGGACTAATGTGACATCATCGCTAACACTACATTGAGCATAGACAATTTAATATATTTAATTACATTAAATTACAGTAATCCTTATTTTATAATTACCATGGCTTGACTTTAACTGTTTTGCTCAGCAGCCGCTGTGGCTAGTGGTTTTCCAGAGTCACTAGCCACTCAGCATTTTCACTGGCCACAATTTTGACATTAATAAAAACTGCCATATAGATATTTTTAATATTCTCTCATAATCTGGCAACAGGTTTATTAGGCTACTGTCACTTTAAGACCTGACGCACAGATCCATTACAGAGAGAGAGAGAGAGACACAGACAGACAGACAGACAGACATATGCATGCTGGTATTGTTTGTCTGTTCTCAGGAAAATGAGTATTGGAAGTGTTTCAGATATTTCAGCATCTATGTATTGAATATTGCAAAAAATAAATAATTTTATTATTTTAGATGCCTTTATAAAAGACTAAAGACTGAAAAATGTGGCCAGTAGGAGTGACTGCAACACACGCCACTGCATTTGGTCGGGTTGCCAGGTGTTTATCTCAAGCCCTGAATAAAAAATATTATAATTGATACATTTTTAATGTAAAAATATTTAATGTAATCTCACAATCAACGTTAAATAAAAAAAGCACTGAAAGCATGATTATAAAAACATTTGTATAGTGCTATTTAAAATAGCATGTCAGAACAAGGACATGTCCACTTCCCACTAGGGCTGTCCCCGGCTAAGGACTTACACATTCAAATCAGAATTGTCGACTCTCTCTATGGTCGACCGATAGTTGAATCATCTGTGTGTGTGAATGGGTTGGGAGGGGCACGACACTAGTCAGCAGGAGGAGCATATGAATACAATTTTAATAAAGCAACTAGGGATGTCAATTTTCACAAATTCCCATGATCGATCGTCGTTTAAATTAAGGATCAATTAATCGATTAATCGTTAACCATAATACTGCAATATGCGTCAACAGCAGTGGCTTACAGCCGACAGCATGACAGGCCTATGTGCAATGCTGCTCAAAACGCTATGTTCTTCACCAAATGAATGAAAAGGATTTTTTTTATCTAAACAAAGGGCTATGGGATTGTAAAATTAGTCGATGCGATTTATAATTTAATTAAACTACTTATTTAATAACCAAATATAACCTGTAATACAACACGAACGCCGCCTCAGATCTGTTATTCAGAATGTGTGGACGCACTTCCAAGAACAACGTGCTGAAACGTCACCTAAACCCAATTCATTCAAAACGATTTAGGCCTATTACAATAGTGTTCTCATTAATGTTATGTAATGTGACAGTCCCAATCATAGTTATTATTAGTTGCGCGTTGCTGTTTGAACTGCGCGAGCTGAAGCGGATGCGCTGAATCAACACTGGTTACACTGAAGCTCTTTGCTAGCGCGATATTTAACTCAACAAAAAGCTTCCTATATGAGATTAATCAGATTTATATAAAGTTAACAAAATATTACAAATTATATCTTCACAAAATGATGCGAATGCACAAGTGAACTTGAATTGAGTTGCTGATATTCATATTCAGATTGGGAGACGCGTGGTGTTCTTCCTGGAACAACGCTCTGAACACGGCACCTAAACTCAATGACTTTACAACCATTTATTAAAATAGTGTTCTCATTTCTGTTATATAATATGACAGTCCCAATCATCGTTATTATGCATTGCTCTGTATGCGCTAAAGCCGAAGCACTGAATGAAAACCGGTAGCCATCACTGACTGAAGCCATTTGCTAGTGCGTTTTATTTCACTAAAAGAAACGCATCCTTATGATTGATCACATATATAATGTTACAAAATAAATGCAATATTACAAATTACTTCAGCACAATCTGATGCGAGTGCAGAAATGAACTTGAACTAAGTTACATGCGCGAGTCAGAATGTGACTCATGTTGTGCATGCGCTCTTCCTGGATCAACGCAATGAAACACACGGCAAATAAACCCAAATACTTAACAGTCACAATGTTTTATTACAATAGTATTCTCATTAATGTTGTGTAATATGACAGTCCCACTCATAGTCATTATTAGTTGTGCGTTGTTGTTGGAGCGGCACGCTGAAGATCACCGCCACACTTTGACTACCGCTCGCCTCTAACGTTAATTATTAACCAAAGGCATCCTTATGAGATAAATCAGCTATAGATAGCCCTGCACAAAATAAACACAATATTACAACTTACATTTGCACAAAACAAAAGGCTGCGAATGCACATGCAAGCTTGCAGTCATGATTAAGGTGTGACTCCAGCTGTAAAATGGTCCCTAGTAGAACTCGGGCACGCTCGCATCATTTTTCCTCCCGTTTTGCGCTTGAGCCGCACGCACGCGCATGACCCTGCTTAATCGATGATCGATAAGTCTTATCGATCAAATGTCTTATCGACAATTAATCGATTAATCGTTGACATCCCGAAAAGCAACCAAAACTGCCTGCCAACTGACAGACGAACTGACAATGGCTTTCTTATTTAGGTTTAATTAAAAGGTAATGTGGTGGATAAACATTCGTAAACCGTTCTCTCATAACATGTTAAAGCTGCGACGATCAAAACACAGAACATTCGCACAAATATATAAAAGAACATTTTGATAAATAAACCTAAAAAAAATTGCCTAGAGAGGAAAAGAACACTTTGAGTGCGTTTATATGCACGTTCTTAAGCCGATTGTGCCTAAAGGGGGTCGCACACCGCACTGAAACTCACACCAGACACGCACGTTATATACACGCAAGCTCAATTTTGGATTGACTTCTGACAGAAGAGCTGGACGATGAGTGTATCTTGTAGCACAGGGTGAAATCAGTACATTGACGATTTGAGGGAAATATACATTTAATATCAAAGCTTGAAATGGCGCTCCGTGGTGCGGCAGGATTTTAAACAACTTCGATGCTCAGCGCTGCGCAACGCCGTGCCGTTAAAATACTGAGCCATAATACCAAAATGGTATGATCCTCGTTTCATAACACCCGCGAAGATTCGACCGTGAGATAGGTGGTCAAATCCGGCTCCGCATTTCGACACAACGAATCTTCGACTATTCGGGGTCACCCCTACTTCCCACTAGTGTTTCATGTCACAAACCTGTGTACGGTCATTTCTGGTTTCTAGGAGGCCCATAAGATGGTGCGAGAGGCCAACGTGAAGCAAGCGGGAGCTGAGAAGCAGCTGAAGGAGGCGCAGGGCAAGGTGATGTCTGTCTCACGCTTTCCGTCTCACGCTTTCCGTCTCACGCTTTCCGTCTCACCCTTTCCGTCTCACGCTTTCAGTCTCACCCTTTCCGTCTCACCCTTTCCGTCTCACCGTCTCACCCTTTCCGTCTCACCCTTTCCGTCTCACCCTTTCCGTCTCACCCTTTCCGTCTCACCCTTTCCGTCTCACCCTTTCCGTCTCACCCTTTCCGTCTCACCCTTTCCGTCTCACGCTTTCCATCTCACGCTTTCCGTCTCACCCTTTCCGTCTCACCCTTTCCGTCTCACCCTTTCCGTCTCACCCTTTCCGTCTCACCCTTTCCGTCTCACGCTTTCCGTCTCACGCTTTCCGTCTCACGCTTTCCGTCTCACCCTTTCCGTCTCACCCTTTCCGTCTCCCCCTTTCCGTCTCACCCTTTCCGTCTCACCCTTTCCGTCTCACCCTTTCCGTCTCCCCCTTTCCGTCTCACCCTTTCCGTCTCACCCTTTCCGTCTCACGCTTTCCGTCTCACCCTTTCCGTCTCACCCTTTCCGTCTCACCCTTTCCGTCTCACCCTTTCCGTCTCACCCTTTCAGTCTCACCCTTTCAGTCTCACGCTTTCCGTCTCACCCTTTCCGTCTCACGTTTTCCGTCTCACCCTTTCAGTCTCACCCTTTCAGTCTCACCCTTTCAGTCTCACCCTTTCCGTCTCACCCTTTCCGTCTCACTATCTGCTCACTCTGGAAGTATGTCACCCTCTCAGATCGACGTCCTGCAGGCGGAGGTCTCTGCTCTGAAAACCCTGGTGTTGACCTCTACGCCTTCCTCCCCGAACCGCCAGCTCCACCCTCAGCTGCTGTCTCCGGGCTCCAGCCGGGCCCGGGGCCACACGCGCAACAAGAGCGCCAGCGGTGCCCTACAGCTGCAGACGGAGCCCATGCCGACTGATGTAGCGACAAACCGGGAGGACAGAGAGGTACAAACACAACAAGATTTCTTGCTTTTAGGCTGCATTTACACTGCAGGTCTTGATGCACAATTCCGATTTGGTGACTATATCCGTTTTTTTCCGATTTGAGAGCTTATATGCAGATGCAAAATGCACATATCCAATTCATATCGGATTTATTACCACGTATGAGTGAGGCCTGAATCCGATCTGAGGATATCGGGATCCATGTGTTTTTTTCCTGCTTACACGTTCACATGTCAAATCCGATCTTTGCCACATGAGAGGAAAAATCGGAATCGGGTCACTTGAACCCTGCAGTGTAAATGAGGCCTTAGAGACTATACCAGCATGATGGTCTTATTGCTGCACCTTCACTGATTTCCTGCTGTTCTTCCTCTCTTTTCCTCCTCGGCCTGCATTTCTCTGATCTATACAGTTCCTGTTCTCCTCTCTCTGATACTGTGTGTCTGATTCCTGGTCAGCTGGTCAGTGTGACCTGTTTGTGAACCCTGCTGGCAGGTCTCTATGGCAACAGGGTACAAAGGGTTCCAAATTAGAACTTTAGTTATTTTTCTTGCTTGCTTTCTTTCCCTGGTGAAAAAAGCCTAATTCAATCTGAAGTGGTTTGCTGGTCTTTGCTGGTTTAAGATGGTTTAGCTGGTCCTAAGCAGCTGTCAAGTGCCTAAAACTCCCATGGTTACCTTTTTAAGTTTAACATTTTTTTTTTGTTAATTTAAATAAAGTAGATTTTTTTTTTTAATACTGATTTTTATAATTATATTATATATTAAACATTGTAAATATTACATAAAAAATAAAATGTAAATATTAGATAAACAAAATTAGGAACATTAGAAATGTTTCCTTGGCAAATAACTGAAATAAAATAAGTTGAATAAAATTAAAATTACAAAAATTAATGAAAGCTAAATAGAAATATTTATGAAAACTTAAAAAAATGACAATCACATAACACAATTACTAAAACTTAAACTAAAATGAAAATGAAAACTTAAAATAATCCCATTGTTAACTTACACTAAAACTATTAAAAAAACATTTTCATTAATTGAAATAAAGCTGAAATAAACATGTTTTACATATTAGATAAAAATACAAAGTAAATATTAGATATTGTAAATATTAGATACAAAATTAAATGTAAATATTAGTTAAAAATATACAAAATACATTGCAAATATTAGATAAATAAAATGTAAATATTGGATAATAAAATATACAAAATACATTATAAATATTAAACAATTGCAAATATAAGA
This sequence comes from Pseudorasbora parva, assembly GCF_024679245.1. Taxonomy (NCBI): domain Eukaryota; kingdom Metazoa; phylum Chordata; class Actinopteri; order Cypriniformes; family Gobionidae; genus Pseudorasbora; species Pseudorasbora parva. The sequence goes on along the minus strand of NC_090196.1, from coordinate 31,285,649 downwards.
TACAAAATTAAATTAAAAAAATATATTGTAAATATTAGATTAAACATATATATATTTTAAAAAACCTATGAAAATTTGAAATGTTGCCTTGACACAATAATTCAAAGTACTAAAATTACTCAAATCAATTAAAGCTAAATAGACATATTTATGAAACTAAACAAAAAATGGCAAAAGCACATAACATAATTACTAAATATTAAAATAAAATCTAATTCAAAATATTAATAAATACTTTCATAGTATATAATAAATAGTCACACTTTACAATAAGGTTCCATTCGTTAACATGCCTCTAAAGCATTTATTAATCATAGTTTATGTTAATTAAACTAATAATTTACTAATACATTATTAAAATCAAAAGTTTTGTGTGTTCATATTATTCAATGGACTGAGCTAACAATGAACATTTGTGCTTTTATTAGCTAACGTTAACAAAGATGCACTGAAAATGCCATGATAATACTTTAACAAATGTATTGCTCATTTTAGTTAATATTAGTTAATGCCTTTACTTGTGTGAACAAATGGGACCTTATTGTAAAGTCACCAGCTATACTAAAATACACTGGATCAGCAAACCAGCTTTTTTCAGCAGAGAAACAAAAACAAATAGTTATCAACACATTTAAGAAAAATATAAATTAATGTAAATATAAAATTAATGACATAAATTTCATTTTTGGGTGAACTAACCCTTTAAAAGCATAACCTGATGTGTCTCTGCTTCTGTGATCTAGATAGACTCGGTGTTGTTTGCCGAGTTCCTCTCGTGGAAGGAGACGCCCGGGCTGGATCGCACCTCAGTGTTCATCAGCAGGGTGTACAGGGAAGATATCGGACCCTGCCTTTCATTCACATGCTCTGAGGTACGCCAGTGTGCATCGGCTCTTTTATCAGTCTCTGTTTTACATCCTCTCAGACGTTCTCTTTTCTCCTGGTCTTTCTCCAGTTGTCTAAGTCTGTCCAGAGCGCGGTGGAGAACAACTCTCTCACCATCGAGCCTGTTGGGATGTCGTCGCTGCCCGCGGTCAAAGCCATCGAATGCGGAGGACCCAAGTAAGTCATGGATGGACACACGGTGACTCTGTAAACACAAAACAGATCTGTCACCTTGTTTCACACTTTTGACCAATTCAATAATCTTGCATGTGTCTGAATCAATTTCCTTTCCTTTATTACTCAAATGTACACCTATAATACCTGATTTAATACCACATTTCAAATAATGTGCATTACTTTTTGTTATTTATTTAATGACAAATCCAAATTAGTTTTTAACTCTAACAGAAAAATTAATAAGTATGTGAACGTAAACAATTGTGGCATTCATCCTTCCCTTCCCCCGCAACCGGTAACAAATCCTGCCCTGGTGGGTCAAAATGACCCACAGCCACAAGATTATACTTTTTTATTTTTTTGGTCCAGAAAGCATACGGTATGTCATTTAATTTTAATTTTTTTATTTATTTATTTTAATGCTATTTTTTGGGCGATTTTTTTTTTTTTTTTTTTTTTTTTTTTTTTTAATTTTTAAAAAAAAAATTTTTTTACCTTTAAATTTCTAGATTTGATCAATAAATAATATAATTTAAGCAGATTCTTCACATTCTTTCAACTTAAATTCATAATAACTCCAATACACGCATAACCCAGCTCAAAATATCTCACATTGGTCCAATTTGGGTGTCTCTGCCGACCGATTGTGATTGAGATGGCTCTATATGGAGCGAATGAAGCTCTATATGAAGTCAGTTTCTCTCCAGAATGCATTCAGATACACATGTAGACATTATAAAATCTTCTTTTATGGTGAAGTTTGAGCATTTGTTAGGTTTTGTCCTTTGTGTACTGAAGCATTCCTCACATCCATTCATTCCTATTAGGGTCAAATTGACCCACAAGGGAAGGATTTTTCACTTTGTTTTTATTACAACCACAAAAACTCCTTGAATCTAGTCTTTTTGTTGTGTGTGTGTATATTCATGGTTCAAATGCGACAAAAGCCCCTACAGGGTCCCCGCGGAGTCTTAAAAAGTCTTAAAAGTATTAAATTTCAAAATCAAAATATAAGGCCTTAAAAAGTCTTAAATTCGCGGAAGCATTGCGTTCTAGGTCTTAAATAATGTTTAACAGGTCTTAATTTTCCTACGTGCATGTAACGCTACCTCATTGAAATGCTCTCGCCTCCCGCAGCACGCGCGCACGTGTGTGTGTGTGTGTGTGTGTGTGTGTGTGTGTGTGTGTGTGTGTTTGTTCTGTGGTGTTTGTAGTTCTTTCTTTCGCTAGACCAACTATTGTTCGCTCTATTACAACTACAAATTAGACAAGCATGCCACGTGTATTGCAGCAAATCAGCTTTCGTGTTATTGGCACGATCCTCTTTCTGATCGTACCCCACAGACGCATAAAACGGATTTTATTCTTCAGCTGAGTCTGACGGTTCTTGCAGTTCCGCGATCGTGAACGCGAAGGCGAATCTTTCTCACCATCTTGCTTAATGACCAAATAAAAGTATAATATACCCGATTGCACTAAAAGAGTTAATAACAGTGATGTAAACGCCGAACTCCGATGTCAGGCTGTGTGTGTTTGCTGCCTGTCAGCGCTCGCGCGAGTGTATTGAATGTGTTATTTCTTGGCTCATTACTCTAAGGTTACTCTTGAACGATCAAATATACACATTATGCATATGTCTATATCCTGATTTGAGTTAAAAAGTTTGGGACGTGTCAGTAAGTACTGGATCTGCGCATTAGAAAGCTCTCGAATTGAAAGCTAATAGCTTAACAACAACACAAACGGGGGAAACAGCACTTACACTTAAAGGAACACTCCAACTGTTTTAGAAATAGGGCTTATTCAACTTTGGTACTTTGCTACATTTAGATATGTGGGGAAATGCATTTTAAGCTAAGCTAGCGGCGACCCTGCTAAACTAAAACAATGCATGCACTGAGCCATGCATTTGCCCACATATCTAAATGTCTAAGTTGAATAAACCCTATTTCTAAAAACGGTGTGTGTTCCTCTTTGTAGATATGCATCTATATGTTGTATTTATTTGTCCTATTGTCATTTGTTTATAAGTATACATTTTATCACTGACCGATTACTTGATTACGTAATCACTTGAAAACGTTTTACTTATATTAAGCAATTATTGCTGTGGTTTACTTTTAAGATGTTGGTTCCCACCCCAAGCGATCGTGTTATTAAAGATAGATAGTGCACTACTGGACCAGTCTTTTTTGATAATAACAAAACAAGATTCATGCATTTTGTCAGTTTTATTGCCATGTGTGACTATTGTGCATCTAACATAATAATATGGTTAATGTTGCATCCTAATTATTTTAAAAAAATAAAAATGTTTGCAAATCTGTGGAAGTGACCACCACAAAATAAAAACAAATTTTTGTCAATTTATATATATATATATATATATATATGCGCTAATCCTGGTGGGATTGAGCTATGAATAATAAGTTTACTAATACTTTGTTCAATTTAAATAAATTAAATAATATAATTTTAAGTAGCCTAATTGAGTGATTCTGCATTTCCTATGCATGTTTTTTTATTGCGCGATATAGGTCTTAAATTTTATTCATAATGGTCTTAAAAAGGTCTTGAAAAGTCTTAAATTTGACTTGGTGAAACCTGCAGATACCCTGCCCTAGGTCTTGGATCATGAACAGTCAAAGGGTGCGTTTACATCCACACCAGTAAGCTGATAACTCCAAAAAATCAGCTTATTGAAATAACCAGTTTTCCCCGTTTACATGCAAACCAGTAAACGGACAACGCAAGTAAACCGCCTTTACAGGACTTTATTGATAAACCGGGTTATTTCCTTGTAGTGACGTCAAAAATAGTAATGTCCGTATATCTGACTCTTGAGTTCTGAATCTCAAATGTTACGTCAGTCGTGATGTTAAATAAAGTGTGTCAGCGGGAGATTAAGGGATCATATTATCCCTCATTACAGGTGCAGCGTTTTGACTGAACCTCTTCTACTTCTGCTGCATGAGATGAGAACACATCTTTACAAAATGACTTTATACATTTTCTGGGTCTTAAAAGAGTCTCCGTTTGTGATATATGTCCTTATTTCATGCTAAACGCTAGCTCGCTCTGTCTGGATACGTTTGAATCTGTTCTAAGTTTGTGTTTTTGTCACCTATCACACATACGCACTTCAGTAAGCCGACAGAAAGCAGGTTAATGTGTTTACATGCAGCGCGAAATCGTGGTAAGAGGCAAAAAACTACCTGTCCTGACCGGTTTATTCTTACGCCGTTTATGACCTTACTCTGATAAAAGAAAATGGGTTACAGCGTTTACATGAACATGTTCATTGTCGGCTTATTGGGCATAATCGGCTTAAGAACGTGCATGTAAACGCACCCAGTGATTAAAAATTAATTCCTAAGGAGGTCAAAATGACCTGAGGGTAGGATGAGGTTAAAAATGTTGTTATTGGTTCTAGAGCAGGTTTTGATGCTTAAAGGGGGGGGGGGGGTGAAATGCTGTTTCATGCATACTGAGCTTTTTACACTGTTAAAGACTTGGATTCCCAAAGTTTCAAAAACTAATGTTGGACGTTTGATGGAGTATTTCTGTGTCAAAAATACTCCTTCCGGTTTCTCACAAGTTTCGGAGAGTTTTTTTCGAGTATGGGTCTACTTGACGTTAATAGAGCGGAAGGTCCTTGTATGGGCCGTACGGGCTCTTCTCCCGGTAGGGTGCGCGCGCGCGTGACTAGAGCGAGAGAGGAAATGCACGCCCATAAACACTCTCTCAGATGCAGATCCAGTCGATCCGTGAAGACTTATGTCGCGCGCCGCGCTCCACTTTATTCCTATGGGTGACGTCGAGCGACTTCAACGCTTCAGCACAGCATTCCGGGAAGGCAGCGCTGCATTTGAACCGATTTGAACGCAGAAATGATGGGAAGCTTCACAACATCACGGATCTCCACGGTCACTGCTGTCACAGGACTTCACCAAATCATACCAAAGAAGTGTGTTTTTGACGGAGCGGTCCCAGCGATAAAGGTTCGGTCCTGCTTTGGAAGCAGCTGGTGAGTAAAACTGCTTCAGATGTCTGTGCTGTCGGCTATCGTCGCGTGAGTAAACATCAGTAAACGACACGATCGCGTGCTTCGTCATTCAAATGCGCTAACGGACTCCATTGCTGTTCTCTGTTGTATAACGTTACACTAGTCTGACGTGCAAAACCGTTTTGCTTGCTACTGCTAAGGTCTAGTCGCATACAATAGTCCATAAACCGAATCATGTCCTCATAAACTGCGAGTAAACACACACAAATGTTGACAGGCCACTAAATACAGTCCATACCACAGAGACGGACGTCCTGCTGCTGCTGCTTCTCCTGTTCAATTTATTTCAGCCTCCGAATGATTCTGGATCATATCTGTATTAGCTGAGATAGCGATGGGTTTCTCCACGCTTGAGGACGTCGCTTTGTTCGCTCGTCATTCTTTAGCTCCGCCCACACGATACGCCTCCAGGCGCTCGGTTTTTTCCGGAAAGACTCGGTACAGCCTATATTTCTTTTAGAAATATAATAAAACTAAAGACTTTTCGGAGATATGAAGGATGCAATACTACTCTATAGGTACTCAATATTGACATGAGATTGACTGAAACTGAGTGTTTCACCCCCGCTTTAAATGCTCAAACACATTATTTTCCTCATATTCTCCATTGTTGGGGCTCCTCTCTTCCCAGTCTGTCAGTAACGCTCTGTTTAGTTCCTGTCTTTATGAAGCCCCGCCTTCTGAAAAGCACAATGTGCTCTGATGTTTCGAGCAGCTGAGGTTTGCTACCATCACAGTAGCACAAGAATGCATGTACCTCAGAAAGTTATGGTTGAAAAAGCATTTGGTTTTTCCAAAACTGCATGCTTGAGTGCATAGACACTTATCTTCACGTCAGCTGCTTAATGCTCGGGACAGTCCTGATCAAAGTTAAAATCCTTCGATTTGACATGTTCGCATGTGGGACCCTCTGTAATTTCTGCCTGCTCTGCCTGGGGGCGACAAATACACGTACGGTAAATCAGAGCAATTGATCTGGGAAATCTTACTTTAATCCCACTTTAATCACTGTTTGATTTGGGGTTGTTTTCACAGCAGTTGCCGGACACCGATAGAAACGTAAGTGATTCCAAAAACCAAATGTGCATGAAATCCTGTTTTACACTAACACACATCGTCAGTACCTTTCTGTCTGGAGAATGTTTATTATTTGTAACATAAATCTTGTAATAACTCCTTTTGCTGGACGTGTCATTCTGTCCTGCTCGTGTCTCATTGGCCGTTAATAGTGTTTAGTGGTTTGATTGACAGCTTCATTGCCCTTTGTTCTCTTTTGCTTCAACAGTAAATGTGCGTTGAGCGGGATGTCCCGCCCCTGCCGGCATCGCATCAAACTGGGAGATAAAGAGAATTACTACTACATATCTCCATCTAGCAGAGCACGGGTACATGTCTATATCACTCTCTCTCATTCTTTATAACAGCATTCATTAAGCAGTCTGACATTAAACGAGATGCTTGATTCAGGAGCAGGTTAATAAATCAGTGTTCTCTCCTCACAGATCACAGCCGTGTGTAATTTCTTCACTTACATCAGGTACATCCAGCAGGGCCTCGTCAGACAAGATGGTGAGTTAATCAACTGTAAACTAATCTACAGTAGAATTATATATATATACACAATTTTTTTAATAACATTTAAATATATAAATATAGTATATAAATATATAGGATATAAATATATAGTATAAGTCATATATATTATTAAAATGTTTAATGTAATATTAAACTACTATATAAATAAAAAGGATTTTTCATATATAAATTGCTATATAAAAGATATATATATATATATATATATATATATTGTGTGTGTGTGTGTGTGTGTGTGTGTGTGTGTGTGTGTGTGTGTATAAAAAATTAAATATTTACAAATGTGTTAAATTATTATATAGAAATGTATATATAATGACATTTTTTTCTTATAAAATATTTATTTATATATATATACATTTTTAAATATTAAAATATTTACTGTAATAAACTTATAGAAATAAAAATACATTAAATATTGTAATAGAAACACTATATACAGTATGTTTATATTTTATATATATATTAATATAATAACATAAAAAATATACACAATATATGTGAATATTGTATACATATTTTTATACATTAAATATGTAAGTGTGTGTGTAAATACGAAAATATCTAGTGTCAAAGTGTTTGAATATTATATTAAAATGTATATATAATGAAACATTTTTTTTATTTCTATATAATGTTGTAATATTACATAAATATTACAATGTTAAAAAAATTACATACAAATATTAATACATAATTTTCTTATGCCATAAGAAAACTGTATTTTTGTTCTGGTTGCAGTTCAGCAGATGTTTTGGGAAGTGATGCGTCTGCGGAGAGAGATGAGTGTGGCTAAACTGGGATATTTCCAGACGGAGGAGAGCTAGAGAACCACAAAACACAAACACAGCAACAGCACGCTCATCACAACATTTACTCCAACACTCCCGTGATGGCGTTTTATAGCTACATATTCATGCATGTATTCAGGGAAGCACTAGAGAAGAATTCCCAGAATGCCTCTATTCCCTGAGCCAATGGATTAACAGCATTACAGGTCTGCTGTGTTGTGTTGTGTTTGCGTCTGGAAGGACTGAACGCGATAAATGTGCCACTTAACATTATATGCAAGACATTTATATTAAGAAGTCTCCAATATTTAATTTGCCATTTGCAAAGAAATTCATATTCATCAATTAAAAACACAATGGCAGAGGTCATAGCTTGAACCCTGAGGTCATAGTGTTTCCCACTTTAGAAACCGTGAGACAAAAACTGGTCAAATCTCAAGTAGTGAGACAGAATTTAAGAAAGACTGTAAAATAATCTGTTTGTTTTGCTGGAATTACCATATGTTACAAAATGACTTCCTGTATGTTCTTCCAAAACACAATCAGAGCTTCATTTGAAGGTTACTGCAGATTTTATCTTGCAGTTTTGAACACTATCTTGAAGGTGCTTTCTGTCCCAGCATGCACCAGTTATTTCTGTGCACAGTAACGGTTTACAGCTTTGAAAGGACAATCTTTTCTATGCAACCTCCTTAAAGTGCCAATAAATGTGCCATGCGAGACACTCCTGCACACGTTACGGATGCTAAACCATCTTAGACACTAGTTAGATACTTGTACCATGATGCATCACACTCCGTTTTGTTCCCCTATAACTCTTGCTTGATTGACAATCGCTGTCGTACTGCACAAATACAGTGTTTACAGAGCCTTTATGGACTGTAGACGCCATGTTTAATTTGATCTGAGTAAAATCATGCCTTCAGAGGGCTGTACGCTCTTGGTTTGTTAACCTGGAAAGAGATTTGCATTGTTTTCTCAGCCTTGTTTTCATTTGTGACTCGTTAAATATGGCGTCTGCCCTCAGGTCCATTGCGTGCAAGTTAAACTGCCTCGTCATGCTAAAAATGACCTTGTGTGTTCTCAGTCTATTAAAAGTATCTCAGAATATGAATTTGTGTGACTCCATTTTGTTTTGTGAATAATGTTGTCCCAAGAAACAAAAGAAGTATATGCTGTAGCATCATGTAAGAACTGTGCTTTATTTATAATCATTTATGGATAAAAAATCATGCTATATTTTGGACGTTCACAGGTGTGGAATATATAAATATAATTATGATTTTATGAGATAATTCTGTAAAAACCCTCTAAAACCAACCAGAAGGCCCAAGATGTTCATTTATGATGCTTGAAGTGATAATTATTTTAAAGTCAAAGCTTATTTAAATACATCATACACACACGTATGCACGACTTCACAGAAAGAAGTATCTTCTGCTCTTCAAGGCTGCATTTATTTGAGCAAAAAATACTGAAAAAGAACAGTAATATTGTGAAACATTATTACAATTTAAAATAATTGTTTTCTATTTTAATATATATAATAGAGGGGTCAGTATAGACTTCTTTCAATAAGGTATATGTATATTCAATCAAATCAAGGCTAATCTACAACAAAGTACATGCGTCACGTCACGCGTGGGAGAGCCGATGGCAAATTCACCACAGACAAAAGCTTGTCTCAAGGGCGAGAACACTGGGAGAAATGTTAAAAATGCTTCGCAGGCTTGGACACGTTTCATTGATGTGTTTTTCTGTCCAGAGTTTGAGCGCAGTGAGACGAGATTGTGATTATGAGCATGTAAACACAGACCATTTGTGACCAAATCTGCACATTTTCCAAACCAGTTTCCCCATGACTCCATTTCATCTTCTCCTCTGACAGCATTCTGCCTTCACCGTCTCGGCTTTCCGAAGGAAAACTCTGCAGGATTGACAATCAGAGTATAAGTACGCTTACACAGACAAAACAACTGTGTGAAGTGGAGGTTCTTGGGACACACCTTTTGTAGCAGGCGAGGAAGAGCACAATCAAAGCCACGCCCCCTAGGACTGACATCACTGACGCAACAATGGAGGAGGCAGAAAGGGGCGGAGCTGCAGGTTCTACATATGCGACGAAAAACAGGTAATTTATGAGATTAATATGCCATAGGTTGAGAAGACTGCTGGTTATGGGCGTGGCAGCAGCTCACCTGTGCAAGTGTGACCTCCAGGTGTGTTGAGGCACTGAAGGTGTGGAGGGCAGACAGCCGGATGAGCGGAACATTCATCGATATCTGAAATAACCAATAAAACACTGTTTTAATAATCATTCCATTTCAAATTTTTATTAATTAAATTTAATATTTAATATTAATCATTTCAAATGTTGTCATTAATATTCACCATCTAATCTAATGTTATGAATGTTAAACTTAATTTAATTAGTCAATTATTAGGAAATAAAAAGCGAACTATTATTTATATATATATATATATATATATGTGTATATATATATATATATATATATATATATATATATATATATATATATATATATATATATATATATTATAGGAAATAGTAAATGGGAATTTCAACAATGATTAAAAAGAAGTAAATTAAAAGAAAATCTACAAACCTTATTGTAACATGACATATATTGTAAGATAATGTCAGGAAACTCAGTTATGGTTTTAAATAAGACCAGAAGTAATATGTACATATTTATCTTCTTATGTCATGTAAGTTACTGCAATTTTTTTGAACTTTATACATTTATGAGTGTAAATATGACAGGAGTTTTAATACATCTTAATGGAATAAAGAAACAAAAAGAAGAAACACTGTGTTTACGTTAATAATAATGTTTAATTGTTTGTCATTAATATTTACCATATAATGTAATCTAATATTATCTAAATTAAATTAATAATTAATATTAATGGATAATTCAATTATCCAAAACAAATGTGCGGATCATTCATCAATATATGAAATGACCAATGAAAATGTTTTTTTATATATTTTTATTTAAATATTTAATATTTAATAATGCTTTATTTGTTTATGTATTTAATATGAATTGTTTTTTAATATTTTATTAGATATTGCATTTAATATAATATTATTTTACATTTAAAAAATTTATTAAAATATTGATTAATAATGCTTTATTTGTTTATTTATTTAATATGAATTGTTTTTTTAAATATATTTTATCAGGTATTTAATTTAATATTTAATCTAATGTTATTTTACATTTAATATTTGATGTATTGTTTAATATTTAATTTTGTTCTGTTTAATATTTTATCCTTAATATTTACATTTTAATTTCATATAATTTTATTTATCATTTAAAAATGAATTTAATTTGTCCAAAACACATGAGCAGAGACCTTGGCAGGTGGGCGGTTGTGGGCTCCACTTGTGAGTTTTGGGGTCACATGTGACGTGTGCGGCCCCCTGAAGCAGGTATCCAGAAGGACACTGATACATCACGGTAGAGTCACACAGCACAGAGAAACCCAGATGTAACCGCGGGACCGCACCACACACCGGGTCTGAAAAGGGGACAGAAATAAAGGCCGACCATAAATAAAACACATCAAATAAAAGGATTTTTGGATTACTATTATTCTCATGGTCGCTAATACCTGCGTCCGGTTCTCTCCACACTGAGAGGTTCATGTGGGCGATGTGTGTGCAGGGCAGCAGGTCGTCAGGGCGGAGTGAGTGTGCGAAGGGGTCAAAGGGCACTAGACGGATGCGTGTGTTGTCACAGATGATGCGGGACAGAGATGTATTGCGGAGAGCGTCTCTCTGAGCAGAGCTGAACACGCCTTCATTCTGCCACCAGAACCTTAAAGGGTTAGTTCACCCAAAAATGAAATTGATGTCATTAACTCCTCTCCCTAATGTCGTTCCACACCCGTAAGACCTCCGTTCATCTTCACACACAGTTAAAGATATTTTATATTTTGTCCGAGAGCGTATGCAAGTGTATGCACACTATACTGTCCATGTCCAGAAAGGGAATAAAAACATCATCAAAGTAGTCCATATGAGACATCAGTGGGTTAATTAGAGTCTCTTGAAGCAGAGAAAATACATTTGGGTCTAAAAATAACAAAAACTACGACTTTATTCAGAATTGTCTTCTCTTCCGTGTTTGTTTTCAAACCTCAAACAAAGATTTAAACGGTTATGAATCAGCAATTGATTCATGATTCGCATGGCGTGTCAAACTGCTGAAATCACGTGACATTGGTGATCCGATGATTCATAACCGTTCAAATCTTTGTTTGAAGTTTGAAAACAAACACGGAAGAGAAGACAATGCTGAATAAAGTCGTAGTTTTTCAATACCTTTCAGGTCCCTCTGGAAAGGGACAGTATACTGTGCATACACTTTCATTGAAGGAACAGAAAATCTCTCGGACCAAATATAAAATATCTTAAACTGTGTGTGAAGATGAACGGAGGTCTTAAGGCTGTGGAACGACATTAGGGGGAGGAGTTAATGACATACATTTCATTTTTGGGTGAACTAACCCTTTAACCCGGATTACCATTTAATGATGTACTTTATATCACGCCAGACTGAGATCACTCAACGTTTACATAAACAAGACTACCTGTCACCGTCTCGAAGTGCTCTGAACTGTTTGGCGATCAGGCAGGCCAGCAGCGGCCCCACGCGTCCCCCGGGCAGAGCGGGCTCTGAGATGGCGCCGACCCAAACGTCTATGTTCTTAGCTGTTCCATAGAGATGCAGCAGCTTCCTGGCCAGAACTCCATTACCCAGAATCCCTGCTAAATCAGATTCATTTGATGGGGCAGAGAGGCCGCAGAGTTCTCGCCATGCACTGTAACCTGCGGAGAGAATGAAATAACTGCAAGTCTAGCTCAGCATCCTCAGATTTACCAGATTTACTTCACCTGAAGACAGTGAGGCAGCTCACTATGGTTAAAGTGTTTGTTCACCCAAAAATCAAATGTATGTCATTAACGACTCTCCCTAATGTCGTTCCTCACCCGTAAGACCTCCGTTCATCTTCACACACAGTTTAAGATATTTTATATTTAGTCCGAAAGCATATGCACGCGATCCGAATCGTGAATCAATTCGCTGATTCATAACCGTTTAAATCTTTATTTGAGGATTGAAAACAAACACGACAAAGAAGACAATGCTGAATTAAAGGTGTAGTTTTTGTTATTTTTGGACCCAAATGTATTTTCTCTGCTTCAAGAGACTCTAATTAACCCATTGATGTCTCATATGGACTACTTTGATGATGTTTTTAGTCCCTTTCTGGACATGGACAGTATAGTGTGCATACACATACGCATTAATGACATAATTTTCATTTTTGGGTGAACTAACCCTTTAACTAATGACAGGCTGCTGAATGGCACCTTGTAAGCCATGATCTCGTCCCCGCTGCAGGTTTAACGCCGCTAGGTCGAGCGGCAGCCCTCCCTGAGCCTGGAAAAGCCTCTCGGTCAGTTCCTCCACCATCATCTGATCTGCTGTCTGCAGTTTTGCTGGGGACAAGAGCAAACCACGCAGCACAGGATCGATGCCTCCTGCACACACAGAAATGTTCATTATCCATCATAACCTGATGTGCATGTTGAGTAAATTAGCATGCAATCATGAACATTAAAGATACAAGCTCTGGTCAGTTTTGAGATTTTTGGCCTATTTTTCTTCCATAACAATGCCGTCTTTCAGACTAGTGGAAAGAAAGCATCTAAAACACACATTTAAAGGTGCAGTAAGTGATTTCTGAAAAACACTGTTGAAAGCGGATGGGACCGAGCAGCACAACACACTGTGACCAAACTAAACAGCAGTAGGGGGCGTGTCCACTCGTGATGGGGAGGAGAGAGAGTGAGCCAATCAGCAATAGTGTCTACTCATAGACACTATTGTGTCTAAGTGTCTACTCATAATGGGGGAGGAGAGTGAGCCAATCAGCAATAGGGGGCGTGTCTACTCATAATGGGGGAGAGTGAGCCAATCAGCAATAGGGGGCGTGTCTACTCATAATGGGGGAGGAGAGTTAGCCAATCAGCAGTATGGGGCGTGTCTACTCATGATGGGGGAGGAGAGTGAGCCAATCAGATGTATGTGGCATGTCCACTCATAATGGGGAGGAGAGAGAGATTTGAAGAAAGACTGTAGAGAGAGAGATGGCTGAGAGACATTACAAAAAACGAAAGATCAGAGGAATATCACTGGGTATGATCAGGCAAGAGCTGTAAGATACTTTAAAAAGCTTTAAATCGCTGGAGAGACCTCAGAGGGAAGGCCTGTAAACACATGCAGAGGTTACGTTTTTTCTGCTCCATTCGTGAGTTACATTGCTTTTGCTGTTTCACAGAACCAAGATATGCTGTTGTTGTAATGTTATCTATAGTAACAGGACAGTTTTGTCTGGAGTTGCTGGCGAATAACTCATTTGTTGTTGTACACAAACAGTGTACCTCAGAAATAGTTTACTGCAAATGTAAGTGTTTGTTTTATTATTTTCTTTATATATAGTCTTTATATTTAATTTACAATACTTATCTGTAAAGGCTGTGAGTTTTTTCTCCAGCTCCAGAGTTTTGCATTTTTGAAACAAGCATTTTGAACCTGGCTTAATACAATGTTCGGATTTCTGTTCTTCAAGCATGTTAGTGCATATTTAATTAATGCATCAGTTGCATATAACATAACATGTAAAAGAACTTGTAATAAAAAAACAATTGTCTTAATGTACTGTGATTACATTAGGAAATATAGTGATATCTGTTAGTTATGTGTGTGGGGGCATGTTTTTGTGACATATGAGGACACAAATGTGTATAATGACATGGGTATGACACAGGTATTACAAGGAGAGGGTGAAATTTGAGGACATTGGCCCTGCCCTCACTTTTCAAAATGCTTATAAATCATAAAGGATGAGTTTTTTTAGAAAGTAAAAATGCAGAATGTTTCCTGTGATATGTAGGTTTAGGGGCAGGGGCAGTGTAAGGGGATAGAAAATGCGGTTTGTACAGTATAAAAACCATTACGCCTATGGAATGTCCCCATATGTCACAAAAAAACGTGTGTGTGTGTGTGTGTAACGAACCCTCTTGCACCATCCTCCAGGATGCAAATAAAGAGTGGTGTAACGGCAAAGCCGGGTGTTCAGGGCTCAACCGGTAATCAGGTCCGAGGCGGTTCACAACCGGGTGCACGGTTACGTGTGCAAACCGAAAGGCAGCGGTGGAGAAAATGTTGGAGATGCTAGGGTCAGCGGCAGGGTCGTAACCTTTGTACGAAGGCATGAGGACCAGGTTAGCACTATGGCCCAGGACACGGGGCAAGTAGTGATCCCATGTCAAGATCTTCCAAACAAGATTTAGCAAGTCAGACGCAAGCATAAATAAAATAACCTTTTTTTTACAGTCATTTTACATAAGGACCTCTTCTCACCTGGTGGACGGCGCCCAGTATTTTCCTGGCCTCCTGGTACAATGTGTCTGGGCTCCAGTGAGGATTGAGCTCGTGAAGCTCCTCAGCCAATCGATTGTGTTCTCTCAGAAAGAGCGTGTGCAGAGCGATCATACCCAAGTGTTCATTGGCCCGAGAGTCACCTGAGAAACGGCAAAAAACAGCACATCAACTGGCCAGTTTAAATCAGAAAGCACTAGGGTGAAGACCAAGCTAGGAATGACAGAAATCTTGACTTATTTTCTGTTTCTGTATTAAATGTTTTAGCTGTAATACCCTTAAAGTCAGCATTAAATAAAAACTGAGCAATTAAAATTAAAAAATAAAACCATAAAATATAAAATTATATATATATATATTCAATAGAGCATAAATCAAAGTAAACAAAAATCTGCACACAGCTATTGCGGCTCCTAAAAATGTTTTTAAACAGGACAACGTTACGACCCAAAGGGCGCCTGACGAAGACCCTTTGGGTCGAAACGCTGTCCTTTTTAAATTCATTTTAGGGAGCAGGAATAGCAGTGTGCAGATTTTTGTTTACTTTTATTTATTTAATATTAATGCCAACAACCTGCTTGGAAACAGAACGATCTATTCCCTATGGATATGTTGAGCCTTTCCGCC
Organism: Pseudorasbora parva; assembly: GCF_024679245.1. Lineage (NCBI taxonomy): Eukaryota > Metazoa > Chordata > Actinopteri > Cypriniformes > Gobionidae > Pseudorasbora > Pseudorasbora parva. Next base: position 31,270,026 of record NC_090196.1, on the reverse strand, counting down.
GTCTCTGGTAGCGGGATGGGGTTGATCCGCTCTCGTGGGCCGCAAGGATCCAGGTGAGGTTGTGTGCGGGGCAGGTAGGGCATGAAGCCGAGCCCTTGGTCTGAGTGGAACTGATTGACGGCGAGCAGGCCAAGAGTGGATGAGAGGTTCCTCAGGACGCCAGCGAGCGCATCCGAGCTCCCGTAAACCATGCTGGCATCCACGAATGCAGTGATGGCATTCAGCTGCTCCCGGTGACCGCGTGGAACCGTACAGCTGGGAGCAGAGCGGAAAAACGGCATGCAGGTCTGAGTACCCGTGCGAGGGTCGGAGAGGGGGATCTAAACGTGAAGAAAAAGAGATTGATGTTCAGAGCGTGTGCAGTCTAGCATGTGTTCAGGGTGTACACTGTCAGAAAAAGAGCTGTCACTGGGGCGGTATCCTAAGGTACAAAACCGAAAAGGTACAACTATGTAACTTTAAGGTACTAATTCACACTCTTAAAGTACTGATATGTACCTTTTAAGGTACTAATATGTACCATTTAGGAGGGAGTAAGATACAAAGATGTACCTTTTTACTTTTGTACCTTAGGGTACCGCCCCAGTGACAGCACTGTACCTTTTTTTCTGAGCGTGTACATACACACCTGTATTGGAAAACATGGCGTGTCCCTGCTGCAGGTGCGTGTGCAGTCGGCTCCGGTCTTAAAGGCCGCAGTGCTGGGACTCTGAGGGGTCAAAGTCAGGTCATGATCGATCCACTGACCCCACTCCACCAGCAGATGAGACAGAGACATGTCCAGAGAGATGTTCTCATTATGAGTGTACAAAACCTCCTGCGACACACTGCGGACCTGCAAAAAGAGAGCAACTGGAAACCTTCTGCTCAATTAGAGCCCTGCACGGGCCTCAAATCTAGGCCCTAGCCCGGCCCTGGCCCGAGACGCTGAGGCCCTAGCCCGGCCCGTGTCCGACAGCTTATCAGAAATCTCGGCCCGAGTCCGACTGGAGCCGTTTTTTTTTTTTTTTTTTTTTGTTTTTTTTTTAATTGTTGCAGCCATTAAAATAGTTCTGTTTTGTTTTTAATGTCAAAGTAGTTATATTTCGTTTAGTTTCTTTATTAAGGTAATTTAGAAAAATGTTTAGAGCATTTTTTTGTTTGTTAAATTAAAGTTTTAATTTTTTTAAGTGACGACCAAAAGCGGCCAGCGGCCGACAGTGAGTTAATCGCATATTTAATCGATTTAGTCTCTCAAATCAACTCTTGACTTGTCTTGCCTATATTAAAATCCATAAAACACTTCAAGCATCACATTAACAATTAGTTAATTTCGCCAACTATTACCACCAGTAGCCTAAAAGGCATTTTTGACGAGCTGAGGCAGGCTGATTCTGCTCGCGGCTCTCGCAAACGGAGCTAATCTAAAAACAAATAATAATAAAAAAAGAACATGCAGGTTGTCTTATAGCCTACCTTACACCTACGCAAAATGAATATAAATCCCATCTTCAATTCCCAGGGTATATGCTCATTTAACGGAGTTTACAGCAACGGAAGCAAAAGATTCAAGATGCATTTTATTCAGCAGCTTATTTCAAATTCAAAGACCACATAAGAGAGCGCGACCTAAGCGCACTGGTAAGATCATTTAGTCTCATTCATTTTTATTGAAGATGATTGTGTTTTTGACCATCTTAGACTTATTTTAAGTTTCATTTACAGCCATTTGCGTTGGCTTGCATTAGTCATTTGCGGCGATGCATTTTGCAGCACCATCATATCTATCTGACTACAACATATATATAGCCCATAATACATTGACACAATGACATTTTCATGTTTGAAAGTCTGTAGGTTAACATAAATGCAGATAGGCCTAATTGTAATAATAAAAAACAACATAATTATCGATTTTGAAATATTACACCAGTCAATACAGAACGAAATATTCTGTAGCCTTTTGCCGTCAATATGGATATGGTATGGGCCGGCTACTGCCGACGTTGTCTTTGCTGTATCAATAGGCAATATATTTATATTTAACATGAAGTATAGGGCTCCCCTGTACATTAATAGCAGCAGACGCCCCGCGGATGACACGCAACAGAAACGCCACGCTCACACCACGCTTGCAGTGTGTCTCCGGCCTTAACTCTAGCAGCTGCGCTGAAGAAACGCGCGCTGCTGCTGCTGGCGCGGACTCTGAACATGCTCTGAACACTGTGCGAGCCATCTTGACAGTCGCGTTAGCTATTATGGTCTCGTGTTGTTTCCACCAGCGTAGAATTCATTGTTCCTTTTAATTGATAAAATAAATATAAAACGAAGGAGAAGCCTAAAAAAAGGCCCGAAGCCCGGCCCGCGTTTTAGGCATGGCGTGAAAATTGGCCCGAAGCCCGGCCCTAGGGGCGTAAAAAAGTCGGGGCCCGTCGGGCTCGGGCATCAATGCAGGGCTTTATGCTCAATACCATTATTGGCTCTTTTGGTCCTATTTTCATCTTTAGTCTCGCAAAACCTTGTGAAAATAAAGGTTCTATATTGGCATCTATGGTTCCAATAAGAAGAACATTTAAAATTAAAAGTTCTTTAGAATAAAAAAAAAAAAGTTTTTTTCACTGGTTCTTTACCGAACAAAAAAATATTTTAAGGCATCACTGTGAAAAAGAAAACTATAACTATTGAAAAAAATCACTTTGTTAAATCACATTATTTTATGTAAATATCAAATGGAAAATCTCAAACTTAAAAAAAAAAAAAGTTGCAGTTAATTTAAAACTAAAAACAAAAACTACAAAAGCACATGAAAATCTAAAAAATAAAAGCTAATTCAAAACATAAAAAATGTATAAATAATACAAAAATATGCAATGAGTCACACAGATAGTCCTGACTCAAAAATAACAACACTGGTAGAGCCAATATTGATTTTGTTTGGTACAGAAAATGCACACTTAAACTCTTTAACTTATTTATTTTCATTGAATGTGTTAATTGCAAATTAACAAGATTTTGCATATTGAATTAAAATTTATTTAAATCAATAGCACACTAGATTAGTTTAATTATTTTAATTAAATTATAATACAGTTTATCATTAAAGTAAATTATATGATTTGAATAATTTTAGTTTTATATTTTAATGATTTAAATAATAGTAGTAATAATAAATATTATAGGCTATTTGTAATGGTTTTTTCCACCATTTCCTATTGTTTGTAGAATATATTGTAAAATGCAGTTTCTTAATGAATGCAAACACTTAAGCAATATAAACCCACCAAATGTTTTTGTCAGGCTATTAAAAGAAAAAAAAAAAATGTGATTACAGACTAATAAGTAATTAAGACTTAATTTAAAATAAAATGTATTTTATTTCTCCGAACTTGCATGAGTTTTCTTACAGGTGGTAGTGTGTAGTTATGGTAGGTGTGCTGTGGGTTCCAGCCCCTCGGGGCCCCTCGAGGGTCCTCGTACTCCGGCGAGAGCCAGCGGGCGTAAGGGGTGTTTGCTGCCCCCCATAGAGGGTTTTCTCTGCAAAGTCAAAAAGTTTTTCTGATCTTAAAGAAACCGAATGACCGAATATCAAAACGAATATTTTGATATTGTGTCCATTAGACATCCCATACGACCTTCGTGTGTGTGTGTGTGTGTGTGTGGGTGTACATGTTTTTCTAGCCTGGTGGGGACTTCAACCTGAATGCACAGACTTATGGGGACTCATGTCACTGTGGGGACCTAAATTGAGGTCCCCATGGGTAAAAGCTTATAAATCATACAGTATGAGTTTTTTTGAAAATGTAAAAATGCAGACAGTTTCCTGTGATGGGTAGGTTTAGGGGTAGGGGTAGGGGCAGGGTGTGTATGTGTGTGTGTGATGGGCAGGTTTAGGGGCAGGGGCAGTGTAGGGGATAGAATATATGGTTTGTACAGTATAAAAACCATTACGTCTATGGTGAGTCCCCAGAAAGATAGTGCACCAGATGTGTGTGTGTGTCTGTGTGTGTGATGGGTAGGTTTAGGGGCAGGGGCAGTGTAGGGGGATAGAAAATATGGTTTGTACAGTATAAAAACCATTACGTCTATGGTGAGTCCCCAGAAAGATAGTGCACCAGACGTGTGTATGTGTGTGTGTGTGTGTGTGTGTGTGTAAATACGAAAATATCTAGTGTCAAAGTGTTTGAATATTATATTAAAATGTATATATAATGAAATATATTTTTATTTCTATATAATGTTGTAATATTACATAAATATTACAATGTTAAAAAAATTACATACAAATATTAATACATAATTTTCTTATGCCATAAGAAAACTGTAATTTTGTTATGGTTGCAGTTCAGCAGATGTTTTGGGAAGTGATGCGTCTGCGGAGAGAGATGAGTGTGGCCAAACTGTGTGTGTACCTGTTGTTGCAGTGTCCTGTGATGGTACGGTAGCGTTTGGACAGACAGTCAGATTTACACACTGGTCTCTGCGTCTCTGTGGAGCAGCCTGTAACCTGCAGTATGGTCTCCATGTCTTCTGCACTCAATAGCTCTAAGATGCACACAGCACATGTTGAGATGACTTTTATGAGCCGTCAATGATCATACGTTTAATGTCTCATGTGACACAAATGCGTGCGTACCGGTGAGGTCGGGTTTGTCCATGGAGTGTGTGTACACCATCTCTCGTATCAGCTCTACCGTGTTGTCCAGAAACTCAGCGGATCTGATGTGGGTTCTGGTTTTCGGGCCAGTTTGTTTGAACAAGGCCAACAGGTCACTGGGTCGGACAGCACCATCTCCGTCTGATACAGACGCCTTCACTCTGACACAAATGAGAGAATAGAAATACTTTATGACGTTCTTACTGTACGATAACTATCAATTTGTGTGTGTGTGTGTGTGTGTTATGCTTCCATAAACTTCAATCATATGAGCTATGACAGAGCAGTAATGTAGTTTTTAAGTCTCACCTCTCATTGGTGTGAGCGTATGCAGCATCTGTCAGCTCTCTGGCTCTGCGTAAAGCTTCCTGAATGAAACTGGATCCCAAATACACTGGAAAAACACCACAATACATTTCACGGCAAAACCTGCCATTCATCTCCTGCTATTTGAGTTAAACAACTACAATAATGGAATTAATAGGTCTTATTGTGAACTTTATATGTGCCTGCCAGTCTTGTGTATGCAGTTGGTAAACACGAAGAAAGCATTATACTACAAACTTTAATTTTACCCAGAAAAATACCAACTAGATATATTAAGTAATAATTCAGTACCTGATGCATTCTGGGAAGGAAAATGAGATGTGGATGGCAGCGGCAGACACAATATCACAAATACAGAGATTATCATGCATGAGAAAGATTCCTGAAATAAGAAAAATATGAACATACAAATCAACAAAATTGTTTTAAAATAAAATATTATATATACTCACACACACAAGCTATAATTATTATACATGGAAAAAAACTATTAAAAAATATACTTTTTTGTACAGTTGTTGATTGTTTTTTCTATGTGTAATAATTATAGTATATAATAGATTCATATTTTGTATAATTGTTGCATATTTTTATAATAATTCGTTTTTATATAATTAATATATTTTATATAATTACACAAACATGCAACTATTATACAAAGTAATATAAATATTAAAATAATAATGAATAAAAAACTATACAAAACATATTGTTTTTTCATGTATAATAATTCTGTTTTAATTATGTAACATTATTTTGTATAATAGTTGTGTAATGTTTGTGCAATAATTAAATATATTAATTATTTAAATCTATAATTTTTACACAAATATGTAACAATTATACAAAATAATATATTAAAATAATAATGAATCAAAAAACTACACAAAACAATTGAACAATTATAATACATGCAAAAAACTAGTTTTATATTTTTGTATAGTTGTTGATTGTTTTTTCATGTGTAGTAATTACAGTATATAATAAAATAATATTATTGTGTACAATTGTTGCATATCTGTGTAATTATAGTTTTTATATAATTATATATTACATATAATTATTAAACAAACATGCAAAAATTAAACAAAAATAATATAAATATGAAAATAATTATTAAACAAAACTATACCAAAGACACACACACGCACAACAATTGTACAAAATAATAGTAATATAAATATTAAAATAATATATTAGTGTACTTCTTAGTTGTACTTACCAAGCATGTCGTATCCATCTGTACGGTCTTATATTCTCACTTTCTGTCTTGTAAAATATATAACATTTTGTTCTTGCTTCAAATCTAAACTATGTGCGTGCTTGTGCACAGAACAGTTTTAGTAATCTACAAAAATACAGTAAATAAATAACAACGAATGCAGAACAATTTGTTATAAATATGCAAAATAATCGTTAAAAAACCCAGAGTATGTATACATCACCATCTGTGCAGTTTAATGATGTGTGGAGGTACAAAGCAGTGTAAAGGTGTGCATCAGAAGGTCTGTGTCGGCCGTGTGTGAGGGACTGGCTTTTATACGCTGGCTTCGGTCTACAGGTATGTGCAGAATTCTGTTATCTGTGTGACTGGTGACAACAATTCAACATCAAACAATCCCCAACACACACGGAGCGAATGTCCTGCCCTGATCCAAACCCATCATCCTCTATCTAATAGGATAATCGACCCAATCACTCCTCATGCAAGTCATATAGAGCCACAGCGCACGGTTTCGCCCTCTGAACTAAACGTGCGCAGGCTTTGCTTAAGGTGTGTTTCAAGGGTGTAATATTCAGGAGATATGGCTCAGGTCCCTTTGTTTTGACCAGTTTTCTGTCTAGCAGGTGAAAATAATGCATTTGATCACTTGGTAAAGTCAAGGCACAGCCCACCTCAACAACACATGATTTGAGGAATCATTCATGTCCGGAGCTCAAACGTTGCGGGATGTTTAACACTTTTGGTAATGGGATTGTTGTGGCTGAAATTTCCTGTAATTCCCCTTCTTTCTGCCCACCTGCGGATGACACTTCGGCTGGCACGGGTATGATCAGATAGAAGACACACCTGGAAAAGAGGTCAGTGGAGCAACAGAGAAAAACAGACAGTTCTCAAAGTCTGATAAGACAAATTGGAAAGTGAGGAGAAAAGAGTTTGGGACTTTAAAAGGCTGTTGTTCTCATCGAACACGAGTTTGACGCAGCGCTCGGGACGGGCCGACACACAGAAGCGATCACTTTACACGTCTGATTGGACCACATACAGGAAACCAGTGGCAAGCTGGTGTTTTTATAACACACATGTCCATTTACGATCCAAAATCTAGTGTCACTGTGAACAAATCTACTTTAATTCATTGCTTGTAATCTCACCATGCATTCATATTATATTCATTTGCATGAAGAGAGAAAGAGATACTGATTTGTGCATTTAAAGGGACACTTTCTACACGATTATAAATGAACATGATACATATTTATTGTGCTTTCATTAAGAGCAGCTGAGCATTAGTAACAAAAACATTCAGTTCATACATTCACTTTTATTTATAATTTTCTCTGTTAAAAGAACACAAATTTGTTAGTTTTCCTTTGTTTGATAAGGCCCATGTTTGTTCTTAAATACTTGCAGATGAAATTACATTAAGACAATTAAATAGATAAATATGCATTTAGTTCTTTTCCATATCTATATAAGAAATATATTAGTGCAGTCAAAATGATTACGGTAATCGCATTCAAAATAAACGTTTGTATTTACATAATTTTTGTTTGTGTACTGTGTATAATTATTATGTATATATAAATACACTCATGCATGTATATACTTAACATTTTTTATATAATACAAATGATATACATGCAAATATTTTTTAAATATATACATATATGTGTGTATTAAAATATACATAATTATACACAGTACACACATATATTATGTAAGCAAACTTTTATTTTGGCTGCGATTAATCACGGTTAATTGCTTTGACAGCACTAATATATGTATGTGTGTGTGTGTGTGTGTGTGTGTGTGTGTGTGTGTGTGTGGAGAATATTTATGAATCTACAAGCAACTGTACAGAAATTGTTGCATCAATTCAATAGGATAATTTATGTGCAAATGGATTTTTGAATGATATTGCATTAAAAAGGCCCATTGTTAATACTGTGTCACCGCCTTATTCAATAGCTCAATAGGAAATAGGAGACGAAATACTGAAGAACAGCTTAAACCAAGTCATGTGACACCAATGCAGCACTTCCACCATTTGCGGCACAATCCAGTCACAGTGCTGGTGCGAAAAATCTACGAACTGGAATCAGTATTAGATTGTGACTGGAATGCAAGTCAAAGTCAAAGGGTCCAGTCACCTGAGATCATCTGATCTAGAAACAGCCATACAGAGCTGATCACAGAGCAGTTGTTAAATGAAACAGGCCCAGACAGTGTGTCCATACTGAGGGTTCTGGAGGCATATGTAGAGATCAGGTGGACACGGGGTCTTAAGCGTGCTGAGACCACAGGAACCGGTCACAGCGCTCCAACATGGTCTGAATGAGTGCTCTGAAAAGACAGTGAGAGCAAAAACTGTTAAACATGACCTACAGTCAAACCACAATGTATTCCCCTTTAACATTTTCTCACATGATCACAGTTTGTTCACTATAGTTTAGAAAATGGTAATTAAGTATGACAAGAACTCAGAGTTTAAGTGACTACATTTACATGTGCACCAATAATGCGCCTATTTATAATAATCAGAGCAAGGTCTTAATCGCAGTAAGATGTTTACATGACATGAGCAGAACTCCTCACTCCATGCAATTTTCATTATTCTGATTATTCGCTAATAAGTATGGTTATACCACACTCAGATAGGCATACAGTATGCATGTTATTGGCCATTGTTTTAATCTACTTGCATCAAATTCGAAAAAATACTTTTCTGGACGTATTGGATATTATTCAGCGGCGTGATAAACATTGCAATGCCGGGATTGCATCACGTTCATCACGCCGTCTGGATCAAGACACGTAGCAGAGACTGCGCTGCGAGTTGTGTTGACAGAGCGATTTGGAGAAGAGAAAACTTCAGAATAATGTCACAGAGTTCATTCATAAAGTTGTGTGAACACACTGCATCTGATTACGTCTGAGCTTGTGCACTTTGGTCAGAGTGGTATAATGCCTGTTTATTGCTATTAAAACGGCATGTGTTGACTTTAAATGTATCATTACGCAAATTTTAAACACATGAGGAGAGTCTCCGCATGACTGGCAGATCAACATGCAGCGTTAAATTGTATGTGGAGGATTTTACCAGTGACAAGATGATTGACAGGGCAGTTTAAGCGGTGACATGATGCATAGCGACCGTTAAACAAAATTATAACAAAGTAATGCGTCCCAAAGCTTGCCCACTCTTCTGCTACACACCCAAAAGTATGTACTTACCGTATTTTCGGCACTATAAAGGCGCACCCGATTATAAGGCACACCTTCAATGAATGGCCTATTTTAAAACTGTTTTCATATATAGGGCGCACCGGATTATAAGGCGCATAGAATAGCCTAGAAACTACTGCAGTCAAACGTTGGACTGGGTTTGCGTTATGCATCCACTAGATGGAGCTGTGCTAAAGGGAATGTCAACAAAACAGTCAGACAAACTGACTATCCGCACGGAATTAGTATTATCTAGGGACCTCTGGTGATTTGTAATAATTGCAGAGGTTGTCTGTGATCTTAATCCCGTGCAAATCGGCCATGTCTGTAATTTGTAAAGCAAAAATTCCCCCGCAAATTACCTACCATATTTCGCCGAACACTGAGTCCTGTGATAATAGTCCCGTGCGAAATGGCATCTCTGTGATTTGGCCAGGATTGGGCGGATCGTATATTATTTTTGCAAGGTTTTTTTTCCTGTGCGCATTTCTATAAATTATCTTTCACGAAGAATGGAGGTTGCATTCATTATGCGCACCGTTATGAATTCCCCCATGGATTATACTTTCACTTTTGAATGAGTACCAATTTGGGAGCAAATTGCTTGAATGGTGTGTTTAATATTAACATCAATACTATTCTTAATGAAAAACATAACAATAGAACAGTACAATGACAAGCTTGCTTAAATGGGCGCTTTTACATTTAGCTTTGAAACTCAATCTTCCGCCGTATATGAATGAAATCTGACTCCTGCCGCTGGTCTGTGCTCAGTTCAGTTTTTAATTGTAGCGTGTTCTCTAACTGAACGAAATAATTTGTATTACTATAAAACTATCAAAACGATATCGATACGACTGTTTATGATTTCTTACAGCTATAACGAAAAAACATTTACAAGTCCTGACATCATATCCGGGAGAAGTCAGTAAAATCGAGAAAAATTACAGGGTTTGCTTATCACGTGCGAATGTGCCACTGCCACGCAAAACTCAGATGTGGGGGAGAAATTTCTAAATCACAGAAATCCCAGATACTAATCCCATGCAAATATTGCTTAAGTCAAACTTTATTAAGCGTTCTGACAACTCCATTCACTCCCATGGTAACGTTGTTCAAACGTTGATGTGCATATTAACAATATCTCCCAGCCTTGGTAATCTTTTGGCAGTTGCTGTGAGACGGTAGTACGTTTGCGTATGGAGAGATTACGTCTTTTCATAAAACGAAAGCACCAAGAAGAACCGCCTCGAAATTCATTGATGTTCATGCCCCGTAGTAGTGCTGTTGCCTTCATTCAAATAGTGACTGTAGAGACGCGGACGCACGTTTTTATTGGTTTTTCATACTGAAACATTTTGACTGAGCGCCTTGATCCATATATAAGGCGCTTCGGATTATAAGGCGCACTGTCGGTTTTTGAGAAAATTAAAGGCTTTTAAGTGCGCCTTATAGTGCGGAAAATACGGTATTCTTCATAAATTTAAGACATAGTATAAGCAGGCGAGGAGTGTGTTCTGCATGGAAAACTAGCGTACTGCTTACTCAAAACTATAAACTGTACACTTCTGTTTTTCATGCTCTCACCTTTGCCGCTTCTCAGACATGCGAAGCAGATCACAGACCAGCGTGGAGCGTGAACTGAGATCCGCCTGTATCCCGCGCTCCTGGAGGGCCGACAGGGCCCGGTCCGGCCCGAAGACTCTCACCAGACGCAGGATGATGTTCTCTGGGCTGACCCGAATGCTCCAGTCACTTGAACTGTTCGATAGGTCAGAGGAACCGTCACTCGTGCCATTACTGTTAGTGTCATCTGAACAGGACCCATTAGTACTGCTGGGCTGAGGTGAAGTGGGCGGAGCTTCGTCGACTGAACTGATTTGCTGTGAGAGCTGGAGTAGCAAAACCCACTCATCAAGAGACTGAGGAGCAATACCTGCAGAAGGAGGAAAAGAGATATTTCAGATATGGCATAATAATGGGTTATTTAAAGGGTTAGTTCACCCAGAAATTCAATTTATGTCATTAATGACTCACCCTAATGTCGTTAACAACCGTAAGAAAAGATCTGAACGGTTATGAATCAGCAAATCGATTCATGATTTGGATTGCGTGTCAAACTGCTGAAATCACGTGACATTGGCGATCCGAATCATGAATCGATTCACTGATTCATAACCATTTGAATCTTTATTTGATGATTGAAAACAAACAAGGAAGAGAAGACAATGCTGAATAAAGTCGTAGTTTTTGTGATTTTTGGAGCAAAACGTATTTTCGAGAGATTCTAACTAGTCAGCTGATGTCTCATATGGACTACTTTGATGATGTTTTTATTCCCTTTCTGGACATGGACAGTATAGTGTGCATACACTTGCATACGCTCTCGGACTAAATCTAAAATATCTTAAGTATCTATAAATCTTAAATATCTGTGTGTGAATATGAACGGAGGTCTTACGGGTGTGGAACGACATTAGGGTGAGGAGTTAATGACATACATTTCATTTTTGGGTGAACTAACCCTTTAAGTGTCAGACTGATGGTGTCTTCCTGTCTGAACAGTTCTTGGTTAGCAAATTAGACTTTACAAACAACAGTCTCTCTCTTTGTCTGTTCATCTACAGGACAGTTTGAGTATCTGTGTTTGTTTTACCATCATCCTCCTCCTCCTCTAGTAGCGTCATGTCGTCCAGTCTGCAGATGGCACTGAAAGCCTCTGATCGCATCTGCAGCTCTCTGCACAGGTACAGGTAACCCATCCAATACCTGAGAGACAAATAACAGTTTGTATATACAACTACACATTCTGAATTAATTCTATCCATTGTAATTCTCCACTGACCCATGAGCTCTACACATCTCCAGCATCTTCTGTTTGGAGGCCAGATCAGCAGGCAGGCGGATCAGCAGAGACAGCAGACGCCCATAACCCCAGCTGAAGTAATGAGAGCGCCACCTACAGCACAGGAGACATTATATTCAGCAAAATAGCAATATAAATAAACAGTCTTGCTCAAAAGTTTACACACCCCTTGCAGAATCTTTGAAAATGTTAATTATTTTAACAAAATAAGAGATTATACGAAATGCATGTTTTTTTTTTGTTAATCTAGTGCTGTCCTGAATATTTTTACATAAAATATATTTTATTTATATATATATTTTTTTAATATTTATTTATTTTAAAATATATAATATATAAATATTTTACATAAAATATGTTTACATATAGTCCATAGGACAAAAAGATAGCTGAATTTATTAAAATGACCCATTTAAAAGTGTATAAAACCTTGATTCCTAACTGCTGTTTCACACTGTAAGCGTGAGCGGCACGTGAGCAGCGCGTATTTTTTTCGGCGCCCTTGTTAATCAATGAGTGCATTCACACCGGGAGCAGGAGCAGCGCGTGAACGCCAAGCAGGAGCATCGCGTGAGCAGCAGTGAAGCGGGGGTTTCGGCGGCAGCCTATTTTTGCTGCGCTGCTGACGCTCCTGATGCTCAATTAAAGCTACACTGTGTAACTTTTTTAGTTTATTCTTAGCTAAAATCACTTAGTTCTTTCAAAAATATATGTGCTCATTAATGTATATTTACTTCTTTCAAGTAATAATGCATTCTCGTAATTTTATAATATACCATTGAAAATACATACGTGTTGAGGGTTTGGATGGCGATCGCCATGTTGCTCCTCCATCTTGAAAGTACATTTGCCAAAGAGGGACATACCCGTAAATTCGAGCTTCGCTTTTCGCGTTTTTACACTCGATGGCACCGTGTCGAATGTGAAGAGGAGGATTGCTTGAGGCTGCTATATGATGACGGAGGATCACTCTTAAGCCCCTTTCACAATGCACGTCGGACCCGCAATATTCCCGGAGCATTGCCGGGTCGCCTTCTGTGTGAAAGCACCACGTCCCGGAATTGATTACCGAATTCGACCCAGGTCGGGGACCTAGTAACATTGCGGGATATGTATCAGAGTCGCCAAGGAAGCGGAAAAGAGAATTAAGACGGCAACGCAACAGGCAAATCAACAAGACAAAAGTAAATATTGGAGTGGCCTTTCCAAGATGGAAAGAGCTCATGAGGAGCCACGATTTTAAAAAGAACGCCGACGTTGCCTGCTTTCTTCTCGACAGGTAATATTAGTTCAGCCTATTTGTGTATATTGGAAGTTTTATTGTTGCTTGGCTAATTATATCATGGTGTGCTGTGCATAACACTAGAGCGACGTCTAGGATAGTTTTCCTCGCGTCAATGATGAAAAAGTATTGTTTACCTTATAACATAAATCCGTGTTCTATGACGGATAACATGAGATTAATATTTTAATTGCATTATAATTTGTTTGCCTTACGCTAGTGGTGTTGTACAATATACAGAATAACGATAGCACTGATAAAAGTTACTTTACTAAGAGCTTGTGTAAGACTGAAAAAACTAGTAGATGCCGAATTGTCTGAATGAGGAACAAGGACTCTCTGAGAAAACAACGGAAATTAACATCTGAACTGTCCCTCACACACCACTGGAGACGCAAGTCTCACCTCACTATCAGCTAATCTACATCTTTCTTTGTTGACCCACTCTCCCCAAATTCCTTCCCTCTCTCATGCTGAGATCACTGAAAATACATCCTGAATCTCTACAATGTCAATCCACACGTTACAGTATTATATGTGTTTGATATCATTTGAAATGTCTCAGTGCGACTGGTACAAAAATCTCATCCCCACAGAAGTTAACCAAAAGATAATCAATGTTTTAAGAGTTTAGAGATATCTTGTCTTAGTTTGGTGGGTGTGGCTTTCAGCCATTTGGTCTTTACATCAACACAAGTCTTGATCAATGCAAATTCCCGTTGTGAACTCGTGTTTACATTTGAAAGAGTTTGTGCATTTGTTTCTGGGTATTTAAGGGAATGTTACAAAGAGCTCAGGGCTTGACACTTTAAACAGGTCAGCCCGTAATGCTGGACGTCTCAAGATAGCCAGCATTATGTAGTTTTCAGAAGTCAGGTATATATTTCATTCTTTACTTCAGAGTATTTGATGTTATATATGGATTACCTTTGAATTGATTATGTAATTGGCTTTATACATTTACCTGACTGTAAATAAATTGTTACACTTTGATTGATTCTGACTTGCTCTGGAATTATTCAGGTTGGGTATAATTTCAACAAAGGGTTAAACTTAAAAAATTAAATGTGTACTTAAACTATTAAACATAATGACCAAATAACCAATTGGCATTCTAACCTAAATTCTAAATTATAATTAAATGGAGTCAGATAAAGAGAAATTAGAATAAAATCCCCTTTTGCCCCGCTGAAAAGACCGAACGCGCAGCGACCTTCAACCGCCGATCGTTAGCCTCCATTGGGACGATTTGGGCGGCCTTACACTTGCATTCGTCTGGGAACCTGATAGCTGATGTTAGCAATGAACTGGTTAAAAATAACGAAAACGTAAAACTGTTATTCATATTACATAGATTAATTTGATCATAGATCATTTGGTAAATTAAATAACTGCAAATTATAATAGTTTTCAAAAATTACCTCATCACTTGAGTTGAAGCAACATTCACCGAAGAGGTCAAACTGGAAGCCATGACTAAATCGACCACCGTAGGAGTTGAAACGAAATCGAAATTGAGAAGAGCAGAAACTATTATTCACTGGATGGTCATATACTTTTCACCACTAGATGGGGGAAAATATCACACAGTGTAGCTTTAAAGTGAAAGCACACTTTTAATGTGAAAATAAATATGATTTCACACAAAAAAATGCTTAAAATGCACAAAAGAAGCACGTGTGGTGTGTTGTAATAATAACTGGAGTAGGTCATTAAAGAAAACAGAGAATAAAAAATATCTGTAGAAGATTTAGCCTACTTTTAAACTTGTTTTAATTATTCAGTTTGGGTGAAAGTATGGGTATGATTATAAAAAGTAAAGTAAACTAGCAAGAAAATATAATAAACTTTCTTTTAGTTTAGTACGTAATAGGGCTCTAGCATTGTGGGAGCCGCTGCTGTGACGCTGTACAAACACTTCCAGTGTGAATACTCTCACGTGTCTGCAGCTGCAGTGACGGTGCAGTTACGCTGAAGCGCTGCTCACGCTTGCGGTGTGAAACAGCCGTAATACTGTGTCATTCCTTGATTGAAACACCACTGTGTGTGTGTGTGTGTTTTGTGATGATTGTTCAGGAGTCCCTTGTTTGTCCTGAGAAGTGAAACTGCCCAACTTTCTTCAGAGAAACAGGGGGGACTTTTGAACAGGATAATGTCCAAATAACAATTTTTTTCGTTTAGTACTACCCTTCAGAAGCAACCGAAGATAATTACATGTTTCCTGGAAGACAAATTAAATCCAATTTACCTTGATCTTCAAGGGTTAAAATATGCAAAAGATGCTTGAAAACTGAAGCGTTCGCAGTACCTGAAGGATTTTTCTGAGGAACATTAGGCAGTTTAACTGCTCAGGACAAACAAGAGACTCATGAACAACCATCACAAAACACACACACACAGCCATGGATCATCCAGGGAACGGCACACAGAATTGAGAATCAAGGGTACATAAACTTAAACGGGTCTTCTTTTATAAATGTAGCTAGTTTTTGTTCTGTGGACTATATGTAAACATTTTTTATGTTAAATATCTTATTCAGGACAGAACTGAATAAAAAAATAACATGCATTTTGTATGATCTCTCATATTTTGTTAAAATTATTCACATTTTCTGCAAGGGGTGTGTAAACTTTTGAGCAAGACTGTATATACACATTAATATTACACAGTATAATACTCCAGTACATATTTTTTGGGGGGACACATTTGTTTTAAAGACATGAATGATTCCTCAATTTAGCTTTTTTAAGAATATAGCTGAGTAAAAATTGTTTTGTGTACCTAGGCTGTCCGTCAGGAGTGAGTGTATCATCCCTTAGTGGGGAATCATGGGATAATGCCAGTTCCAGCCAATCCTGTCGCAGAGTTTCTGGCTGCAGAAGAGAGCCCAAGAAAGACAACCTAGCAAATGACAAAATAACAAAAACAAGAATACACAGTGTAAAAATGACACATACACAACCTTAACAATTATAATGACCAGAGATTAGGCGTGTTTCCAACGCTGGAACTTTCCCCACTAGGGACTTTGGGGTGGTACTTGTGTGTTTCGACTGCAGGAACCGGGATCTAAATGAGGTTCTGGGTAAATATTTCCCCATCAAAACAGCCCTGCTCGTGAGGTAGTACTTTTTCAAAGTTTAGGAACTTTCGGGGGTGGGATTTGGGCGCTGAACATGCTGATTGGTTAATTTTACGCAGTATTATTTTGTAACTAAAAAGTCTGTTGCGGTGCATGCAGAAAGAGTTGTTTGCTATTCGAATCAACAATGGCGTTTAAAAAATACGATCAACGGACCGATGACGGGGTTCAGGCTTTATTAAGCTTATTTGCAGAGGACGAAATGCAGTGGGCTCTGGAAAGTCACACGCAGCCCTACATCTTCTTCACAGTACTTTAGACCGCGATGGAAAGGCAGACAGCAGCAGGACTGGAGGGAAAAAAGTTCCTGGGACAAATAATTTCAGTGGAAACGGGGCTATTGTAAAACACTGTATAATGGAACATAGCCGTACCGCTGCTGCTCGGCTCGTGATTGGATCAGGTTGTCCAGATAAGGCAGGAAGTGGCTGGGTAAAGCCATAGCCATGATGTCAGAGGGGAGGATTGTGGGATAGAACTGCGGGTAGGCACGGACGGCCACCTCCCCGTGTTTCTCATAAAGTCTATAGAAAGAAAGCACACATTATATACAACATAAATGATATACTCACATCTCTGCATGTGACAATACTGATAATATATATGTCAACCCACCTGTACAGATGTGACAGGAGCAGAGGTGTGTTCCAGGGCTGTAGTTCTCTCAGACTGCGCAGAGACTTCAGCAGGTCGCCCTTCTGAATTACTTCCACCACCTTGCTGGCCTGAGTGAACTCTACCACCCGCCACAGAAAATGAAAAGAATTCATATTAAAAGAACTTAAAAATAAAAAAAATAGTCCCAAGCATGGGGAACAGCAACAGGTTGTCATGTTGGTTATTCTGACGGAAGTTAGCCTATTTTCAGGAACTGCGTAATATCATTGCCCACCAATGGTACGGCAGCAAAGTTCCCTGATTATTACACATGAATGAGTGTGTAGTCCCTGGCCATATCGGTTTAGAAAATTGCAACTTTTCATTTTCCGTCAGTCTTAGTACACAATGTAACGTTACACATCACAACACGTAAATAGGAAAATGTTGGCTTTATTTTGTCCCTTATTGAGCAGTAGATGGAGCCGTTTTCCTTCAGTCTTTGTGCTAAGCTAGCGGTGTGTGTGTCAGACAGATGAGAATGTATGTATGGATTTATCTAACTCTGGGGGATACGGTGAATAAGCTAAAGTCCTAAAAAAATAGGCATGTTCCTTTAAGGCATGACACCTCAGATGACACCTCATAATCCAGTTGACTGATTAAGAATTGAAAAAAAAAAATTATATTACAAGTTTTTTAAAATGTTATGTTTAAATATTCAATTTAGGCATTTTTTTAAGAGCCACAAAATCACATTAAAGAATGGCTTTTTATCGGAGAAAAAAAATGATTCTTTAAATGTAACAATTTATTAAATGTTTAAAGTGTACTAAAATATATAAATATACCTAAATATAAAACAAACTTTTTTTTACTTTACAAATTTACAATATCACAATAAAACCTAAGCCACCTAACCCAACTACAGTAGGCCTAATTTAACACTAAATAACAATTTCAGTCCTAATAACAGCAAAGTAGTCATATTCTTGGTTATATGATATATGAATAAACCGCTCCCTAAATACCTTCAGATTATAGATAGCAAGTAAACTGTGAAGTTTGCTGTCTGTAAAACTGCTGAATTTTTGACTCAGCGCTGGAGATAAAACTCATTACCTTTTAAAATTTCCCTGTAGTATCTTGCCTTAGCAGAATTGCAATAAAAAGCAGGTTTATTGTTACAGGTAATATACGTTTTGGTGAAAAACTTACCCAGCATGCCAGCGATATACGACTTCAGCACCTCGCGGTGCTCTCTGTATCTCAGCATACACATTTTCCTCACTCTCTCCTGGTCCAACAGGAAGAAGTACCTCTTCAGGAACACGCAAACACTTTCGACCCCTCCTCTACCGGGGCAGCCCATCTCCAGATAAAGGCAGGCCAGCTGAGAGAGGTCAGCCTGGAGGTCAGGGGGCAGAGGTTTGGGGGAAAACAGCTGTATTAATTCAACATGGTTAGCAAGAAGTGGGAACGGTGCTCTGACGGGGGCGGTGAAACATGGGATGCTCTCTCCAAGGTCCTCTTCTTCAGTGAGGGATGTGGATTCATCCAGCTTAGCAGGCAGCGCTGTTGAGATCTCTGGCTGAACCACAACACAACAGGACATTGATGAAACAATCTCTTCCTCCTCCAGGGTCTTCTCTTGATGTGCTATTTCTCTAGGTACGGTGTGATCCTCCGGACCCAGAACCCTCTCTAGAACCGGGGCCCAGTCTTGGAGCACATTGCTGAGACAGACGTGGTCCAGTAAAACCATGGGGTTCTGGATTTGAGAGCTAAAACAGACAAGATATCAACTCAGTATGCAGTGAAAGCATCAGCAACTACAAGATTGGCTAGTCATTTCATGAAGTATTCTGGAGTATGATATGCTACAATTGATCTAAACCTATTTTAAAGAACTTGCAAAATGTTTATTGTAATCATTATAGATGCAATTTATGACTTCACATTAACTGAGAGACTAAGGCTAGATCTACATTAATCCGCATAGATCTGAAAACAGAGTTTTCGTTTTAAAGCGCTCTCCGTCCAACATTTTCCAAAAGTTTCTCATACACACAAACATCAGTAAACGGCAAATTCATCTCACTGGTGAGGTGCCGCCTATGAGGTGTGTAAAACCTCATAAAAGCTGACTGAGATGATACAGACGTCATAAAGTTAACACAATTCTTCTGGCAGGATCATTATATTTAGCAAAATAAATATCTCCACATTCACTGATGTGTCCGGGTCGCACTCAGTCAACCATTATGTTTGGTCTAAAACGCAAAAATATTCATGATTCTGAAGCTGAAAATACAGAATTATTTTAGAATTATCAGGACAGCCAAATATTCCCCCCATTGCATTATTATATATTATATTTAACATTATATATACAGTGCATCCAGAAAGTATTCACAGTGCTTCACTTATTCCTAATTTTCTTATGTTTCAGCCTTATTCCAAAATGGATTAAATTCAATATTTTCCTCAAAATTCAACAAACAAATAACCCATAATGAAAACGTGAAAGAAGTTTGAAATCTTTCAAAATGTATTAATAAAAAGCAGGAAATGTATTTTATTTTATAAATCACACTATTCACAGCCTTTGCCATGACACTCAAAATTGAGCTCAGGTTCATCCTGTTTCCACTGATCATCCCTGAGATGTTTCTACAACTTTTTTGGAGTCCACCTGTGCTAAATTCAGTTGATTGGACATGATTTGGAAAGGCACACACCTGTTCCCACAGTTAACAGTGCATGTCAGAGAAAATGGCTGTGCACCAACGCTCCCCATCCAACCTGATGGAGATTAAAAGCTGCAACATACTCCGCAAGAAGAGAGAAAAAAGTTCTCGCTCCCAGGGCAGCTTGTCCTCGACACATCGTCTGAGCAGAATGTTTTTCTTGCAGGTGTCCGAGAACTATCGTGTGATTGGTCAGACATTTAAAGTGGGCGTGGTTAATGCGGAGAAACGCAGATGATCGGCACCTGCTTTACTCGTGAAGTATGAATGTACTGGCCAGAACGAACTTTGTTCTTGTTCTTGCCACCTCGAGAAAACAAACAAATTTCTTTGTTCTTGCAAAGTATGTTCCAAGCTTAAGAGATGTCCTGCAAAGAAGAATGGGAAAAACTGGCCAAAAATAGGTGTGCCAAGCTTGTAGCATCATACTCAAAAAGACTTAAAGCAGCACTTGGCTACTTTTGCCCTCGGGGTCCCCCTACAGTTGGGAAAAAATAATGTCCTCAACTACTGTCGTAAGCTCTGTCATCCTACAACAGGGGATGCCATCGCGCGTGCATTTGTTGACATGACAGCCCTGATAGCCATGAACTACTGATGCGCGAGTCGTCTCATAACCCGCGGACCCCGTATGTCTACTTAACGGTCGCAGGTGCGGGGCGGGTTGTAAAAATATATACAGTGGTGCGGTGCGGGCCAAATAACTTCATAAAAGCGGCCCGCGGGTTGGTGCAGCACTAACAGTTAACCTGAACATTGCAAGAGTTCACATGCAGGTGTTCTTCTGGCGTCGCGTGTGAAATGTCTTCATCCCAGGTACAGTCAGTGGCATATGCTTCAGCATGTCATATGAATATAATTTCATGGGTTTTATTTTTTTCAAACGCCAAATAATCACGATGCTCACGTTTACAAGCCAGCATCATTATAGTAGTCTATTGGTTAGCGTTTTACAGAATCTATATGATACTTCAGTTCAATGTTTGAGTGGTAGCTCACCGTAACAAGCAGGACAGCATCGGTCGGGCACGCCTCCTTCAGCTCACGCCGACGAGCAAACGCTGGTCACATGCTGATCCTCCTCCTGCCTTTAATCCCATCACTTTTTCGTTTCCTCTTATTGCTTTCCTCCAACAAAACCTTTTCGTTCTTATTTGTCTTCGGACATGACTATATTATCCGACGAACAAAGTTGGGCTCGCACGTCCGACTGTAAGGAAGTGTGTGTGTTGGTGGAAGTGACGTATATGCCGTAAAGCAGTCGAATTTTGTAGTTCTTTTTGTTCTCGGGTTACTACCCGAAACCCGAAGTTTAAAAGTACAATTAAAAACGATACAGACCCCATCAGGCTATGGCAGACGTGTCATTCAACCTATTGAAGTCGTTTTATCATCACAAGAGTCTTAAAAAATATATTATGAAGGTTGAAAAGTTACCTAGTGCTGCTTTAATTGGCTGTAACTGGTGCCAAAAATGCTTCAACAAAGAATTGAGCAAAAGCTGTGAATACTTATGTATATGTGATATCTCTCTCTCTCTTTTACATTTGCAAACAAACTTCTTTCATGTTGTCATTATGGGTTATTGCAAGTAGAATTTTGAGGCAAATAATGAAATCAATCCATTTTGAAATAAGGCTGTAACAACATAAAATGTGGAAAAAGTTAAGTGGTGTGAATCCCTCCGGGAAGCACTGTAGTAGTTTAATTTTAGTACTTTTTCCGTCATTTTCATTTTGGGTGACCTATACACAATACAAATTATTGTATTTTTGTGATGCAGCAGCAGCTGCAGCAGGTCTTTTAAAAATTAACAGGAATAGGCTAAAAGCACTGTGAAAAGAAATAGTGTATATAAAATGCATAATTTCCCTAATGAACATATTGATTATTGACTGCAATGTTTTGGGTTAGTAATATGTTTATGTTTTTGACAGAAGTCTCTTATGCAAAAACACAGTAAAAACACTAATTGTGAAATGCAATTGTAAATAAGTGTTTTTATGTGAATATATTTAAAAAATGTAATTTATTCCTGTTATCAAAGCTGAATATCAGCATCAATACTCAAGTCTTCAGTGTAACATGATCCTTCAGAAATCACTCTCATATGATATTTTGCTGCTCAAGAAACATTATTATCAATGTTGTGCTACTTCATATTTTTCTGAAAACCATGATGCATTTTTTTCAGGATTCTTTGATGAATAGAAAGTTCAAAAGAACAGGATTTATTTGAAATGGAAATCGTTTAACAATATAATTAATCTTTGCTGATCTTACACAATTCCATCTCTCATTAATGTATCGTATGCGAACATTGATTAGCTTAGTTTCACCAGGAGAAACATCTTCCTGTCTGTATGCAACAGTAGGAAGTAACTCACATGGCTTTCTTTGTGGCGTCCCTTAACTCCTGCAGCTCAGACTCTGTGCTGGAGAGCTCAGAGTTCATTCTTACAGAGAGAGAGGCAATCAAAAACCAAAACAATGTAAATATATAAATCCATCAATAGCAGCAGTCAGACAACAGACTCACTCATGCTCGCCTTCCTCTGGAAGAGGCGTCGCTGTGGCCGTGGCCTCCCCTTGAACGCCTTCCCTGAGGTCAGGCCGAGGCCATAGGTCCGAGTTCATCTGAAGCGTGTTGATCTTCTCTGTCGTCTTTTTTACAAAGCTAGAGACACTGACATACACACATTTACAATTACAAAACACTTGAAAGCAATGAATGTCCAAAACATAAGCAGCTTGTTTTCAAGTAAAACAAAGAAAAACAAAGAAGAGAAGATATAGTTGGTAGACTTGTCAATCACACCCATCAGCATAAAATGAGACAATGTGTCAAGGACATATGTGACACCACGTCAAAACAGGAAGTTACAGTTTTAAAAATAAACTGGGTATCGGCAGCTGCATTTTAATGAGCATTTGTGCTTCCTTATGATCCAGCCAATCAGAGCACAGCAGACTGTGTCTGTTGTGAAATTTAAGAGGAAGTGAAATTACAATGAATAAAGGGGGAATTTATGTGGTCAGATGTGTGTGTGTACCTGTCTCGAACAGCCTGCAGGGCGACTCGTGGGGGTTTTGAGCGGAAAGACAGAGGCAGAAACTGCAAGCCGAGGTCTGACCTGTCCCCCTCTCCACGAACAGACTGAGAGTCTTCAGGAGAGCAAAAAGAGGGGTTGAAATGATAGAGAGACGAATGAAAAGAACGAGAATCAAGTCAGAAGATGTGGAAAAAATAAAGACAAAAGCACAGAATAAAGCAGATCATAACCGATTCATCACATGACAAAAGATCAGCATGCATAATGATCAGAAAAAAAACATTCAAAACATCAGATGAATGATTAAACAGCTGCTCGCTGATGTTTTTAGTGTATTTTATTGCAAAGTATTTGACATACAACACATACAATTTATACTATAAAACCATTTAAAAATTCACAATATTCAAAATAATTTTTTGTCATAATTGTAAACTGTAATATTTGTCAGTTGCTTTTTCTTTATTTGGATTGATAGCTCTGCACGCAGTTAAATCACATTGCTCCTCTTATTGAACATCAACATTGGTATTAAAGACCAAACTACTTCTGATTGGCAATGAGTTTGTTGCATCATGTAGATTTTTTGCTTTCAGCGAGGATGCGAAATTAAACTTATTTACTATCTTAACACATGTTTCTGGTGTTATTCTCCACGATTCATCCATGCATGCTACTCCAAATGAACAACAAGAGTATGTTCTGCCTCTAAAATGCCTTTCCTTTTTGGCTGATGTCACAGTAAATTAAGTTAAGTCCCACATTTGTATTTCTTGTTGATTGAAATGGCTAAAAATGGGTTGCACAGTGTTACAGTTTCTGTGTAGTTTAACATGCTAAATAGTTATGTGTAGAAGAAAGTCCCTTTCTGTCATTAGTGAAATGTGAGCGGAGTACTTCTTATATCAGGACAAGAGAGTCGAACTCTACAACTTCCCTTTTAGGTTTGAAATCGATCTCTCTCTGTCTCACCATTGTCCACTTGCTCATCCTCAGTGAAACTGAACTCCTTCAGCCGCTCCTCCTCGAGCATCGATTGGTTGGCGAGGGAATTGGCGTCATCATCTGATTGGCTGCCTCTTCGGCTGATTACGCGGTAGATGCCGCAGTCCAGAACGTTAAAGCTCTCCTGCACAACAGAAAGAGTCATATAGCATTTCAAAAAGGTGTCTATGCATATGTCTGTGTTTTTGCACTCACGTGAGAGGAAATGCTGCTCCTGCGGCTGCTGCAGGCGGAGTCCAGTGGCTCCAGTTTGCTGATCACTTCCTCCAGCTGACCAATCAGCTGCTGCTGGGAGGCGGAGTTTAGCTGAGCCTTGAGCTGCTCCAGTCGATCAATGGGGAGGGACTTCCTGGCCTGAGGAGGAAATGGAAAAGAGAGAGATTATCTTTGGAATGGAGAACTAGCATAATATTCAATGCACAATGAACAGTAATTGCACTTTCTTAAACTAGTATGTAAAACAGTAAAATGCATGCTACATGTGTTTGTGCGTACCCTGGATGTGATAATGGTATGCTGAAACATGCAGCAGACGATGGTGGCGAGTGTCCAGTTCTCCCTCTTCATCAGCCGCTCCACACAGCGCTCAGGTGACATCAGCAACAGGTGAGACAAACGTCCGTCACCATGAAGACAAAATAGCTCGTTACGGAAAACTGAAATCTCCACCACATCTATAGAGAAAGGAAGAGAGATATGGATCCAAGTACGTTAAAATTATCAAAATGGCCATACATTTTTTTTATTTTTTTAATATGTACATTTAATTATTAGGTGTATATATACAATGTATGGGTCAAAGGTTTTGAAACATTACTATTTTTAATGTTTTTGATGATTTTAAGAAATAATTTTCAACATGACCCTTCAGAAATTTCAGAGACCCTTTCATGTTTCCAATATTGATAATAAATCATCATATGAGAATGATTTTTGAAGGATCATGTGACACTGAAGACTGGAGAAATGATGCTGAAAAGTCAGCTTTGATCACAAAAAAATAAATTATTTTATTTTAAAAATATATTAAAATAGAAAACCATTATTTTAAATTGAAATAATATTTCACAATATTTTCTGTATTTTTTATCAAATAGATGCAGCCTTGATGAGCAGAAGAGACTTCTTTCAAAAACATTACAAATAGTAATGCTTCCAAACTTTTGATATAAATATATATATATTAGGGCCGGGACTTTAACGCGTTAATTAGATTAATTAATTACGGGACTTTAACGCGCTAATTAACGCAAAAAATAAATAACTATTTTAACTGCACTTATTTTTGCACCACAGAACGTTTTTCAATAAATGAGTTTCGACGGACCGATTATACTGGAACACCAACTAGCGCTCACGAGTCACGACAACAACAAACCATAGTGAACATGAACGAAGAAGCTGATGAGCCCGCTTTGCTTGGCCCCGTGGATAGGAAATTTTGTTTTATAAAACGAAAGGATGGAAGCGTCGGCAAGAGCATGGTTCTGTGCAAGCTATTCAACAAGGAATTAGCTTATCACCGCAGCATATCAAGCCTCAAATATCACAAATATGCTTTTGCTACACTTAATGGCAAACATTGCACTGGTCTGCTGGACTGAAATAAATAAACTATATTTTGTTGATTAAGCTTATGCATTCAGTCATTATTCAATGGTATGCTAAAAATCCATGTGAAAAATTACTTCTCACTGTTCTCAGGTCAAATATTTATATGCAATTAAAATGCGATTAATTTTGATTAATTAATTACAAAGCCTCTAATAATTAGATACATTTTTTTAATCGAGTCCCGGCCCTAATATATATACATAAAATACTATATATATATTTAAATATGTGAGCAAGTATATTTTGGTGTGAATATACTTTTGTGCATGCGTCACTTTCATAATTCCTCACCTTTGACCTCTGTCCACAGCAGAACCTGACCACTGTGAGGGGTGAAGATGTAGATGGCCGAATCCGTCCAGGTGAGCAGATTTTGATCTCTAAGAAAACACACACAACTCAAATCAAATATTAACGTCAAAACCCTTTTTTAGACTGTGAGACGTTATCTTCACAGTTTCACAGTCATAATACACACAGCAGATGTGAAATACTGTTTCTTTACTAGGTCATGTGTTATTATAATACAGGAAGTACTTACCCAAACTGAAGGAGTCTGGGGAAAGCCAGAGACTGTGGATTCGTCTGTGCAGGATTGAAATGTGGCTCATTCCTTAAAACAAGACACAACAAAAATTAAGGAAAGAGAGAAAAAGAACTGAGATACAGAACTAAGAGCAAAAATGACAACCACTAATGATGTCACAGGTGAGTGTTAAACACACAAACACACACTTGTAAGAGATGAGGGGCAGCGGTGGGCAGGCCAGCAGCTGTTTGAACTGGTGTGTGCTCAAGACTTCTCCACTGAAACTGGCCTCCCATATGCGGGAGCCGGGCCGGGCACAGAACAGCAGGGGAGGAGGTCCGCCTGCCTGACCCCGCTGACCCTGCAGGAGAAAACACGCCCCAAACTCTCCGTCTCGCTCTTTATTACCCACACGCCAGAACTTCTCCCTGAGAGAAAAAGAAAAAAGACTGAATGTATTTCTTAAAAGTATGTATATGCATTAAAAAGGTTCTAATATCCTAATATTATATATAATATCCTAATAGCAGTAATAAAGGCACTAATCGCCGTATCCGGTCGGCAAAACTCGGAAGTCATTCTTAAGAAGGGAAGATGTGTTCTGTGCTGTTCTTTGTTCTTTTCTCGGAGAAAAGCTTAACTCCAAGTCTTCCAGAGCCACAGTCAAAGCTGATTGGAACGACCGCCTTTTGCCAGTTTCTGTGTTTACTAGAAGCACGCAAGCGCAACTCTGCCGTCATTATGTTAAGCCCCACCCACCGACTCTATACACGATGTGATTGGCCCGACCAGAGTTTGGTTTTTACAGCTCAGAAGTTTATTGAGAGTTGCTAGACGACACTCGCGGCAGATTAGATTTGCTGCCGCTAGGGTGTGTCTAGATTTCTAGGCTAGCAAATATGGTAAGGGGCTGGACATTTCCCAAACCCGCTCAAAGCGTATCACCAATCACAACACACTGATCCAGCCGACCAATCAGAGCACAGTGTGCTTTTCAGAAGGCAGGGCTTCATAGAGACAGGAACTAAGCAGAGCGTTACTGCAATACTGCAATACTGAGCTTATTGAATAGAAAAACAAAACCTTTGCAGTACTTTGCTGATGTTGACAGGTTTGTTGCCTGGTGTGACTCTAATAATTTGCTTTTAAATGAAAAAAAGACTGTTGAAATGATTTTTTATCCTAGATCTGTGGGGATCACAGTCCTGTTATAATACATGGCAATATTATTGAACAGGTTTCTTCAATCAAAATATTTAGGTGTTTATGTAGACAACTTATTATGCTGGTCTCCTCACATTAACAGTCTATGCTCTAGATTACAGCAAAGGTTATACTTCCTGCGAAGGTTAAAAGTGTTTGGAGTAAATCAGAAGGGTATGGGAACCTGACTGTTCAATTAAAAACAAAATTAGCACGACTAGTACACACTGCTCAAAAAATTATAGGGCTGAAGGATAAACAAATTATACAAGAGTTGTACGAGGCATCTATTTTTAAACAAGCTAAAAAAATTGTTGCTGATGACACATATTTTGCATATGTATTTTCATTTGTTACCATCAGGGAGACGATTTAGGGTCTTGAAGTGTAAGTCAAATCGTTACAAAAATTATTTTGTGCCAACTGCGGTCAAAATCTTAAATAGAGAATCTTATGTCTGATATTTAATGCTGTTATTTTATATTAAAATTTAGGCTTTTTTTGTATGTTTGTATGTATGTATGTATGTATGTATGTATATATTGTACACTGGCCGTGTCATGATGTCTAAGACAAATTTCCCAGCAATGGGACAATAAAGTATATTCTATTCTATTCTATTCTATTCTATACTGACAGACTGGAAAGAGAAGAGCCGCAAAAATGGCGAATATGAGGAAAATAATGTATTTCTTGAACATTTAAGCATGAAAACCTTTCCTAATAGAGGCCAAAAACAACACTTTGTAAAGGGGTATATCAGGTCCTCTTTAATTTAAACGTTTTCAGATGTACTGTATTTTTTTTTTTTTCGTTTAATATACATTTTAATTTTAATAAGTTATGGTCTGAAGACATGGGGGAAATGGGATATCAATAATACATTTGATCAAATAAGGAGCCCAATACGAATAAAATGGTACATTTGTGTCAAGAATTCAGAGTGAAATATATTTTTTTTAATTAATAAAGGGTTCCCACTCTTTTTCAGCAATAATTTTTTGATCATTTTCAGGACTTTGAGGACATTTTAAATTTTACTATGTGAGACAAGGATCACGCCCTAAAGTAATACATTGCTCTCAAAGTCTTTAAAAGGTGTACAGTAAATTGCCACAACCTAACTAAAAATAAGTTTTTAATATGAGCTCTTAATCATACATATTGAAGCTTGTTTATGCCACAGAATAAAAATTAAAAGGGTAATTGCAAATTTTATCTTGCTATACTGGATTTTTAAAATTGCAATTGTGAGTTATAAAGTCAGAATTGCGATTAAAGTCCATCTTTTTTTCATCAGAATTGGACACAAGACATTTTCTCAAATTTTCCAATGCGTTTCCAGGTTTTCCAGGACGAGTGGGAACCCTGTAAATAGTGGTTTACAGGACATCTGTTGTCCCATATTTCCTGCCAACACACACGCACACACACGCACCTCTCTGTGTCACACAGGTAGCAGCGGCTGAGAGACGAGACCGCCAAGTGTCCGTCCGTGTACCCCAGCTGGACCACACGTGAATCCACTGTGGTGATGGTCTGAACTGGGAAGATCACAAACGCAGAGCCCTGTTTGGAAGCAAAACCAAACCACAAACAAACACACAAATATAGATTCAAAATCACACAAATACACTACCTTTCAAAAGTTTGGGATCAGAATGAACATGTGAAAAAGTTCTTATACCTTCCCGAGTTTAGACGATCCAGCCCTGACGCAGGACACTTTTCCTCCGGCATCTCCAGCAAACACTCGGTGGGCCGCGGTGTCCCAGCACAGGGATGTTACCGTCTGTCCGCGGTGCTCCAAGGACACCGAGACACGCTCAGGACGGCCACGCCGCTCCAAATGCAGCTCCCACACCACCACCACACCCTGACTGGGGTACACACATAACAAAAGCATCCAGATTGGCAACCACAAACACCAGGAGCACATATGCAGATGGGGCGAACATGAATACCTTGTTGCCACAGCAATAAACTCCTCATCATGGGGGCAGCATGAGACCTGCGTGATTGAGCCTTCCTAAATAAAGACAAAGAAAACATTGTGGTGGACACTTTCAATTTCCCTTTCAAAATTGTTATAGCTGATTTTATGAAGCTTTCTTTTTTTAAGAGCATCCAGAGACATTGATGTTTCTCTATGTGATGTATCGCTGCAATCATCAGCACTTAGCAAACTTGAAAAACACTCAAAGCAGAGCATGATGAAAGATGATACCAATATAAATCGTGCATCACTACTGCGTTTGACTGTGTGATCAATAACCACTTCACAGTGCCAATAAAAGACAGGAAGAAGCAAACACGCCATACATATAATATTGCAGACTAAACACACACATCCAAATGCATTCACATCTAATTGATAACACTGAACAATAGTATTTCAACACTGCTGCAGGTTCTGTTAATCAACTGTGTTAAAGGAGAACTTGTGAAATGGGTTGGTTGTGCGTACTTTGTGTGTGAGGATGAGTTTCTGCTTCCAGCCGTCTCTCTGGATGAGGTGAAGCCCTCCGGCAGACGTGCCCAGAGCCAGCCATTTCCTGGACACAGAGAGGCATGTGCACTGCAGGAGAGAGAGAATGATGTTAGAGTGAGTCTCACAAAATGTCCAGGTCATATTTCGTCATGAATTTAGAAATAAATAAATAAATAAATATAAAATTATTGTTTGCTTAAAGAAAATGGCTATGATTTTATATATATATATATATATATATATACATTTATTTTATTTTGTAGAAACCATGGAAACACCAAAGGCGCTTTAATATATCATGTGTTTCATTAGACAGGTGAGAGACTGTTTGGATCATTCATGGACAGAAAACTAATCATTGTTCTACTGTTCAACACATTTAGTCTTATTATTTAAATCTGGTTTTCTTGATTTACTGCGAGTACCATGTTTTACCATGCCTAATATCCATCTACTGCAGTGTGAACAAGTGTTTCATAGTAGCTGCTAAGTGAACGCACAGGGTAGCTTTATAACACAACTCTCAACCCACTCAAATACTATGTGTAATATGATAAAACAGCGCTGTGTTACCTCTCATACATACGACCAGAAAATGCAGAAGTGCTCGTCTATGGCATAATAAAAGCTCTGTGAAATCAAGACAGGCTATGCTTTTTTTTGAATAAGCGACCTCTTGCTTTGAAAATTTGCATATTTTGGCTTTAATGAAGCTCTTTCCTTCGAAAGTAAACAACACCAACCGCAATTCAGGTCAGCTTGGATAAGAGTTTGGATAAGAGTGGACAATAAAAAGTGTCTACTCTTTCACAATAGGTGTGGTAGTGGAGTAGGTAAGTGCATAGGTTACTTTGATTCGTCCCGAGTCCAGTCGCAGGGCGGAAAGGAGGGGGTCCAAACAGTCAAACTCTGCCAGGACATGAGTGCAGGACTCCACAGGAACCACATGAATCATCCTGCACCGGCCTGAGAGGAAACAATAATAACACTGGCTTTTTATTGGGAATCATTAGTGAATGCAGCCTGTTTGGCTAACCAGGGTTCCCACGGGTCCTTGAAAGTTTGTGAATATGAAATTCTTCTTTTTTTAAAGGCCCTGGAAAGTTTTTGAACATAAGCATAAATGGATTCAGGTCCTTGAAAGTGCTTAAAATTATTTTGTGCAAGAAGTTTTCTGGAAAACCGTTTTATTTTGCCAACACTTCGTGGCCTATGCATACTAGCTTGCTTGACGTTGGTTGCGCGCATTTACATGTTACAATCATTTTTTTCCCGTATGAGGTACTTCATTTTGTGCATTGCCGTCATGACGTTCACGCATGCACGAAACTACTATGATGGTACCGCAACGTTTCACGAACACACCGTGAAACATTGCACAAATAGGGTAAAACCGCTGAAACGTGGTGCCTGGAAAATGCTAGTTAAAAATTATATTTTAGAGGATTTCTCTGATATCATACATGTCACAGTTTTAGGTCTGGATGTCCTGTAAAGAACACATTCGGGACTTTTCACAGATACCAAAGGTTTTGACGTTTCACAGTGACAACTGCCTCTCCTTGCACGACTGAATGATGTAACACTTTTATGGAAATATAATATTTGGTAATTATCATTTAAATCTGACTCATTTTTGTAATTGTTTGTCACAAATCAGCATCTCAGGAAAATGTTATGTGGTTTCAAATAAAAATATTACTTTCTGTTACGAAACAGGATGTTGATTTCACACATGTCCACTGACTGTAGAGGACACTCAGACTTAAATCATGTTTATCAGATTCAGGGATTTTGGGAGTCACAGGGAATAGGGAAAGAAATTATATCTCAATATTCCTATAAAATATTAGATATCATTATCTTATCAAAATCTTCCCAATTACTACTAGCTTTATTACACTTCTTTTTTTCATTACATGTTGCCCCAAGAAGACATTCATATGCAAATGTATAGTATAAAAGTATAGGTACATTGTATATAATGGGAAAGCCTGCTTATGCATTACATATTGCATCAAATCATTCTGTTATATCTTTCATCACATAGTTAAGAAACATCTTTGTACAAAGTTTGGTATAAAAAAATTGATTGGTGATTTTAGACAAATTCCCATTCATGTCTATTTATTTATTTATTTATTTATTTATTTATTTATTTATTTATTCCTGGTGTCCTCTACAGAGGACATTGCATAAAATATGTATAAAATATTATTTTGCAAACATTCTTAAGCTCTAAACTTTTCCCCCAGCTGGTTCTCAGGAGGATATCATACACTGTAAAAAATTATATGTTCAATAAGTTATGACAACATATGTTTTTACATTGTTTTAACTCATCAAAATAAGTTAAGCAATGTTAAACTTGTTTTTATAAGTTATACAAGATGTAACTAATTTTTTAAAGTCAGTTTAACATAATTTAAGTTGAAATAACTTAAACATTCAAGTCTATTGTACTGCAAAAGTTCAAAATTTGCCTTTTTTTTTTACAGTGTAGATGCATTTAGCATAGATTTGACATCACAAGCTTGTTCCGAAAATAAATTTTGGGATGATTATGCATCCATGGCATGTTTGAACAAGCAACCAATCACAAACATATATGCAAATATTGTAACCAGGTACACAGAAACTCAAAGAGACTATTCAAGTGCCCTTAAATTGTAGCAGCAAAGTGAGCTCACTAAGTTGAGACACAGCCTTCCTCAGTGTCATATGATTCCAGGGAAATCCAATTGAAAAAGCATGACTGCCACACATCTCTCCTCTATTTTTTTGGTGTTTTTCCTTTGCTTTCCCACACATTACATTCCAGCATTAACGCTATAATACAAAGCAATGCATAAACGAAACAAATATACAACAAAAACCCAGATCTCATTAATATATGATCTATTATTGTGAACTTGTATTCTCTTTATTTGTTTTTCACACATTTGACAGTCAGCAGAAAAGACAAAACGCGTACTCTCTCACACATATACACACGTTTGACCACTTCCGCTTCGTTTTAAACACTTATTTACAAGAGTTCATTTTATGAAACACTTTATAAAGGCGAATCTTAAAGTTAGCCGTTATAAATCAAACCGACGCGTTAGCCGATTAGCATGACTGTCAATCACGAGATCCGAGTTCAAAACTCGCCGGAACAGCATAAAACATAGAATAAATCTAGTTTTGTTTGAGTTTTTGTGTTAAAAAAGAGTTTGATTAAGGTCAAAGTTGATCCTGAGCTGGAAATCTAGGGACTTTCACAATCAACGTTTTAGTTTCTACTTCTCCTCTTCATTCTTTTCCGTGAATGCTTAGTTATATCACTTAAACGTTTGAGGCCGCATAAAAAATACATTTTTAAACGTTATTTATTTTATAAATTAATAAGTTGAACTTATTTTAGTTGCTTAATGTCACCTCAAGCATTTCAATAAAGTGTTTAACGTTAACTAATATGCATAAAATCGTGTTTTACCTCCAACTCAGCTCCAGACGCATTTAAATCTCCAAAACTTCCAGAAAAGTAGTCCAAATTAATCATTTAGTGTGTAAAGTGACGATCATGTGTGTGTTTTTGCGCCACTGTAATTCCTGCAGTGTTTGACTTGACAGCTGACTGAAAACTGACCGGCGCTACTTCTCCATAGCGCTCCATTCTCTGTGACGCGCAGCGATTTACACTCGCGTGAGGGACTACTTCTGCCGCCTTGTTTGGACATAACTCACAATCAAATACTTTGGGAACTTTACTTACTTAAATATATATTCTTATCATGCATAAAAACATTCACGTGTTATCTGAACATATCTGCTTCTCAAACAAATGATTCTCACAGACGCGTAGGTGTCCAATCAGTAGTTTGGCGTCCATCGGTCCATTAAAAGCTCAG
The DNA here is from genome assembly GCF_024679245.1 of Pseudorasbora parva. Taxonomy (NCBI): domain Eukaryota; kingdom Metazoa; phylum Chordata; class Actinopteri; order Cypriniformes; family Gobionidae; genus Pseudorasbora; species Pseudorasbora parva. The sequence goes on along the minus strand of NC_090196.1, from coordinate 31,236,190 downwards.
GTTGGTATTGATTGATATTTGAGACGCCCAGGAGAATAAAGCCTGTTCCATCCCCAGCCAGCAAAAATAGCCCAGACTTGACCTTTAAACATCTTATGTCCTTGTAGTTAATGTACCACATTCAGATATAGATGTAAGAATTGTATTTATAAAGATAGCCATCACTAAATGCAAGCACAGAATGGCTAAACTGAACTGTATGGTGGATCTTGAGAAGATATACAACAATACAACAGTATTGATTACTGCATACAGTCTGAGAACAATACAATAGAGTTAACTTAGTTACAAATGGGTTTAACATTTGATTAGTGACCTACTGTAGAAACGGTGCAGAATCTTAATTTTTATCTGCCCCAAATCTCTGTAAATTAAGTTGCTAAATTTGGTTTGAGTAGACATTATTCGTGACAAACCATGTCTGGAAGTGTGTGGCAATTGTTCTGTGTGTATACATGGTTGTCTTGGTCTAACAAAGGGTTTTCAAACTGAGGTCCACAAAGAAGAATTGCTTGGAGAAAAACAATGCAAAAATGCAATTCTTGTCCCTAAAAATATTTAAAACACAGTGCTTCCTCTTTAGGGTTTTCATGGTGTAATATAACAGCTTCCTCGCCGTTGGTTAACCGAGTACTTTGAGGAAGCTCTTTTAATGAAACACACCAGTTTAACAGTTTAAATCTTGACTTTATTTGAAATAACATCCACAACTCAGTGCAGCTAGAGAAGACACATTATGAAGCAGTGCGGATGAGCGTGTACACGTGTTTGTGGCACACAGATCAGTAAATGCACTACATAGAAATTATTATTATCATTATAATTACAGTATTGCTATATCCCCCTCCTCTTGGCGTGTCTTGAGCCACTGATTTCCAATCAGCCTCAAGTCTCGGGAGATTCGAACTGGATTGCAATATCCGATTTGTAAAGACTCCTCCTTATCATTGACTTAAAAGCTTTTCCCTCAAACAGAGTCCTTTGCATTAAACGTTATAAGTTCCTGAGATCTTTCCATGGTATTATTGAGCCAAGTTTGGTCATTGTAGAAATACAACACTGTTAAAATTTCACATCTTACCTAGGAAATGAAATTATCCACTGAAGAAAAGGGGGGAAAAACAGGAAAGGCAAGAAACGGAACGGAACAAACTAAGTAAAGAGAGAAGTAAATAATTACAGTTATTTATGACTGGCGCAGCCTATCTCCAAGTGGACCAATACGATAACAGAATTTGCTCTCTTCAAGCCCCTCCCCCAGGCAGACATGCTCACTAGCACCTCCAGCTGCGATTGGTTGGAAAATCCACCCATCAGGCCTTAGTCGGCCCAAGCTGGGAGAGTGTGTCTTTGTTCCTCTCCCTTTTCTTTTAAATTCACCCAGTCTTTTATGTCTTTCGTCTTTTTCTCACTGTCTCCTCAGGTTTTTCTCATCATTCGCCGCGTTTGCCAGGCTTGGAACTTGTTGTACGCAGCCTGAAGCATTTCCTCCAGGTGGCCCGTTAGCTTTTGCAAGAAGAAAACACAGGAAATTACTATGTAGTTCCACTGTAAGTGCATCAAAATATTAATAAATTGCCTTAAAGGTGCACTATGCAACTTTTCGTCCACTGGAGGGCGCCTATTCTAAGCAAAGGCGTAGTTTGATGACGCCAAGTGTGAGCGCAGCATCTTGGGACATGTGGTCATCACCTCACAGCCGGTGGAAAATAGAACTCGGGCAGAAATCATGTTCATGAATGCGGTTATTAACGTTACTGTAGTGTGAAGCAGAGCAGGACCGAGAGTTGTGGAGCTGAGCACGGCCGCTGGAGCGATTGTTACACAAACACACGCGAGCACCAGGGCTTTTATTATGACGGGACGGGACACAGTCGCCGGACGCCTTCAGTATTTCCGCTTTTCCGGTCATGAATATACAGTCTTGTTCAAAATAATAGCAGTACAATGTGACTAACCAGAATAATCAAGGTTTTTAGTATATTTTTTATTGTTACGTGGCAAACAAGTTACCAGTAGGTTCAGTAGATTCTCAGAAAACAAACAAGACCCAGCATTCATGATATGCACGCTCTTAAGGCTGTGCAATTGGGCAATTAGTTGAAAGGGGTGTGTTCAAAAAAATAGCAGTGTCTACCTTTGACTGTACAAACTCAAAACTATTTTGTATAAACATTTTTTTTCCTGGGATTTAGCAATCCTGTGAATCACTAAACTAATATTTAGTTGTATGACCACAGTTTTTTAAAATTGCTTGACATCTGTGTGGCATGGAGTCAACCAACTTGTGGCACCTCTCAGCTGTTATTCCACTCCATGATTCTTTAACAACATTCCACAATTCATTCACATTTCTTGGTTTTGCTTCAGAAACAGCATTTTTGATATCACCCCACAAGTTCTCAATTGGATTAAGGTCTGGAGATTGGGCTGGCCACTCCATAACATTAATTTTGTTGGTTTGGAACCAAGACTTTGCCCGTTTACTAGTGTGTTTTGGGTCATTGTCTTGTTGAAACAACCGTTTCAAGGGCATGTCCTCTTCAGCATAGGGCAACATGACCTCTTCAAGTATTTTAACATATGCAAACTGATCCATGATCCCTGGTATGCGATAAATAGGCCCAACAACATAGTAGGAGAAACATGCCCATATCATGATGCTTGCACCTCCATGCTTCACTGTCTTCACTGTGTACTGTGGCTTGAATTCAGAGTTTGGGGGTCGTCTCGCAAACTGCCTGTGGCCCTTGGACCCAAAAAGAACAATTTTACTCTCATCAGTCCACAAAATGTTCCTCCATTTCTCTTTAGGCCAGTTGATGTGTTCTTTGGCAAATTGTAACCTCTTCTGCACATGCCTTTTTTTTAACAGAGGGACTTTGCGGGGGATTCTTGAAAATAGATTAGCTTCACACAGACGTCTTCTAACTGTCACAGTACTTACAGGTAACTCCAGACTGTCTTTGATCATCCTGGAGGTGATCATTGGCTGAGCCTTTGCCATTCTGGTTATTCTTCTATCCATTTTGATGGTTGTCTTCCGTTTTCTTCCACGTCTCTCTGGTTTTGCTCTCCATTTTAAGGCATTGGAGATCATTTTAGCTGAACAGCCTATCATTTTTTGCACCTCTTTATAGGTTTTCCCCTCTCTAATCAACTTTTTAATCAAAGTACGCTGTTCTTCTGAACAATGTCTTGAACGACCCATTTTCCTCAGCTTTCAAATGCATGTTCAACAAGTGTTGGCTTCATCCTTAAATAGGGGCCACCTGATTCACACCTGTTTCTTCACAAAATTGATGACCTCAGTGATTGAATGCCACACTGCTATTTTTTTGAACACACCCCTTTCAACTAATTCAACTAATTGCCCAATTGCACAGCCTTAAGAGCGTGCATATCATGAATGCTGGGTCTCATTTGTTTTCTGAGAATCTACTGAACCTACTGGTAACTTGTTTGCCAGGTAGCAATAAAAAATATACTAAAAACCTTGATTATTCTGGTTAGTCACATTGTACTGCTATTATTTTGAACAATACTGTAAGGTAATTCAGCTCTGTTTATCATATTAGATACATTTAAGTGTGTTTAAAATGATGTTATGACGTTACTCTGTTAGTTTGCTCAGTGCTGCAATATATAACAAAATATATAATAACCCTAACACTGACCTAGTGGTTTTTGGATATTTTACTGCAAAAATACTACATAGTGCACCTTTAACTTTTACACAATATCAAGAAAAATATCTAAAACCACTGTTTATACGTGGAAAAATCAAAATACAGGAATCACACTGGAAATTATAGACGCTTTAAACCTCAAAAAAAACATTCATTATAAGATTTAAAATATGTATTTTATCAAAAGTATGTTATAACATATCTTTTCTTTCAGGTGCTTTACAGCAGAACTCTGTTCATTATGAAATCAATATTTTCATGTTCCTGTTTATCCCAAACAGCACTCTGAACCATTTTTCCACACAATTCTGGAAATGATCAATTCTGACGAGCATTAATTATTCATGTGTACTCTAAGCACTATTCAAAGAACCCATTAAAGTTGTGGTCAGGGGCGTGGCCTTACATTAGTGCTCAAGTACTGCCGTTGGATCTTGTCTTGAAAGGGGCGGAGCTTCGTCAACTGGAATCTCTCTAGGTTAGATTTCATCTTTATCACCTGTATGCAGGAGGGAGGAACAGATAAAAAAATCATGATGCAATAAAACAACACAAGTATAAAAATGTACTACTTCATTATTGCAGGTGCACTTCTTGACCTTCTCCTCCAGGAAAGGACTGCTGACGGGGAAACAGGACCAGAAGTGTCGGAGCAGCTCTCCAGCGGCAGTGTATAAGTGCTTCAGCTCACCCTGAACATCGGTGGGCACTAATTCTATACAAATACACACAAAGAATGACTAGATCAAGATGATGGACAGCAAAATGCCTTAGTGAGATGTAACTGGCCGGGTTTAAACATCTTGCAATAGTAGAGCGCATTTAAAGGGTTAGTTCACCCAAAAATGTAATTTTTCATTAAAAGGGGGGTGAAATGCTGTTTCATGCATACTGAGCTTTATACACTGTTAAAGAATTGGATTCCCATCCTAAACATAGACAAAGTTTCAAAAACTAATGTTGGACGTTTGATAGAGTATTTCTGTGTCAAAAATACTCCTTCCGGTTTCTCACAAGTTTCGGAGAGTTTTTTTCGAGTACTGGTCTACTTGACGTCCTTGTATGGGCCGTACGGGCTCCTCCCGGTAGGGTGCGCGCGCCCGTGACTAGAGCGAGAGAGGAAATGCACGCCGTAAACGCTCTCTCAGGTGCAGATTCACTCGTCCATGAATACTTCTGTCGCGCGCCGCGCTCCACTTTATCCCTATGGGTGTAGAAGTGTGTTTTTGACGGAGCGGTCCCAGCGATAAAGGTTCGGTCCTGCTTTGGAAGCAGCTGGTGAGTAAACCGGCTTCAAATGTCTGTGCTATTGGCTACCTTCGCATGAGTAAACATCAGTAAACGACACGATCGCGTGCTTCGTCATTGAAATGCGCTAACGGACTCCATTGCTGTTCTCTGTTGTATAACGTTACACTAGTCTGACGTGCAAAACCGTTTTGCTTGCTACCTCTAAGGTCTAGTCGTATACAATAGTCCATAAACCGAATCATGTCCTCATAAACTGCGAGTAAAGACACACAAAGGCCACTAAATACGGTCCATACCACAGAGACGGACGTCCTGATGTTGCTGTTTTTCCTGTTCAATTTATTTCAGCCTCAGATTTGATTGTGGATCATTATCTGTATTAGCTGAGATAGCCATGGGTTTCTCCACGCTTGAGGACGTCACCGCTTTGCGCGCTTGTCATTCTTTAGCTCCGCCCACACGATACGCCTCCAGGCGCTCGGTTTTATCCGGAAAGACTCTGTACAGCCCATATTTCTTTTATAAATATAATAAAACTAAAGACTTTTCGGAGATATGAAGGATGCAATACTACTCTATAGGTACTCAAGATTGACATGAGATTGACTGAAACTGAGTGTTTCACCCCCCCTTTAACTCCTCACCCTAATGTCGTTCCACACCCGGAAGACCTCCGTTCATCTTCACACACAGTTTAAGATATTTTATATTTAGTCAGAGGGCTTTCTCTCCTTTGAATGTAAGTGTATGTACACTTGATGTCCACGTCACGAAGGTAATGAAAACATCATCAAAGTAGTCCATATGAGACATCAGTGGGTTAATTAGACTCTTTTGAAGCGTCGACAATACATTTTGGTCCAAAAATAACAAAAACGACGACTTTATTCGGCATTGTCTTCTCTTCTGCGTTTGTTTTCAACCCTCAAATAAAGAATCAAATGGTCATGAATCAGCAGATTGATTCGTGATTCATATCGCCAATGTCACGTGATTTCAGCAGTTTTCCAGTTTGACACGCAATCCGAATCTTGAATCATGACCGTTTGATTCCTTATTTGAGGAACATGGAAGACAATGCTGAATAAAGTCGTATTTTTTGTTATTTTTGGACCAAAATGTATTGTCGACGCTTCAAAAAAGTCTAACTAACCCACTGATGTCTCATATGGACTACTTTGATGATGTTTTCATTACCTTCTGGACGTGGACAGCAAGTGGGCCATACACTTAAATTCAAAGGACAAAGCCCTCGGACTAAATCTAAAATATCTTAAGCTGTGTTCCGATGATGAACGGAGGTCTTACGGGTGTGAAACGACATTGGGGAGAGTCATTAATGAAAGAAATTTAATTTTTGGGTGTACTAACCCTTTAAGGCCTCATTTACACTGCAGGGTTCAAGTGACCCGATTCCGATTTTTCCTCTCATGTGGCAAAGATCGGATTTGACATGTGAACGTGTAAGCAGGAAAAAATGCATGGATTCCGATATCCTCAGATCGGATTCAGGCCTCACTCATATGTGGTAATAAACCAGATATGAATTGGATATGTGCATTGTGCGTCTGCCATGTAAGCGATCAAATCGGATATTCCCCAGTAAATGCAAGAAGTACGTCATTGAAAAAAGGACTGAGGCGAATGACGTCAACTCAGGTGGACACGAACTGCGATCAAGGGCTCACCTCTTTTTTTCTCCGCCCTTACGAGAAAAATGTTTTGCAGACCTTTAAAAATGTGTGGAAAAGTGCGGAAAGCAAAACATTGAATAAAATGTTTGTCTGCGTCCATTGCATATCGCGCCATTTTACTTCCTTTTATGTTTAAGAACGTCTTGGGGTGTTTCGCCAGTGTACAGTCTAAATGCAAATATCGAATATGGGTCGCTTTTAAAAGATGATGTAAGCGGGTCATCCAAAAAAATCGGATATAATCACCAAATCGGAATTGTGCATCAAGACCTGCAGTGTAAATGCAGCCTAAGTCTCAGCTGAGAGAACATTTGATATTGTTATAATGGGATGAATAGACAGTCTGAGGTCAAACACTGACGGTTAATGGTCTGTTGGCCTCCGCCCTGCATCAGAACCCCTCCAGGTGACAGCGCTGTGATGGCAGAGCTCGCCACACTGCTTGACATCACCTGAAACACGCCACAAAATAAAACACAGACTACAATACAAGTTTTAACCTCGTACTCACGCATCCACATCAACCTCTCACGGATGTACCTGCGTCAGGCGGGGTTTGTAATTCCTCATCTCCTGCTGGATAATGCTGATGGAGTTGATAATGTCCTGACTGGTGGAGTAATGCTGCGACTGCAACGGAGTCGGGCCGTGGGAATATCTTGAAAATGTAAAAATACTTAAATTAAAGATCTGTAGATTATCCGAACATCTACACGGTCTCTGGAAGATACAGATGAAAGGCACTGGGTACTTACCTGTCTGATTTCTTCAAGTTCAGAGCGATGGTCTTACGCCCAGAGTCACCCTGAAGGTCATCATATTCTATGGCTTCCTGTAATTTCACCTGAAGAGCCACAAAACAACACGATAATCTATTTTTATTCTCATTAAACAACGGCTAAAGACAGCTGATCAGCTTATCAGCTAAAACAAAAACTCCAAAAGCAATTAGTACATTTTTTTTTTTTACTAAATTCATACAAAAATATAGGCATAAAATTAGATTTTCAAGTATTTATAATAATAATAATAATAATAATATAAACAACAAATTATAATAAAAGTATTATTACAGTTAGAGATTATTATGATCATTAATAACAATAATTTTTTCATCATCATTTTATTTTTATTCTATTTTACAGAATTCACTAATCATACAGTATATATATATATATATATATACACACACACACACACACACACACACACACACACACACACACACAAACACACACACACACACACACACACACACACACACACACACACACACACACACACACACACACACACACACACACACACACACAGTGTGGTTTAATATTGTTTTAAATGGATTGTTCTGAAATACAACATTATGACTAATAATAATTTATAATTCTGAGATATAGTTTTATGGCAAAATTATGGCATAAAAGTTAGGGAGACAAATCACGATAATGACAAAAGTTGAAATTATGAGCTAAACTTAATTATAACATTAAAAAAATTAAATTAGGACAAAATGACATAATTGACGGAATAAAAAAACAATTATGAGAAAGTAATAATTGACAAAAAGTAGTAATTATAACAAACACTCCTAATGTAGAAATACTTATCGCATAATTATGATTTACTTAAGCATGATTTCAAAATATGGATAACTGTTACATTTAAAATGAAATTATTATTTATAATAATTGTATTTATAAAGCTACCTAACAACATCTATTGACCCTAGCAAAATCATATTAATAACCTTTTTGAGTGGCGGCTGGAAGAAATCTGAATCTCTGGAGTTCCCATCAGTGCTGCTGGTCTCACTGGCTTGATCACTGGGAGCGTCTCTGTATAACACACAAACACACACACACACACACACACACACACACACACACACACACACACACACACACACACACACACACACACACACACACACACACACACACACACACACACACACACACACACACACACACACACACACACACACAATTAAATCTGTGACACACAGAAACAACAAACACTCTGCTGTTGAGATGCTTACGCTTTGCGTAGGCCGGCCGCCAGCACCATGGCACTGTGGTGGTTGAAGCGTTTGATTATGGCGGAGTTGCTGTTCTCTCTCAGTGATTTGTTTGAGGGGTTTGATGTAGTGGGAACTGTAGCTGTGCCGTAACCCTTCAGAGACACACAGAGAGATCCAGTTTCACCAAACAATCCGACACACAGAAGAGCTGTCATATAAAGTCCAACATATCTCACCTCATCTAATGTCTTATCCTCGAGTGAAAGCAGATCCACCATGGGGTTCTTCACTCCTTGGTTAACCATAGATTTCTGACCTAAAAAATGCGAATTCCATCAGAATACAACTCACACACAGACCAAGAAGAGCTATTTAACATGCTCAGATGAAATCAACAGTCCATGGAAGATTCCTTCAGAGTAAATAAGATCTCAAAACAGTAACAGCACTTCATAGGTGCGCTACCCTTCTCGTCCTGTTTGGCACACTCGGAGAAGATGTCCTGCTGGCCCGTGTTGATCCGATCCCTGTGGAAGTAATGAGACTGAAAGAAGCGCGTCCAGAACTCCTTCTCCGTCATGTTGTGAGGAACGTTCTCAGCGTATTTCTGCTTGACTGCAATCAAAGACAAAGAGAGATAGAAAAGGGTCAAATTCAACACCTTACAACAAATTCAAGCTTTTTGTTTGTCCCTAAAGTAATACATTCTTAGGGGGCTTTCACACCTGGGCGTTTGTTTTTTAAGAACCTGGTGTGTTTTCTCCCTTTGTTCGGTTCGTTTAGGCATGTGTGAACATGGCAATCACACTCGGATCCGTGCCAAAACAATCGCTCCTAGACTGAACGAGGTGGTCCCGGCCCGATTGCACACAAACTCTGGAGCAAGCAATCCGACCCAATGGACCAAATGTTATTATAATTCATAATGGGAAATCTACTATAATAGCAGTAGTGTCTCATTCTGTGAGTGAGCACATCAGTTATCACAGTTGAAAACCAAAAGAGCGCCTCTTCATCTTAAAATGACACGTAAATCCGCTTCACTTTGCAAGATTGTGTCTTGTTAAAGCCTTGACAGGTTTGCGTGTGTCTTGACAGAGCTGGGAGATCCAGAGAGAACGTGTTTGAATTTTCTGCACGAATGTAGTATATAATTTAACCGCGGGAATGGCGGCTACAGCCGTATAGTGATCACGTGTCTCTTAACAGTTACAAATAAAGCCAGAATAAGCTCATGGAGCGAACTTGTCAATCCTCTCGATGGATGATGCAGAGGAAACTCTGACCAATAAGAGGACAGTTGTACTCGCATGCGACTTGCGTGAACACGTTTTGGTATGCTTTGAAAGGCTGCCTTGTGAAAGTGAAACGAACCAAGAAGACTCCACGTTAACTCCACGTTTTGGAAAAAAACAAACGATCTAAAGGTGTGAAAACTTATTTTTTGACACTTAAAACAGGCTACTATACCTTTAAGACTACTAAATGTAAATGGCACTTTTTATGATTGATTTGACCATTTTTGTGAAATTATAATGCATCTGTCATAAAAAACTACTCTGTCATTATTGTGACAAATTTTATGCAGAAATTAAGACGTTTATCTCATAATTAAGATATATTTAAGCATGATATTATTTATTATGAGGTGGAAAGAGGAAATTTTGACAAAAAGATTCAGCCTTCGCTAGGAGTTTGATCGACAGGCGGTCTGACCAATCGTAAAGCGCCGAATTTACCATTTTTGTCCAACAAAGCAGTCAAGAGTTCGTAGATTAACGCTGGTGGACTTGAACTGGAAAAATGGTGTGTACTGACATCTTTCCACTATTGAAACAACATTCCTTCTGAAGTTCATTAATGTTTATTTGATACTATAAATTAACTAGAAGGAAGAGATGATCGGTTCAACTGAGCGACCTATCATCACACAGGGGCGGCAGTGGCTCAGTGGTTCATGTAGGTTGTCTACAAACCAGAAGGTTGGTGGTTCAATCCCTGGTTCCACTTGACCAAGTGTCGAAGTGTCCATGAGCAAGACACCTAACCCCAGCTGCTCCCGACGAGCTGGATGGCGCCTTACATGGCTGACATCGCCGTCGGTGTATGAATGGGTGAATGTGAAGCAATATGTAAAGCGCTTTGGATAAAAGCGCTATATAAATGCAGTCCATTTAGTCCATTTCACACATTAAAGAGCCACAAAAGGGTAATTATTGTTTACCTTTCTTTAAAAAAAATGACAAAATGTTAGAGTTGAAACTTTGTTGCATATTTAACCTGCTCTGTCCTGTCTGTCAGTGTCTCCTCTTTGCTCTGTGATGTGTGTGGTGTGAGAGCACAGCTTGTCGGACATAGCAACAGAACACTAAAGGTTTATTTTTTTTTGCGAACGGTGAATTATGAGGAAAAAGTAATAGTAATAATTATGCCATTAAAGTTGAAACTTTGACAAAAGCCATAATTATGACACATATGTAGAAATTATGACTTATTTCATAATTATGTTTCACTTAGGCATGTTGTTTGTTTCTTATATGTGGCGGAAATAGGCTTCCATACAGAATGCAATGTGAGAAGCTCAATGATAAAAGCATAATTTATTCAATACCTAAAGGTATCAATAAAACGTATTGTGTATTTGTATGCGTATTAGAGTATCACACTGTTGGCCGTGTTAACTGTGGCAAAACATGATTGGATAAATTGTAAGCATATTAGTTTATAAATGAGTTTTGTTCTAAATCAGTCAGCATCCATATCAGTTCGGATGCCGACTTAGAAGGGAGCTGCCGATGTAGGCAGTAGACAGCAAGTCAGCTCACTAGGGTTTGAAACGGACACATCGTTTGCACTGATTATAGAGATAGTTTGAGAATGATCTTAAATCACATTTCTCACCTGTAGGGTACGTCCTGAAGATCGACTCGATGATGTCAGAGGTCAGATTGTACCGCAGGCCGTTGCAGCCGTCTGTCTGTGGTCTGATGTCCGCCTGTAAGCCACGATGACAACATGATCATGAGCCGAATTTACATTGGAAATGTTAAAATCACGATGATTATTATAAATGATTCATCCATGCATTTTTTTATTCTTGTGCACTCATAATCTTAAATTTAAAAAAAACGTTAACCTCCTCATCCCCTCCAAAAGATAATCTGTTCTTTTTTTCTGTGACGTGTCTCTGACTGCAAAACTGAGTCCTTACAGTTAGCAACGCTCAACTTCCTAAGATTTATCCAATTCCAGAGGCCAAAATCCAGTCCCACCCAAAATGTATTCTACATTGTTTTTCCTACATTGAAAATTTTTTGGCGGCCAAAGCCTTATTTGATGATTTATTGTGATTTATAAATTGATGTAGATTACTAATGCATGTGCCAGGGCGTGCGTTAAAGGGATACTTCACTGCCTTTTCATATTAAACTATGTTATTCCCTTAACTTTAACGAGTTGATACATACCTCTCTCGTCTCAGTGCGTCACTTAATCTCTCTGACGCGCGGTGATGATCTGATAGCATTTAGTTTAGCTCCCTAAGCCCAGTTCATTCACTATGGAACCAAACAGAGATCAAGTTAGAAGTACCAAACACCTCCACGTTTCCCCCATTTAAATACAGTTACACCAATAGTTGAACAATCAAGTATGGTGACAAAATAAAACGTGGTACTTGTCTAATCGGATTAAAAAGGAGAACTATAATGTATGGCGGATTAGCACTTCTGAGAGTACTTCGGCTCAGCGCAGTAAAAAGTCCCGGCCGAAACATCTTCCCTCACATCTCCCTATTGACAGAAATGAGAGAGTGAGGGGGAGGTGTGAGGAAAGATGTTTCGGCCGGGACTTTTTACTGCGCCGAGCCGAAGTAAAGTGTTAAAGTGCTAATCCGCCATACATTATAGTTCTCCTTTTTAATCCGATTAGACAAGTACCACGTTTTATTTTGTCACCATACTTGATTGTTCAACTATTGGTGTAACTGTATTTAAATAGGGGAAACGTGGAGGTGTTTGGCACTTCTAACTTGATCTCTGTTTGGTTCCATAGTGAATGAACTGGGCTTAGTGGGCTAAGCTAAATGCTATCAGATCATCACCGCGCGTCAGAGAGATTAAGAGCACGCACTGAGACGAGAGAGGTGTGTATCAACACGTTTTAGTTAAGGGAATAACATAGTTTAATATGAAAAAGCGGTGAAGTAACCCTTTAACTGACAGAGAACCGTGCCGTGCGCACTCTCTGTCTTATCACCGTCTTGGCTCTTTCTCACTCGCACATCAATCAAAATCAACCGAACTGACACAATGGTAAAAGGTCGAAAGATTGACTCCATGTTCCATGTGGTGTGTTCGCAAAATATTTTCCCTGAATTACTGCTGGATGTGAATTGTGCTAAAAAAAAAAACGCACCTCTTTTTACAGATGTTTTGCACACGCAGCTGACATCAACCATACTTTCAAATAAACGGAAAGATATCCTTTTGAAGTGTTTTCTGGGTTGACAAATCTTTCGCGTTGTTTTAACGGTCTGTTTTAACAGCGGTTTCACATATAACGCGTTCGCTTTTGTCCGATTCGCGAACTAATGACTCATTTGAACCGATTCATTTAAATGAACTGATCTGTCCAACACTGAACTCACAAATCGGTGTGTAATCATTTATTCACAACACCTCTGAAATGAGAATGCAAGTGTGCTTACCCCATTAAACAAGAGGGGTTAGTAAGAATTAGTTATAATAATCCACAGTATTTTCATGTATTTATTTTGAGAAGGCCTATTTATATGATAATGTATAGTATATTACCATAATAATAATAATAATAATAATAATAATAATAATAATAATAATAAAAATAATAATTTAGACTGGAATAAGGTGAAACCAGAACAATGCAAGTTATTGATAGACAATAATTGTATTAAATTGTATATGGTAGAGAATTAGACTATTTGTTATTACATTTTAATGCTACTTTTTAATTGTTGCCAATATAATTAATCGGTAAACCATGCAAACTGTGTTACAAACATCTAAACAACTAAAGAAACAAACATCAAGACATCATACATAATGAGATAAATGCATTTTTTTAAATTTTATTTTTTATATTTATCGTCAGTATTGGGCTCACAGATCACACAGGTAGGTACTTTTACTGTTGCTGTGTGTGCGCATGCATGCATGTGTGTGGATGACCATGTCTGGTCAGCCACCACCGAAGACCATTTCTGACCCAGGAAAAACCCTGGTATTCTCCTCCCAGAAGCCAATTTTCCTTGGATATACATCACAATATGGAAGAAAAGCCCATCGCAAATATATTTTAATGTCGACTTTAAACCAGGGGTGTCCAAACTCAGTCCTGGAGGGCCAATATCCTGCAGAGTTTAGCTCCAACTTGCCTCAACACACCTGCCTAGAAGTTTCTAGTATCCTTAGTAAGACCTTGATTAGCTGGTTCAGGTGTGTTGAATTGGGGTTGGAGCTAAAGTTACCAACACCCATTCGCCCAACTTCCAAAAGGCTACAACATACTCCGCAAGAAGAGAGAAAAAAGTTCTCGCTCCCAGGGCTGCGAGAACAAAATTACGTCATTTTGTTCTCGCAGCCCTGGTTTGGGAGTTCTCGCAGCTTGTCCTCGACACATCGCCTGAGCAGAACTTTTTTCTTGCAGGTGTCCGAGAACTATCGTGTGATTGGTCAGACATTTAAAGTGGGCGTGGTTAATGCAGAGAAATGCAGATGATCGGCACCTGCTTTACTCGTGAAGTATGAATGTACTGGCCAGAACGAACTTTGTTCTTGTTCTTGCCACCTCGAGAAAACGAACAAATTTCTTTTTTTTTGCAGAGTATGTTTCAAGTTTTAGATCCAACCAATTCCAGAGGACGAAATCCAGTCCCACCCTACATTTTTACTCATCCCAGAAGCCCTTTCCTTTGGATAAACATCACAATAGAGAAGAAAAGCCCATCGCAAATTCAATTTCATGCCGACTTTAAACAATTAGCCTTGTGGTACATTTAAACTCACCAGGAAGGCAGCAGAGATGCCCACTTCCTGTTTGTTGTTGACGGCGAGGGAGTGCTCCACAGAATTCAGGCTCAGCCGATTGGCCCAGAACTCCTCAGCGCTGATCACCTGACTCACCACTAAGTCCTTATAGAGCTGGAACAGAACAGGGTCTTCCTGCAACATCCTGAAACATAAAGCATCAGCTGGAGGTCAACCAGTAACAACAAAGAGAATGTAGGTGGCCAATTTGCTGATGTTATAGTGACACTAGGGTTGAGCTGATAAACAATGCCATCGTCCATCGCTGATGGCTGACAGACATCACAATGTTGAGCCGGCATCATGATTCCTCCGCTCAAATAATGAAGCTGTTTCCGATAACAATATACATGACATTCAAAACAGTTTAATGAACACAATTTAAACATTAAAGATTTTATTGTGCAAAAAAACAGCAAATTATAGGCTAAGAGATGTTTAACACTAACTAAACCAATGATATACATATATTCTGGACGCCGGCATGCTTCCATCAAGCCCGCAAGAATTTTTCCTGTGTCTAGTTGAAGTAAGCAGAGCATAAAAACAGCGGTGCGGCTCACACCACAAGCACTCAGGATGGTTTGTGGTAATGATATTTCAGTGCTATATCCTCTAGTAGTTTTATCTAAAGCAAAACAGGCTTCATTCAAGCCCTTTCAACTCCTTGTGTTTTCTCTCTTTCTCCAGACGTGTGCGACATTAACAGAGCTTAACGCTCAAGCGCCATCGTCCATCTATAGGTTTCACTGTAGACATCGTCTGATGCCAATTTGGTAGACTTCGCCCAACCCTTAAGTGGCATACAATTTGATGAAGGGAAATAAGATGTGTTCAGAACTTCACCTGTTCTTCTCCTCCAGCTCTTTATTGGCTTTCTTCTTGAACTTGGGCAGGAGCTGCTGTAGGAGTTCTTTGGTGACGTCTCTGTCCTTCAGTGCTGTGCTCTCATTGGCAAAATGAAAGGTGGTGCTTTCTCCAGTGTGCAGAATCAGCTGGAGCTGGATCTTTGCCTTACCATCAGGACTGATCTTCTGACCTGCACAAAATCAACAATCAAATGATCAAACAATCATATATTATATATATATATATATATATATATATATATATATATATATATATATATATATATATATATATATATATATATATATCTGAACGACTTTGACAAGGGCCAAAATGTTATGGCAAAGCGATTGGGTCAGAGGGGTCTCTGAAAGGGTGACCCGTCACGGAAACCAGGGACACAAGTCGGCAGCTCTACTATTGAGAAAAATGAGAAAGAAGCGGGTTTTTTTTTCTTCAAATTATGTGATTTTCGCTTTTTTGCAGAATCTGTTAGTTGAAATCACGAAGAAGCCTCTACGTGTTTGAGATGGCATTAATTGTATATTTAAAAGTGTATATTTTGAGGTTGAAATTGCCTTGTTTTGTCTGTGTGTATTTCCATGCTGGCCTTTGTTATTGCCCCGCCCTCCAAGGGACGCGTGGCTAATTATTCATGCAGCGCTCTGGCCGGCTGTAGAGATGATCCAAGCGACGATGAAAGCCGCATAATAAGACTGGATAATACCGTAATCTACAACTGAGCGAAGATGAAGAAGAGGAAGAATGTATCAGACAGGCGTCAGACGAGTTGGACTGTAAGAAATCAGAGGCTATATCGATAGTAACATTTGACAAGGATAAAGGCAGAGAAATGGGTCAAATCTGTATCCGTGACTTTGACAAGGGCCAAATTGTTATGGCAAAGCGATTAGGTCAGAGGGGTCTCTGAAACGGCAAGGCTTTTGTGTTTGATCCAGGTCAGGAGTGATGAGGATTTACCAACAGTGTCTGAGGAGGAAGAAACACGAACCGGCAACAGAGTTTTGGACGCCCAAGGCTCATCGATGCACAAGGGCAATGAAGACAATCCCATTTGGTATGAGCCAAAAGAAGGTCACAAAACTCAAAAAGGCGTTTTTACTTTTTATATATGATTGAACTTGTTTTAATATAGTTGTGCCTATAATATATAATATATAACAACACATTGTGTTATTTGTTTATTGTATGATTTTATTTATGCTTAGTAATTGTGTGTTACTCTACGAGGCCTTGTTAATTGCCCCTTGGGGACAAATAAAGTTTTTGAATTGAAAAAACTGTAATGATGGTTATGAGAGGAATGCGTCACAAGACAGTCCATAACACTCTACTGCGTATGGGGCTGCAGACCAATCAGAGTGCCCATGATGACCCCTGACTGTCCAACATCGAAAGCACCAACAGTGGCACTTGAGCATCAGAACTGGACATTGGAGTAGTGGAAGAAGGTGGCCTGGTCTGATGGGTCCGGTTTTCTTTTAGATCACATGGACAGCCGTGTACGTGTGTGCGGTTTACCTGGGGAACACATTGCACCAGTCTTTCTAAGTTGTTGTCTTTAAATTAATATTTCAGTTTTTTTCTGTTTTCAGGGGTAGGCTACAGGAGCAGCATAGAGCGCCCTCTCGCGGCTATATGTTTTTTCTTGTCAGTCAGTATGAATTAAATTTGATATATAAGTCGCACCTGACTATAAGTCGCAGGACCAGCCAAACTGTGAAAAAAAGTGTGACTTATAGTCCGGAAAATATGGTAGACCAACGAAATTGAAATAAATTAATCAAAGATATCAAAATAAAATCATTGGAGTTATTAAACAATTTTTTGTCTGACAAGTGATTTTTCTACATTACCATATTTCATCACTGAACTTGAAAGTTTCATAAAAATCGATTTCTCTACAAAGAAAAATATTAGCATTTCTATTAATCCATGCATAATGTTGGTCTTTCATCTTACAGACTCTGCAATTTCAGAAATCCTATTAAATCACTACATATCACAATGTACGACACAGACCTAATAAACTTGGGTAGTACAATTATGTAGACTGTACGATGATGACACCTTCAGCATGTGCTAATGGTACACAAACAGGGCAAGATGAACCGCACTTTGGCAATTGTGGTTTTTATGAGTGCTGAAAAAAGTGGAGGAAGCGAAAGAGGAGAGTATGGGCGTGGTCATGGCTACGGTCATGAGGCTAACTTAGCATGCCAATTTTGCAAATGGAACTTGAGGTAAGAAGCTTTAGCGCCATGTCGCGTTGATCATTACGCCATTTCATGTCGCATTTCTATTGGCTAGTCAGTAGACGTAGGTTGTAGCAGCAATCACTGAGATGATCATACTAATCTGACACTTTCAGAATATTATCGCAGGCTACCTTTAGTCACAAGACTGTGACTGCAGCCATCTTTGAAACATCTCTCCCTGTACGACAACAGAAATCGCCACGATTGGTCATCTTTCATTTGGGACAGCCCGAAATCACTAAATGTGCACCGTGCACAAGGTCATGGGCGTCGGAAATCATTGTGTGTGTGTGGGACAAGACCCACCCACTTTTTACGCCCAATGATATTGGACCCACTCACTTTTATCATCTCTTATGGGTCCTGCACACTGCGCGATTTTTCAAAATCCTTTGCGAACGTCCCTTGTCAGACTGTACGAACATGATCCCCGATGTAAGCCATGTCACACTGTAAGATCTCAGTTGACATTAATGTCAGACTGCACGACAGTGAAGGCGCGCTAAAAACGGACGCGCGCAAGAAAACTCACCCGGAGTTTTATATCATCAATGAATGACCCGTTCGGTAACAGTGAGCTGCATTACACGCGGGACTGAAATGCTGGCTACAAAGAAATCTCTAGCTCTCGTTTTGGTCATAGTTTGTCTTGAAGAACGGAGATATTTGACAGTCGTCTTAGGAGAAGTCACACTGCAGGATTGTGTGCCAAATCTTCTGACACTGCCAGAATTTCGTCTGAGGTAAAATTTGATCGCAGCGCTCATTAATCGGCTGCCGGTGAACATGTCAAACTAACGACCAAAGACGTCAGATTTCAGCCTAGGATCTGAGGAATCTTTTAGGATTTGCTAAATTTGTCTCAGATGGCCAAATCGTAGCCAAAATCGCACAGTGTGCACCCGGCTTTATGCAGCACATGTCTGTTTACCTACCCCTAACCAAGAAACACTTATTATTAAACACGTTAGATGCTTTATTTCCACTTTTCTACTATTTTCTCAATTTTTTGTGAAGATAAATGCCTTTCTGATCTGATATGTGATGGAAAAAGGGAGTAAAGCAAGTGTGGCAATAGGCGGATTCGAACCTCAGATCGATTTGCGTCAAAACTTACCCCTACACTATAGCCACGGTAGATAACTCTGTGATTTCCGTAATTTTGTCCGGCCCAATCAATCGTTTAGTAAATGGTGGTATATTTGTATAATGTAAATATGACATCTACAGTTACTTCAGTAAAAAAAAAAAAATCTGAGATTGAGGACCCATTCACTTTTTATTTGCTTCCGACGCCCATGCATAAGGCACATATCAAAGGTTGAACCACCACCCCAAATGAGGTTCTAAAATCTGGGGGGAACTCACAGCGTATGTCGGCATACAGGTGGCTGACCGAAAAGCGGTCCTTCCCTTCTGGACCCCAGGCGATCCGCTCCGCCATCAGGTACAGAGTCCCATCCTGCTTCCTCTGACGGACCCTTTTTACCACCAGCAACACCTCCTCGGACAGAGACGCCATCGCTACAGAAACAAAGGGATGTTCAAACCTCATTCATAATGCAGGACATTCAGATCAAAGATATATGTGAACATAAATGAAACCTATAAAAGATGGCTAATCACACAGTTTGTGTTTTGAAAAACATGCAGAAATAAGATATTACATAAGACTCAAAACAGCCAATAATCAGATTCAAAATCAGATCTGATATGACAATAGACTCAGGTCAAACTCAGAACAGAAATCGAATCAGATCAGATATGACCGATTCAGATTAAGATGCGATATTAAATCAGATTTATATCAGATGGAGCTAACAGCACTAGCACACATCACTTGTTCATTTATTAAAGTCAATTATTTAAGATTCATTCTCAGTATATGTAGAAATAGAAAATCTAAACTGTTTGTTTATGCTAAAGACATTTTAAACACAATGAAACACACTGTAAACACATTTAAATGTGATTAATCTGAAATCTGCACATGAAAGCTGAACTGACGCTCACAGCCGGTGACTTTAATTAACTGTTTCATTTCAAAATAATAAACCCTCACCTGGCGCTCCAAAGCTGCTGCAGCCGAAGCCTCAATATTGATCTTGTGGTAAGCGAAGTGAAATCAGTGTAAATGGCAGTATTAGTGTTTATTTACAGTCGTTACGGACGCCGTGAGTGACAGCAGCCCTCAGATCCGCCATAGAAACAGAGTGAAGCCACAAACCGTGATGCGCTTCCTCATAATGACAGCGATACAGATTTCAAAATTAAAGTTCTGTGTATAATCAATGGATTCAAGTTTAATATAATATAATATAATATAATATAATATAATATAATATAATATAATATAATATAATATAATATAATATAAAAATATTGTAATATAATTAATAATATAAAAA
The DNA here is from genome assembly GCF_024679245.1 of Pseudorasbora parva. NCBI lineage: Eukaryota > Metazoa > Chordata > Actinopteri > Cypriniformes > Gobionidae > Pseudorasbora > Pseudorasbora parva. The sequence goes on along the minus strand of NC_090196.1, from coordinate 31,215,938 downwards.
CAATTTAATATAATTAATATAATATCATGTAAAAATCATGTAATGTTATATAGTTAATAGCATACAAATCATTTAATGTAAAAAATAATTTAATGTAATATAATATAATAATATAATAATATATAAATCCTATAATTAATAATATAAAAATCATATAATGCAATATAATGAATAATATAAAAAAAAATATAATATAATATAATATAATTAAAATATAATATAAAAATCAATTAATGATGAAAGCATCTGCAAACCCCTATATTTATATAATTATAAATATAATATATTGGACATATAACGCTTTGTATCGTGGTCATAAATCTTTTATTATCGATTGCGTTTTAATTTACAACTTTTATTTTGACAACAGAAATCGCTCGTGTTCCGACTTTAGACGTTCCTTATTGTTGCTGATGGAACTACCGTGCAACTTTCCATACATGAAAGCAAGTGATAAGTCATCAGAATAACTCAATGAATTGGTTTGGTTTCGGTTTCAATGGCTTTGGTCAGATAAGGCCGGCAGATGTGAGTGGACAGATAACCTGTAAAGTGACCACACCTGTCCTGATATCAGATGTGTGTAGATCATGTGTGATCAGATCAGACTGTAGAGTCAGAGCCAGCTGGAGCTCCAGAGCTCATGTGCATCACACAGACTGTAAGTCAGCTATGAGTAACAAACATATACTTTGTTTTTCTACAATATTAGTCACATGTACTATAGCCTAAGCTATGATAGAATAAATTAACTTTATATTTATATATTATTTTGTATTCATATTTTAATTTTGTATTTATTTGTATTTTTGATGATGTCTCACTTACATACATTTTATGCATATCCTTTACTCACATCACATATACTTGATTATTTTCTCTCTATAATCCCTTGTGCTGCAGGTGGTAGTCGTGTGTGTGTGTCAGGGTTTGTGTCCGGCTCATCAGGACAGGTGTGCGGAGACATTTTTCCAGAGAGTCAGGGGTGCACAGACACTCTCCTCAGTGAAAGATACCTGACGCTCAACTTCACAGACAGAGTGGAATGCTGGGAAATACAGCAGCCACAAAACAAGCTTGTGTGGAAGAGGGAGCAAGACCCTTCGGACAACACCGGTAGCGTACAGATGTCTTTGTTCTGCACAGTCAGTCCTGATTGTGTTATTGAAGTAAATCTGTTGCTGGTAAAAGGATATTGATATGATGCATTTCCACAGGACAAACCGTCCCGCTGCCGCTTGTGCCAGGCGGGTATGTCATGCCCAAACCTCCTTTTTTCCACCCGCTGTGCTCTGACCTCTGTGCCGTGAGCCTGGCATTGGGCACCGAACACGCTGTGCTGCTGACTTCAGTCGGGACTGTGTATTCCTGGGGATCTGGAAGGTACAAGAAACGGCCCGTGTTAATCATTTAAAGTCCCCGTGAAATCAAAATGGAACTTTTTTGGCTTTTATTATGAATATTCTAGCCTTACTGTTATCTGTAAGCTCCAAAACAATGAAAAAAATTCACATTTAAAAGATATGAGTTCAAAACCTACAGTCTCTTAGCCTATAAATCTAGACGCACCCTAGCGGCAGCAAATCTAATCTGCCCGCAAGTGTCGTCTAGCAACTCTCAATACCCTTCTGAGCTGTATTCGCCTAACTCTTGCCGGGCCAATCACATCGTGTATAGAGTCGGTGGGCGGGGCCATAATGACGACGGCCGAGTTGCGTTTGCGTACTTCTAGTAAACACAGAAACTGGCGAACGGCGGTCTTTTGAATCAGCTTTGCCCGCGACTCTGGAAGACTTGGAGTTAAAGGGGGGGTGAAACACTCAGTTTCAGTCAATCTCATGTCAATATTGAGTACCTATAGAGTAGTATTGCATCCTTCATATCTCCGAAAAGTCTTTAGTTTTATCATATTTATAAAAGAAATATGGGCTGTACCGAGTCTTTCCGGAAAAAAACGAGCGCCTGGAGGCGTATCGTGTGGGCGGAGCTAAAGAATGACGAGCGCGCAAAGCGGTGACGTCCTCAAGCGTGGAGAAACCCATCTATCTCAGCTAATACAGATAATGATCCACAATCAAATCTGAGGCAGAAATAAATTGAACAGGAGAAACGGCAACATCAGGACGTCCGTCTCTGTGGTATGTACTGTATTTAGGGGCCTTTGTGTGCAGTTTATGAGGACATGATTCGGTTTATGGACTATTGTATGTGACTAGACCTTAGAGGTAGCAAGCAAAACGGTTTTGCACGTCAGAGTCAGAATAGTGTAACGTTATACAGAACAACAATGGAGTCCGTTAGCGCATTTGAATGACGAAGCACGCGATCGTATCGTTTACTGATGTTTACTCATGCGATGGTAGCCAATAGCAGAGACATTTGAAGTTGATTTACTCACCGGCATCTTCCAAAGCAGGGCCGCTCTGTCAAAAACACACTTCTTTGGTATGATTTGGTGAAGTCCTGTGACAGCAGTGACCGTGGAAATCCACTTTGCGACGCGACTGAAGCGATGCCTTGAAGCTTCCCGTCATTTCTGCGTTCAAATCGGTTCAAATGCAGCGCTGCCTTCCCGGAATGCTGTGCTGAAGCGTTGAAGTCGTTCGACGTCACCCATAGGAATAAAGTGGAGCGCGGCGCGACATAAGTGTTCACGGACGACTGGATCTGCACCTGAGAGACTGTTTACAGCGTGCATTTCCTCTCTCTCGCTCTAGTCACGCGCGCGCGCACCCTAACGGGAGAAGAGCCCGTACGGCCCATACAAGGACCTTCCGATCTATTTAACGTCAATTAGACCCATACTCGAAAAAAACTCGCCGAAACTTGTGAGAAACCGGAAGGAGTATTTTTAACACAGAAATACTCCATCAAACGTCCAACATTAGTTTTTGAAACTTTGTCTATGTTTAGGATGGGAATCCAAGTCTTTAAAGGTGTAAAAAGCTCTGTATGCATGAAACAGCATTTCACCCCCCCTTTAAGCTTTTCTCTGAGAAAAGAACAAGAACGGCACTGAAGTCATTCTTAAGAAGGGAAGATGTGTTCGGTGTTTAGCCGACCGGATACGGCGAAAGTTTAATCTGTCAGCGAGCTCTCCTTCACCTTCGTTGCTCTGGTTGGTGTAGCGCTATCCTATCGCGTACAGAGGGAGTTTGAAAGACAACCGTTTATCCGCCCCTCGGATTGAGCTGTCAATGGTGAGTTTCCAGACCAAACATCTTGATGTGGGTCTGGCTTGTCAGGCTAACAGTCTCTCACTTCTGCCAATAAGAATCAATGATGACATCACTCTGCTGTTAAAGCTGCACTATGTAATTTTTCTGTCCGCTAGAGGGCACCTGTTCAAAACAAAGGCGCAGTAAGATGACGCCAAGTTTGAGCACAGAATCATGGGACGTGGTCTTCACTTCACAGCCAGCGGGAAAGAATCGGGATAGGACTCAGGCAGAAATCATGCTGATGGATGCAGTTTGTTAAGAAGTTTCATCCAATCAGAGCACTGTTTACTAAGTGACGTTAGTCAATGCCTAGCAGTCAGAAAAGACGAACTGAATGCTCCAATGCAGGAGATTAATACCTCCTTTTTTCCTTCAGTAGTGGGTTTATGTGAGCGAGTTAATGACATGAATACCACTCACTGTAACCATTCAAACTGAATTATCAGTAAACTCCAACTCTGCTTCAAGTGAGTCTTATGTGTTCTTGCCCGACACACCAGTGCGGATAGAAATCCACCTCTTCCAGTACAAATACAGTCCTTAACTAAATCTCTGAAACACAGTTATTAACGTTACTGTAGTGTGAAGCAGATCAGGGCCAGTGTTGAGGAGCTGAGCAAGGCCACTAGAGCGATTGATACACAAACACACGCCTCGCGA